>NC_091067.1:57956713-58288427 GCF_000393655.2 Nicotiana sylvestris | reverse complement strand
TTAATATAAGCTGGTGATAATGGCTTTTACGCTTTGCCCTTAGGCATATATAGTTAACTATTTTGGGTCCAGTCTCCGAATAGGGTTACGACTTGAGCTCATTTTGACCCTCAAGTTTTTAGATTTCAGGGTGGCAATAGTGGCTCTTATATGCTTTGTCGTAGTGACCTTTTGTATGTGTGGTCTTAAGGCTCATTAGGCTGGCGACTATGGCTCTTACGCGCTTGGACGATGCGACCTTTTTATGTAGGCTTTATTTTCCTCTCGTTAAGGACTTTTGAAGTAATTTTTGCCTGCTTAATCATTAGTTCGGGAAAACCTCGATTTCGAGTAATTTGCGGTGATGATCGAGCACCTCGGGAGGTTTGGCTCGGAGGCTGAGTAGCTCGAAGCCTATGATTTGGAGATGACATGGTCCAATCTCATTTGCCTATGTCAAGGGTAGTTTGTTTAACCAGTTTGTTCCGAAGTAGATTCAGAGTAATTGAAGGCCTGTGTGGGCTGGCAAAGGTCGGACATCCTTGAGTGGCATTAATTTGGCTGGTACAGTCGTGTGACTGGAGTCACTTGTGTTTGGCCGGAGCCTTTGAGTCCCTAGAAAAATATTTTCGGCATCTATATCGAGGGTATGCCTTTTTAGGGGTCTTACAAGTTCGATATATAGCCGAAACTTTAGGATCGGGTCTATGCCTTTAGTAAGGTCTTACAAGTTTTACATGCCATTGAGGTCTTACAGTTTTTACATGCCATTGAGGCCTTACAGTTTTTACATGCCGTTGAGGTCTTATAGTTTTTTCACACCGTTGAGGTCTTACAGTTTTACATGTCGTTGAGGTCTTACAGTTTTTACATGCCGTTGAGGTCTTACAGTTTTGGATACTTGGTACACGTATTGTTCATGCTTTGCTTGAGGTCTCACAGATATAGTTGTTGCCTTGCATAGGTCTTATGAGACCGAGTTTGCCCGCTCGGGGTCTTATGGACTTAGGCTTTGATAAACCGATGGAGGTGGGGCTTGACGGCAGTCCCCGAGTCATCGAGAGTTTCTTGACTCAGGAGCCATTTTTTGCAAACTTTCCATTGCCTCGTCGAGCGCATACGATTTTGGAGATTCTAACCCTGAGGCTGTGCATTTTTCTTTTTAGATTTTGATGCCAGTCCCCGAGTACTCGAGGTACTTTGGCATTGGAGATGTTTAGTGATTTCCGCATTTCCTTATCTGAGGGCTTACGATTTTGGAGTCCTAACCCGAAGGTCATTTAGGTGTTGAATTGTTAATGCTAGTTCCCGAGTGTTCGGGACGTTTTCGGCAGATGAATTGTTTTTGAGAAGGTGCTGAGCCTCTTTTGGAGCGTGAGATGCTTGAATAACAAATATTCTTCAATTATTTGGTACAAATGTACGTGTTTTCACCGTCAGGGGCCCGGCTATACGGACACAGTTCGTTTGACCGCTTGGCCCGATACATCATTTTCTTATAGGGGCCCAATTCGGCGTCTCTTGGCTTTTCCGAGCTGACGACCTTCAGGGGGAGGGGGGTTCCCCTCAATGTTCGAGGTTGATTGCAAAAGAAGCCCCAAACACTTGTTGAATCTCCCTTAGGCAGCATGCATATGTTGCCTTGTTAAAAACCTTGCCGGTAAAACCCTTTTCAGGACAAAAATTTGGCTGAATGAAAAGAGTGCAACAAATGCTTTAAAACCTTAAGGTTTTCGAGCGAGACTAACGCTCGGACTGCTTCAGTCGGGCGGCTGCATAAGAGTTAGTCTGAAATATGAAATGAAAAGGGAGATGGTTATACCTTAGTATGAGACGCGTCGACGACGTTTTGAGGATCGATATGTTCCAATCACTCAAGGTGAGGACGCGCTACGGTCCTCTATTTTGTTTAATTGGGCTTAATCAGGGGGTGTGGCATAATTACCCTTTGGCTCTTTTGCGAGTGGAGGTATGGGTACTGGTTCCACGTCATGCACCGCGAACATTTCCCCTCGCCGCATGTTGTTCCCCGTAGACGATTTTAATTACATCTTTTGTTGGGAATTTCATCATTTGGTGGAGAGTGGATGGTACTGCTCTCATTAAGTGTATCCACGACCGTCAGAATAAGGTGTTATACCTCATATCTCCTTCGATGACATGAAATTTGGCATTTTGGGTCGTGCCGGCCACAGTGACTGGGAACGTGATTTCCCCTTTTGTTGTTTCACTTTCCGTGTTGAATCCGTTGAAGAATCGAGTGGTGGGCACAATTTGGTCAAGCAGTCCGAGCTGCTCTATTAGCCTCGACCTCATAATGTTGGCTGAGCTACCTTGATCTACGAGTACTCGTTTTATTTTAAAAGAATTTACAAGGAAAGAGATTACCAGTGCTCCGTTGTGAGGTTGAGATAAGGTCTCAGTGTCCTCTTTGCTGAATGTGAGGGCATCCTCGGGAATATATCCCCGGGTTTGCTTTTCTCTGGTGATAGATATTTTTGTCCTTCTTATTATGGGTTCCTGCGAGGCATCGACGCCTCCCAAGATCACATGAATAACATGTTGTGGCTCATTTGCTTCGTTTCTCTCTTTCCCAAAACTGTTTTTTGGCTCGATCGCTAAGGAATTCCCGGAGATGACCTTTGTTAAGTAGTCAATCTACCTCTTCTCGGAGTTGGTGGCAATCCTCGGTCTTGTGGTCGTGCTTGTTGTGAAACTCGCACACTAAGTTGTGATTCCTTTATGAAGGATCCGATTGTACAGGCCTAGGCCATCTGGCATCTTTGATTTTTTACTGATGGTGAACACGATGTCCGATGCATCGACGTTGAAGTTGTATTCTGACAAGTGAGGTGCTCACGTTGGCCCTGTGTTCCTATCGAATCTGGCTCTGTTGGAGAGTCCTTGAGGATCCTGTCCTCGGTCTATCCTTCGATCATTGCGCGGTGGGTTGCGCTTTGAGGCATTCCTCCCGTTTTCGATGTATGGCTAGTATCTTTCTTTGTTTGGTTTTGGATCCTTTGCTAGGAGCCTTCTTGGTATACTGAGCCCGAGAGGGCTCTTAGTTGGTCATCCTCGGTCCTGATTTTTGACTTGTATCGGTTATGGACGTCCGACCAGGTCACAGCGGGATATTCGATCAAATTCTGTTTCAACTTTTTTAAAGCCACCGAGCTTCATTCATTCAAACCTTGAGTGAAAGCCTGCACTGCTCAGTCGTCGGAGACTGACGGTAGCTCCTTCCGCTCCATTTGGAAGCGGGATACAAACTCTCGCAGCATTTCGTTCTCTCTCTACTTGATTTTGAACACGTCGAATTTCCTCGTTGCTACTTTGATGGCACCAGCATGTGCCTTTATGAAGGAGTCTACTAGCACGGCAAATGAATCTATGGAGTTGGGAGCTAGGTTGTGATACCACATCATGGCCCCCTTCGAGTGTGTTTCCCCAAACTTTTTTTGTATGAAGGACTCGATCTCGTCGTTCTTTATATTGTTGCCCTTTACTACACAAGTGTATGTAGTAACGTGATCATTGGGATTCGAGGTCGCGTTGTATTTTGGGAGTTCCCGCATTCTGAACTTCTTTGGAATGGGTTTCAAGGTCGCTTCCTCTGGGAATGGCCTTTGTATGAACTTCTTCGAATCCACACCTTGCAGGACCGGGGGTGCACCCGGAATTTGATCGACCCTGGAGTTATAAGTTTCGACCTTTTTGTTGTTGGCTTCTATCATCTTCTCGCCTGACTCGATCCTCCTGGTAAGGTCCTCGAGCATTTGTATGGTGGCGGGATAGGTCACCGACCCATTATTGCTTGATCTCTCCGGTACCTATTCAGTTGGGGGAGCTGTCCCCGTTGCTACCGTGCTGGGAGTTTTCTGGTGACTTTGCAGCTGAGCAATAGCTAGCTGCTATGCCTGCAACATTTCAAAAATAACGTGAAGGCTAACCTTACATTCTTCCCTAGTTAGGGTTATCTGAGATTTTTATTGATCTCCTTGACGTACGCTCCTGTTGGTATGTGATCTTATATCGATGTATTGGGTGTCGCGCGAGTCCGCGTCCATGGGGACTGGTTCAGGAACATTCCCAGGGTTTTTTGGCAGCATGCCAACACCGGGAACATCCACGTCGTTCTCCCCGTGGTCCTCGAGATTGTTGTTTTCGCCTTCATTCACCGAGTTAGACATATTGACCTGAAATCGAAGATCTTGCATAAGAAAAAGCGTGAAAGATAACTTGTGTTGAGTGACGAAACCAACAAGAAAATAATCACTATTATTTTTAGCCCCACGGTGGGCGCCAAACTATTTACCGTGAAAATGGTAATAACAATTAAATTTGTTGATAGGACTTTAAAAATACATGATCTATTGTTATGCTAGTTTGTTAAGCAGTTTATGCTAAGTATGTGAGATTTAGAGACGAAATAAAGTTAAGGAGGGAGCTATAACGAACTGATAGGCTAGTTTCTTGGGACCTCGAGGCCGATCCCGGGACTCGGCCACGAGCTTTTGTGGCTAATCGGGTAGGGCTAGCAGTTATGAGGCGATTAAAGAGGGCTCTTTATGGCCAATGATAACCAATAAATGATGAACAAAATAAGAAGATAATAAATGAAAGCAATAATATCAAGAGAGTATATGAGATAGCAAAGAAAATGATTTCTATATTTCTTGTGGAGCAATGGGAGCAACAGAGTTTACAAATTTCCAAGGATCACTCTTATATAGGGGGGAGGACCCAACATAGTACAATATACATTAATGATAAAGAAGACGGGACGGGACAACTGACTAACTTCATGATATAGGTTCAGACTAGCTTTAGACTAGCTTGACAGATTTTGTCGGCCCCGGCTGCACTCTTCGGAAACTCCTCATGCCTATTGGGGTCACGACCAACATAATCCCCAGGTTAAGTGACGATAGACCTCGATTGGGGAGGGATACTCGATCCATGATCTCGAGGCTTCGAGGTGATCTTCCAAGACGCCTCATTAATGAGAAATTGGTTCCCCCTATTTTACCGTATGCAAAGTCACTTAGACATGCTTCCCTAAACTAACAGTAGTTTTAAATTGCAAGTAATGTACAACAAGGAAGAAAAACAGAGTTATAGTTACTTAATGAAATTTTTTTTTTTAACAATTAGCACATGTACGCGCTCGTCACCTCATGCACAAGGCCTTTCAAATATCAACAATACCAAATCCTAAGGGGAGTTCCCCCACACAAGGTTAGACAAGCCACTTACCTCGAACCGGCTCAAAAATCAACCCGAAACCACGCTTTTGCCACGAGTACTCAACTCCAAATGACCCAAATCTATTTAAATCAATTGAATAATGTAAATATAACTCCAAGGAACTAACTCCACTATTTAATTCAAAGCTAACACGCGAAATTAAGAAAATTGACCAAAAAGTCCTCCGAGCACACGTCTCGGAATCAGGTAAAAGTTATAGATTATGAACCCCCATTCACTTATGATTCTAACCATGCCAAAATTATACAAATCCAATGTCAAATTCCCAATCAAAACTCGAAAATTAGGCGTTAGAAATTCCCAATCCAAATTTCTCACCCCAAATCCGAAATTAAATGATGAATTCATGTTTAGATTAATGGGTTATAAGGAAAAAGGAGTTAGGAATCATTACCCAATTGATATCTCTGAAAATCCCTCAAGCTCTCGCTCAAATCCGACCTCTCAAACTCTAGTTTTGATAAAAATGGCTACACCCTTGATTTTGAAATTTTATAATCTCCCCAGGTAATTCCTTCTTCGTGAACATGGAAGGCCCATCGTGTTCGCGAAGCACAACTTCGCTTGGCCCAAAATTCCTTCATCGCGAACGCGGTAGCAACCTTCTCCCTCCAACGCGAACGCGGGATCTTCTTCGCGAACGCGTAGGCATATGACCTCTCAGCTTCGCGAATGCGGTACCATCATCACGAACGTGAAGTGTTAAGCTTCCACCAGCCCCAACTCCTCTTCATGAACATGAGACCCCACTTGTGAATGCGAAGAAGGAAACCAAAAGTGGAGACCTGCTGCATTTTTCTGCAATTCTCTAAGTCCGAAAATGACACGTTAAGCATCCTAAACACACCCGAGGCCCCCGGGACATCAACCAAACATGCCAACCAATCGTAAAACATCATTAAAACTTGTTCCAACCTTTGGAACGCTCAAAACAACATTAAAACACCAAATTAACATCGAATTCAAGCCTAAAACTCCAAAAACTCCCAAATTTCGCTTTCGATCAAAAAGTCTATCAAAAATCGTCCGAATAACCTAAAATTTTGCACGCACGCCACATTCAACACTAATGAGATACTCCAACTTCTGGAAATTCAATTTCAACCCTGATATCAAAATCTCACTATCGAACCTGAAACTTCAAAAATTTATCTTTCGGCATTTCAAGTCTAATTTAGCTACGAACCTCCAAAACACAATCCGAACACGCCCCTAAACCTGAAATCACCCAACAAAGCTAATGGAATCGACAAAATTCCATTTTGAGGCCGTATTCACACTACTCTGACTATGGTCAAAATTCTAAAGCTTAAGCTCTCTGGAAAATCAAAATAGCAGAAACAAACACGGGGAAAGCAGTTAGTAAGCGATAGAGGTGTTAATTCTTAAAAATGACTGGCCGGGTCATTACATCCTCCCCCTCTTAAAACATTTGTTTGTCCTCGAAGAGCACAGAGACATACCTGAAGCGGTGAAAAGATGAGGGTAATGGCTGCGCATATCCTGCTCGGTCTCCCAGGTCGCCTTCTCGACTAGATGACCCCGCCACTGAACCATCACTGATGCAATGTTCTTTGATCTCAGCTTCCGAACCTGCCTGTCCAATATTGCCACTGGCTCCTCAACATAAGTTAGATCTTTTTCCAACTGGACTGAACTGAAATCCAACACGTGCGATGGATCGCCGTGATACTTCCGGAGCATCGAAACATGAAATACTGGATGAAGTCCTGCAAAGCTGTGAAGTAAAGCAAGCTCATAAGCAACCTCCCCAACACATATCAATATCTCAAAAGGACCAATAAACCTCGAGCTCAACTTCCCTTTCTTCCCAAATCTCATAACGCCCTTCACAGGTGAAACCCGAAGCAAAATCCGCTCTCCAACCATATAGGAAACATCCTGAACCTTCCGGTCTGCGTAACTCTTCTGTCTTGACTGGGCTGTGCAGAGTCTATCCTGAATCACCTTAACCTTCTCCAAAGCATCCTGAACCAAGTCTGTGCCCAATAATCTATCTTTACCCATCTCAAACCAACCCACCAGGGATATACACCGCCTACCATACAAGGCCTCATATAGTGCCGTCTAAATGCTGGATAGATAGCTGTTGTTGTAGGCAAACTCCGCCAGTGGCAGGAACTGATCCCAAGAACCTCCAAACTCCATCACACATGCATGGAGCATGTCCTCAAGAATCTGAATAGTGTGCTCGGACTATCCGTCCATCTGGGGGTGAAATGTTGTGCTCAACTCCACCCGAGTACAATAGGTAGTACACACAGGAATGAAGTGCATGGACTTTGTCAGCCAATCCACAATCATCCAAATGGCATTTTGTCATACATCACCTGCTGACAATTGAGGAACAAACCCAACTATATCTTTCTTCATCCGCCTCCACCATTAGTGTTGCCTCAAATCCTAGTACATCTTCGCGGCACCTGGATGGATGGAACACCGCAAACTATAGGCCTCCTCTAGAATCAGCTCCCGAAGCCCATCAACATTGGGTACACATTCCCGACCGTGCATCCTCAATACCCCGTCATCACCAATAGACACATCTCTGGAATTACCGTGCAGAACCTTGTCCTTGAGGACGAGCAAATGAGGGTCATCATACTGACACTCCCTGATACGATCAACTAAGGAAGACTGAGAGACCACGCAAGCTAGAACTAAACTAGGCTCCGAAAGATCCAATCTCACAAACTGGCTGGCTAAGGCCTGAACATCCATTGCCATGGGCCTCTCCACTGCTGGTAAATAAGCCAAACTCCCCAAACTCTTTGCCCGGCGACCCAAAGCATCGGCCACCACATTGGCCTTGCCCGAGTGATACAAGATAGTGATATCATAGTCCTTTAGTAGCTTTAACCACCTACTCTAGCGCAAATTAAGATCCTTCTACTTGAACAAATGCTGCAAACTCTTGTTATTAGATTAAATATAACAAGGCACATCGTACAAATAATGACGCCAGATCATCAAGGCGTGAACAATAGCAGCTAACTAGAGATCATAAACAGGATAATTCTTCTCATGTACCTTCAACTGTCTGTACACGTAGGCAATCACCCTGCCGTCCTGCACCAATACTGCTCCAAGGCCAATCCTCGAGGCATCACAATAGACAGTATAAGACCCCAAACATGTAGGTAATATCAAAATTGGAACTGTAGTCAAAGTTGTCTTAAACTTTTGAAAGCTAGCCTCACACTCTTCCGTCCACTATAACAGAGCACCCTTCTGGGTCAGCCTGGTCATAGGTGCCGCAATAGATGAAAGCCCTTCAATAAATCGACGGTAATAACCTGCCAAACCAAGAAAACTATGGATCTCTATAGTTGAGGATGGTCTGGTCCAACTCTGCACTACTTCCACTTTCTTCGGATCCACCTGTATACCCTCACTTGATACCACGTGACCCAAGAATGCCACGGAATCCAAACAAAACTCACATTTTGAGAACTTTGCATATAACATCTTTTCCCTCAAAGTTTGAAGCACTGTCCTTAGGTGCTGCTCATGATCCTCCCGACTTCAGGAGTGTACCAAAATATCATCAATAAGGACAATGATGAACGAGTCAAGATATGGCCGGAACACAGTGTGCATCAAATGCATGAAGGCTGTTGGGGCATTGGTTACCCCAAACAACATAACAAGGAACTCGTAATAACCATACCGAGTCTTGAAAGTAGTCTTCGGGATATTTGGCTCCCGAATCTTCAACTGATGGTAACCTGAACGCAAGTCAATCTTAGAAAACACTCGTTCACCCTGTAACTAGTCAAACAGATCATCAATACGAGGCAAAGGATACCAGTTCTTCACTGCAACTTTGTTCAATTGGCGATAATCAATGCACATACGCGTAGAACCATCCTTTTTCTTCACAAACAAGATAGAAGCACCCCAAGGTGATATACTAAGCCAAATAAAACCCTTATCAAGCAATTCTTGTAACTGTTCCTTTAACTCCTTCAACTCAGGAGGGGCCATACGATACGGAGGAATAGAATTGGGCTGAGTGAGTGGCAATAGATCAATGCCAAAATCAATATCTCTATCTAGTGGCATACCCGGAAGATCAACTGAAAACACATTAGGGAAGTCCCGTTTTACTGGGACTGAATCAACTATAGGTGTATGAACACTAACATTTCTCACATAGGCCAGATACGCGTCACATCCCTTCTCAACCATTCGCTGAGCTTTAAGGAAAGAAATAACTCTATTGGGAGTGTGATCTAAAGTACCCTTCCACTCTACTCCTGGTACACCTAGCATAGCCAGTATCACAGCTTTGGCATGACAATCAAGAATAGCATAATGGGGCGACAACCAGTCCATGCCCAAGATAACATCAAAATCTACCATGGTGAGCAATAATAAATCGGATTTGATCTCAAAACCACTAAGAGAAACCAAACATGACCGATAAAATCGATCCACAATAAGATAATCTCCCACAATAGTAGAAACATAAATAGGGAACTCAAAGAATCCCGAGATACGCCCAAATGTGGGGAAAAATAAGAAGACACATAAGAAAGTGGAGCCTGGATCGAATAGAACCGATGCATCTCTATGGCAAACCAGGACAATACCTGTGATGATAGACTCAGAGGTGACAACCTCGGTACGGGAATAATATCTTGCCTGGCCTCCCCCTATTGGGCAACATCTACCCCCCTCCCACCGCTGGGCAGGTGGGGTAGCAACGGGTGCTGGAACCATAGCCTGTGAACTCTACGGGGCATGCTGTGACTAAGAAGTCTGTGGAGGTGCACCCCTCCTAAGTCTGGGTCAATCCCTAACCATATGGTGTGTGTCACCACACTCAAAACAAGCTTTGGGAGGAAGTGGTAGTCGTGACTAGCTCGGGCCACATCTGCTGGACTGACCACTGAAAGCACCCCATGCAGGAGGTGTACTAGATAATAGGGTGCGTAATAAGGCTCTTGAGGTCTAGGAGGAGCTAGAATGCCACTGGCTGCTGGAAGAGCTAAATGAATGGAGTGACTCATATAACCCCTACCATGATGAACTGCAGCTAGAGCACGGGCACCAGAATAATATCCCGACTCTCGAGACCTCTTGGCCTTCCTCTCCTCTCTATCCCGAGCATGCATACCCTCCACTCGCCTAGCAGTGCTCACCACCTCCTAATAAGAAATATCCATATCCAACTCACGATCCATGCTAGACCTGATGCTGGGAATGAACCCCTCAATAAACCATCGAACCCTCTCAGGCACTGTAGCAACCAAGGTTGGTGCATGCCCAGCCAAGTCAGTGAAACGAACAACATACTCCTAAATAGTCATAGTGCCCTGGTGCAAATGCTCAAACTCTGCATGCCATGCGTCCTTGAGGCTCTTAGGAAGAAACTCTCTCAAGAACATATCTGAAAACTGAGTCCAAGTAAGGGATGCTGCCTCAGCTGGACTGTCCAACTCAAAAGTGCGCCAGCACTGGCAGGCGGCTCCTCGAAGTTGGAAGGCAGTGAAAGAAACCTCACTTGATCCTGATATACCCATAGTGCGGAGAATACGGTGACAATCCTCCAAAAATTAGAAAGGCATCATCTGATGCTAAACCACTGAATACAGGAGGCTTATACTTCTTGAACCTCTCAAGCCTCTGTTGCTCATCCTCTGAAGTTGCTGCCCTGTCCTCGGGCTGATCTGGAACTACAAGCGGTACCGGTATAACCTCTAGGATCTGATCAACCTGGACTCGCTACTCAAGAGTGCGGGCAGCAGGAGTCTATGCTCCTCTCATGGCTTGGGATATGGCTGCAGCAAGGGGAATCAGCACTACCTGAGCTAGAGTGGTGTACATGCTTACGAACTATGCAAGAGTCTCCTAAAAAGCTTGAATAGTAGTAGTAGTAGGAGGCGTATCTGGTGCCTGGACTCCAGCTGGAGCTGCTGGTGGTTCCTCCGTGGTAGCTCGCGCGGGTGCTCTAGATACACCACGAGTGCGTCCTCGTCCTCTACCTCGGCCCCAACCTCTGATGGATCTAGCAGGGGGCGCGGGTGCCTGCTCATCTCCAGCAGCACATGTCCTCACTATATGTGAGAGAATAGAAGACATAAGTTTAGAATTATGATATCAAAAATCTCGCACGACAAAAATTAAGTGAAGTTTTCCTAACAGTTACATAGCCTCCTGTAGATAAGTACAGACGTCTCCGTACCGATCCGCAAAACTCTAATAAATCGGCTTGTGATTTATGACACCTATGAACCAAGAGCTATGATACCAACTTGTCATGACCCCAGTTCGCCCTCCATGAACTATCGTTACGACACCTAGTCTCTACAACTAGGTAAGCCTAACAATTTACGAAAAAAGGAAACAACAGATAAAAACTAATAGAAACTGCGGATAAACGTAATGAAAATGTTTATGATGCCGCTTGACATATAGCAATACACACTCTCAACTGAAAAGATCTCCCAAAACCCGGAATATAATGAAATCACAAGCTAAGGAAGATATACCTCGAAGTCTCTGAAGAATCGCCTCGCCTCAAGGATTGTAGGTCTGAGCCGAAGAACCTGGATCTGCACATGAAAAACATGCGTAGGAAGGGCATGAGTACACCACAGCGGTACTCAGTAAGTGTCAAGCCTAACCTCGGTCGGGTAGTGATAAGGAAAGTCAGGGCCCTACTAACTATAGATAAAATAAACAAGGTAATCTAAATAGAATAGGACAATATAATTTCTGTGATAACAGTCTATATCGAATAAAATCACAGAAGGAATCTAACTTAGTACACAAAAATAGTAACACGGGATCTCCCCGGATACCTTACCATAGTGCCAAACGTAAATGTCCAGAGGATCTCCCGGGATACCGTCTCGTAGTCCGAATCTTAAAGATGCAGGGGAAACTCCCGGAATACCAATCCGTAGTCCCAAAGTAAATATCCAATGCAGGGGATCTACCGGGTGCTGTCCCCTAGTCCTAAATATAAATGTGCAGGGGTATCTACCTGAATACCGATCTGTAGTCCCAAAGTAAAAAAACAGGGGGAGCTCTCGGGATACCGTCCCGTAATCCCAAATTAAACACACAGCAGCAACATGAAAAATATTCAGTTCAATCCAACTTCCTACCAAGGTAAAACAGGTACTTCTAACCTAGCATGCTGCACAGAATTCAAATAAAGCAGTTAGAACAAATAAAGCAATTAAAGCACTTAGACATGCTTCCCTAAACTAACAGTAGTTTTAAATTGCAAGTAATGTACAACAAGGAAGAAAAACACAGTTATAGTTACTTAATGAAAATATGATTTTCAACAATTAGCACATGTACGTTCTCATCACCTCACATACAAGGCATTTCATATATCAACAATACCAAATCCTAAGGGGAGTTCCCCCCACAAGGTTAAACAATGTACTTATCTCGAACAAGTTCAAAAATCAACCCGAAACCACGCTCTTGCCACGAGTACTCGACTCCAAATGGCCCAAATCTATTCAAATTAATTGCATAATGTAAATATAATTTCAAGGAACTAATACCACTAATTAATTAGAAGCTAACATGCGAAATAAGAAAATTGCCCAAAAAGTCCACCGAGCCCACGACTCGGAACCAGTAAAAGTTATGGATTATGAACCCCCATTCACTCACGAGTCTAACCATACCAATATTGTCCAAATCCGATGTCAAATTCCCAATCAAAACTCCAAAATTAGGCTTAAGAGCTTTTCAAAATATTTCCCCAATTTCTCACCCCAAATCCGAAACAAATGATGAATTCACGTTTAAATTAATGGGTTATAAACAAAAAGGAGTTAGGTATCATTAGCCAATTGATATCTCTGAAAATTCCCCAATCTCTCCCTCAAATTTGAGCTCCCAAACTCTAGTTTTGATAAAAATGGCTAAACCCTCGATTTTGAAATTTTATAATCTACCCAGGTAATTCCTTCTTCGCGAACACGGAAGGCCCATCGCGTTCGCGAAGCAAAACTTCGCTTGGCCCAAAATTCCTTCATCGCGAATGCGATGACCCTGTCTGTTACGACACAAACTGATGGGCCGCGACGGGTGTACGAGTCCTACCTATAAAACACCCTTAAGCATACGTCTAAGATATAAACCTGTCTGCTAAATTATGAGAATAATATACATGAAGGAAACCTGCCCAAAAGACATATGTACATATACGTGCAATATACATAGGACGAGCAGATAAGGCTGCTATAGACAACTATATACCTCAAAACTGGAAGCCAGCAAGGCCACATAATATCCAACTGAACATACTGTGTACATACCTCTAATAGAAATACAACTGTACAAAGACGGGACTGAGCCACGTCATACCCATGTATATACAAGCTTATCGTACCAAAGTCAAAAGCAGCTAAGGATCAAGTGGAGCACGCCTACTCTCGCTAATCAAGGATCCTAAGAAGGGAGACCGTCAACTTGCCTACCTACACCTGCGGGCATGAAACGCAGGCCCCGTGAAATAGGGCGTCAGTATGAAAAATGTACTAAGTATGTAAGGTATGAAAATAAGTACGTACAAGACGTAGATGAAATATGGAATAAAGAAATACATCTGTAAATCTGAATAATTTTGTAAATACTGAAACATTTATAATGTCATGCACGTGCATATAAATGTCGCGTCATGCATAGGTATAGGTTGACATAATATCATCAGGCATTTGAGGGCATCCTATCATATCATCTTGGCCACTGTGGACAACATCATTAACATATATCAATTGAATAGGTGGTGGTGCATATATAACGATGTAACCTATTTTTTCATATCCCATATACATAAATATATACGTATAAATATGCGTTTATAACATCGTCTGGTCATGGGTCAATGTACATACATAAATAAATAAAATGCATGAAAATATGTTAAAAATCTCAATATTCTATTCGGATAAACTTTATCAACTGCGTATCATTTTGAGACTAATTAACAGAAGATATAATAATATGTCACATGGGGAAACAAGAACACAGAGACCCCTAGTATTTCTATGAATAGAGTCATTTATGAAAACTGTGTGTTTGCTTGTTTCTTCTGTATAACTTGAATCATGCCAAAAAGAAATAAGGGATAACCTTAACATACCTAGAGTAGGGAAAATCCGTATGATATTCTTGAAAAAAGATTGAACCGTACTCCTTTAGAACCGCAAAAATTTTACGTTGTTAAGCTTTTAATAATAATTCTCATTAAATTTGATAAAAGAAGCCTCGCTGCTACAGCTTTGTAGGAACCTCACGAAAATGGTAACAATTTGAACAAATCTCCTACAAATCTCTAATGCTACTGTTTGTATTTGTATTGAAAGTGTTAAGTGTAATACTGAAAACCTTAGATTGAAAAAGGGTCTCGTTGGTAATGAAGTAGTGTAGGAACTTTTGTAAGAACTATATTACTAATGATAACGTGCAAAAGATTTATCTGAGTGTAGTGTAGAATTTAACAAGAAATAAAGTAATGTTAGTCACCTCCCAAGATACAAAGTGTTGCCTTTAGTTATCCATTTAATTAAAGTATTGGATTATTAGAAATGAAGTAGTGTATATCTAACCATTAGTTGCCACATAAATTTGTATAACTACTTTGTCATTTTGTTTGTTTGGTGGTGCTGCCACGTTATTTTTTTTTTTTTGGGGGGGTGGGGGTTTATTCTTTATCTCATAATTTACTACTTGTTTAGGTAATGTCCAGTTACCCGATAATTAATTAATTACCCGCACAATTAAGGTTTGTCTCAATTTACTTATAATACTACTCACTTTCAATATACTTTATTTATCATATTATGGTGGTCATATGGTACCTTGTATTGTACTAGTCCATAAATATCGGGTATTATCGCTCGACCCATATTTTATCCCAAATCGGCAACCTTAAATGAAACTTGTTTTCTTTAATTCGTGTACCCTTTAATCTTTCATGACACTTACTTACCGTTTGTTATAAATAGCATAAATATGTTAACCTCAAGATAAACTCATCCCCGAGTCTCCGTCGATTAACTGAGGACGAAACTTTAACGTACGAAAATGCGAGGTGTAACATCCTTCCCCCCCTAAAAACATTCGTCCTCGAATGTTTAATTCTCCAAGATCTATATAACTTTGGCAAAGTCACCTTTCTAGCAACATTACTACCAACTCTTCCTGTAGAAGCTTAATAATTCAATGTCACAGAGGACCACAATCATCAATAACGACATTGGCCTCACACGACCAATGACAATAACTCACAGAAGAATCCATACACATACCTTAAGGTTATGACGTCTCAGTCGGACCCTTCTTTGGAGGAGGAAATAAGTAGGGATATCTAGACTTCAATCTTCCTCGGCCTCCCAAATCATTTCTTCCACTTTTTTGTTTCTCCAAAGTGCTTTCACCGAAGCTATGTCTTTAGTTCTCAATCTCTGAACATGTCTGTCTAGTATAGCAATGGGAGTTTCTTTATATGATAACTACTCTGTAACCTGAACGTCGTCAACTGACATGATTCTGGAAGGATCACCGATATATTTACGGAGCATAGACACATGAAACACTAGATTTACAATCTCTATGTCCGAAGGCAAGTCTAGCTCATATGCTACTTGGCCTACTTTGTGTATGATCCTATATACTCCAATGTACCGAGGGCTATGTTTTCCCCTTTTCTGAACCTCATAACGTCTTTCATTGGTGATACCTTTAGGGATACCCAATCGTCAATCTGAAATTCCAAGTCTCACCATCAATTGTCCAAATAAGACTTGTGACGGCTTTGAGATGGTAATAGCCTTTCCTGTATAATCTTAATTTTCTCGATTGCCTGCGGTACAAATTCTGGTCCTACTAACGTAGTTTTACCTAACATCGAACAACCCTAAAGGCGACCTATACTTCCGTCCGTAAAGAGCTTCGTGTGGAGCCACCTGAATACTGGAATGGTAGCAATTATTATATGCAAACTCAATAAGAGGTAGATGATCATTCTACCTACCTTTGAAGTCTATCACATAATCTTGTAATATATCCTCGAGTGTCTGAATAGTACACTCAGCCTGTCCATCTGTCTGGGGATGAAATGTTGTACTAAGACTTACTTGAATCCCCAATCCTTTTTGGAAGGACTTCCAGAAGGTAGATGTAAATTGAGCTCCTATATCCGAGATAATAGATACAGGTACACCATGCAGTCGTACTATCTTTTTAATATAAAGCTTTACATATTCCTCTGCAGAATATTTAGTCCTAATGGGCAAAAAATGGGCTGACTTTGTAAGCCTATCAACAATCACCCATATCGAATCGAACTTACGCTGCGTATGATGTAATCCTACGATGAATTCCATATTGATTACATCCCATTTTCGAGTCGGAATCTCCGTAGCCTGCAATAATCCACCAGGTTTCTGATGCTCAATCTTAACTTGCTAACAGTTAGGACACTGAGCAACAAACTCCGCTATATCCTTTTTCATTCAGTTCCACCAATATACTTTGTTGATATCATGATAACCTTTGTCGCTTCTGGATTGATAGAATAATGAGAATAGTGAGTTTTTCCCATAACTTGTCGACACAGCCCTGCAACATTAGGGACACATAATCGTCCTCAATATCTAAGGAACCATCTTCCATAATTTCAAATAGTGTCTTCTCGTTCTGAGGGGTGGTATCCCTATAATGAACTAACACAGGATCCTTGTACATGCATTCCTTTACTTCACTTGCTAAAGAGGATGTTGTCGTATCCTGAATAGTAATTCCAATATCACCTGAGTCCAGTAACCGAACACCAAGACTAGCTAGCTGATGAACCTCATGGGCTATTCCCCTATTTTTTGGCTGTAAATATGACAGGCTACCCATAGATCTAAGGCTGAGGGCATCGGCTACTATGTTTGCCTTCCCCAGATGGTATAAAATATCAACATCATAGTCATTAAGTAGCTCCAACCATCTCCCTTGATGTAAATTTAATTCTGTTTGCTTGAAGATATACCGGAGGCTCTTATGATCCGTATATATATCAACATGAATGCCATACAAGTAGTGCCTCCACATTATTAGTGCATGAATCACTGCGGCTAACTCTAAGTCGTAGGTCTGGTAATTCTTCTCATGCTTTCTTAGTTGTCTAGAAGCATAAGCTACAACCTTACCATGCTTCATCAGCATACAACCCAGTCCAACTCCTAAAGCGTCACAATAGATAACCTAACCATTGGTCCCTTCTGGGAGCATTAGAATCGGTGCTGAAGTTAATCTGTCCTTTAGTGCCTGAAAACTCCGATCGTAAGAATCGGTCCATTGAAACTTAGCTCCCTTTGGAGTTAACTTACATGGGTATTCTAATCTTTAAATTCCTGAAATTCCCCTCTTCGAAGGTCCAAACTTCATCCTTTATTGATCACAATTTTGCCCTTATTCCACTACTAGGGAAGCATTTCATCTATTCCAAATGTTACTAGTCTTAGACTCCTTTGACTTCATTCAGGCTATACTGAGCCTTCTATAACATAGAAAAACCATCAACTCTCTTATGAGCTTAACCCCAAAGACTTATCCACTCTTGTCACCTTTTCACTCATCTTTTCTTATCCTTTCTCGTGTCTTCCTAAAACCTTGTCGCCCTACCATACTTTAGCTTGCGACCTACACATATCTATTTATACGTATTCGCAACCTTCCTTTAATTTACTTGCACCATATATTTCCTTATGTTATTCTAGAACATCAAGCGAGACACCACATACCACTTTGGTCAAAGGTGCTAAAAGAAAAAATTTCCGTTACAAATTTCCTGTAGTAACCTGCCAAACGGAGAAGCTACGAACCTTCATTGGTGTCGGGGGTCTAGGTCAAGTATTTACTGCCCCAATCATTTGTGTATCCACTTGGATGCTTTCACCCGGAATGATATGCCCAAGGAAAGCTACAAAGTTCAACCAGAATTCACATTTAGAGAATTTTGCATACAACTTCTCTTTTTGTAGAACTCTGAGCACAGTACGCAAATGATCTGCATGCTCCATCTCTGAACAAGAATACACCAATATATTGTCGATTAAGACAATTACGAACAAATCTAAAAAGGTCCTGAACACACGGTTCATCAAGCCCATGACTACTATTAGGGCATTGGTCAAACCGAACGACAGAACACAAAATTCAAAGTTCTCATTCTGGTGCTGAATGCTATCTTCGGGATATCTTTCTCCTTAACCCTTGACTGATGGTATCTGGACCTCAAGTCTATCTTTGAAAAACACTTGGGACATTGCAACTGATTAAATAAATCGTCAATCATTAGGACCGGGTAATTATTCTTGATCGTCACCTTATTTAACTGCCTATAATCAATACACATCTGTAAGAAACTATCGTTCTTCCTCACAAATAACATAGGTGTTCCCCACGGTGATGTACTAGGTCCAATAAAACCTTTTTCAAGCAAGTCCTTTAGTTGTTCCTTTAACTCTTTCAGCTCTGTGGGGGGCCATTCTATAGGGACGAATAGATATTGGATGAGTATCCGGTAGTAGGTCAATAGCAAACTTAATTTATTGCTCTGGCGGAAGACTTGGAAGCTTATCAGAAAAAAGCATCGAGAAATTTATTGGCCATAGGGATAGATTGAACGGTTGGCGGCTGTGCTTTCATAGTCATTACCCGAACTAAGTGATAATCGTAACATTTTCTGAACATCCTCCTTGCCTTATGACATGAAATAAATCTACCTCTCGGCAATATCATATTACCTTTCTACTCCAAAAATAGGCTTTCCTGGAAATTAGAACTGAACCACCTTTGTTCTTCAATCAACGTTAGCATAACAAGAAGCCAATCAATTCATACCCATTATAACATCAATTCTACCCAACCAGGCGCCACGTACCTTATCCTTATTTATTATCAAACTTATAACGGGTCATTACGGGCACCTCTCTATATATACATAATAATATTAGGACTTAACTCGCAGAACTAATCCAAAAAAAGGTTTATATGGATACATAAGGACCGACAAGGCAATAGACATGTCATACCCAAAACATTATACAGGATACTGTCTGCAGAACCTTTAAATAAAACATAACCATAATATATACAAGTCGGGACGGGGCTCCCTACGTCCTCATAAAACAACCTAACACATTTAGAATCCTAACTTGGTAGTACTCCTAGAAGAGGTGGAACTCACTAATCAAAAGCTGACATCTGGAGGAAGTCTACAATAGAGGGTCCTTGCCTCGTCCTATATGAGGACCCCGGTCTGACACACTTCGAAGCGGAACCTTCATATCCTTACCAGTTACCTTCCTCCTCTTGGCCAGACTACTATCCTTTTCCTCTTTGTATCCCATAACATACATATATGAACCTTGATTGATGGATTCCTAAGAATGTGGGCTATCTGGAACCTCAGAAGAGTTGGTGTCTGCAAATACCTTGACATAGTTTTGAGACTGAGGGGAACCCGGTTGTACCAATCCATGTACCACTCCCCTAATACCCTGATCAATGGGCCCTAATAATGAATAAGGGCCTTGGTGAGGTCGGAACTCCCCTCTCCTCATCTGTTACCGGCGAAATCGAAACTATTCGAACGGATAACTCATATGGATCCTCGGATGGATCCTCCTCGATAGAATCCATGATATCCGATGGATCTAACTCCATAGTATAGCTTATATCTCCTTCTAACACCTTCGTAGCATTCTGACCCGTGCTAGTGGTTGTAGTCTTCGGAGGCATCGCTAAAAACGTAACATATCGTTAGGAACATGAATTCTTATGTCGCACGATCTAAGATAAGAAGAGATGAGAACATCCTATATTCCGTATATCCTCTTGCCTATAAGTGTGGTGCACAACACACCTATAAAGAAAATTCTACTAGACACGGTCTACAGACAACCCTAGGATAGAACTGCTCCGATACCACTTTTGTCATGACCCAAACCGATGGGCCGCGATGGGTGCCTGATTCCTACCTGTAAAACACCCTTAAGCATGTATATAAGATATAAACATGTCTGCTAAATTACGAGAATAATATACATAAAGGAAACATGCTCAAAAGGCATATGTACATATACATGCAACATACGTAGGACGAGCCGACAAGGCTGCTATAGACAACTATATACCTCAAAAATGGAAGTCGTCAAGGCCACATACTATCGAACTAAACATACTGTCTACAGACCTCTAACAGAAATATAGTTGCACAAAGACGGGACTGAGCCATGTCATACCCATGTATATACAAGCATATCGTACCAAAGTCAAAAGCAGCTTCGGATCAAATGGAGCATGCCTACTCTCGCTGATCAAGGATCCTAAGAAGGGGGACCATCAACTTCCCTACCAGCACCTGCGGGCATGAAATGCAAGCCTCGTAAAATAGGGCGTCAGTACGAAAAATGTACTGAGTATGTAAGGCATGAAAATCAGTACGTAAAAGACGTAGATGAAACATAGAATAAAGAAATCGATCTGTAAATCTGAATAATTTTGTAAATTCGGAAACATTTATAATGTTATGCACGTGTATATAAATGTCGTGTCATGCATAGGTATAGGTGTACATCTCGGCCAGTATGGGCAGCATCATCAACATATACCAACTGATCAGGTGGTGGTGTGTATATAACGCCATAACCTTTTTTTCCCATATCCCATATGCATAAATATATACGTATAAATACGCGTATATAACGTCGTCTCGACATGGGTCAATGTACATGCATAAATATATAAAATGCATGAAAATATATTAAAAATCTCAATATTCTTTTCGGATAAACTCTATCGACTGCGTATCATTTTGATACCCATGAACAAAAGATATAATAATATGTCACATGGGGAATCAAGAACATAGAGACCCCTAGTATTTCTATGAATAGAGTCATTTATGAAAAATGTGTGTTTGCTTGTTTCTTCTGTATAACTTGGATCATACGAAAAAGAAATAAGGAGTAGCCTTAACATACTTGGAGTAGGGAAAATCCGTATAATATTCTTGGAAAAGATTGCACCGTACTCCTTTAGAACCGCAAAATTTTTACGTTGTTAAGCTTCTAATAATAATTCTCGTTAAATTTGATAGAAGAAGCCTCGCTGCTACTATTTTGTAGTAACCTCACGAAAATGGTAACAATTTGAACAACTCTCCTACTAATCTCTAATGCTGCTGTTTATATTTGTATTGAAAGTGTTAAGTGTAATAGTGGAAACCTTAGATTGAAAAAAGGTCTCGTTGGTAATGAAGTAGTGTAGGAACTTTTATAAGAACTATATTACTAATGATAATGTGCAAAAGATTTATCTGAGTGTAGTGTCGAATTTAACAAGAAATAAAGTATATGTTAGTCACCTCCCAAGATACAAAGTGTTGCCTTTAGTTATCCATTTAATTAAAGTATTGAATTATTAGAAATGAAGTAGTGTATATCTAACCCTTAGTTGCCACCTAAGTTTGTATAACTACTTAGTCATTTTGTTTGTTTGGTGGTGCTGTCACGTTATTTTTTTGGGGAGTTTAATTCTTATCTCATCATTTACTACTTATTTAGGTAATGTTCTGTTACCAGTGATTAACTAATTACCCGCATAATTAAGGTTTGTATCAATTTACTTAAAATACTATTGACTTTTAATATACTTTATTTATCATATTATCGTGGTCATATGATATCTTGTATGGTACTAGTCCATAAATAACGGGTATTATCGCTCGACCCGTATTTTATCCCAAATCGGTAACCTTCAACGAAACTTGTTTTCTTTAATTCGTGTGCCTTTTATCCTTCATGACACTTACTTACCGCTTGTTATAAATAGCATAAATACATTAACCTCAAGATAAACCCATCCCCGAGTCTTCGTCGATTAACTGAGGACAAAACTTTAATGTACGAAAATGCGAGATGTAACACTGTCGCGAACACAGTAGCAACCTTCTCCCTCTTATGCGAACGCAGGACCTTCTTCGCGAACGCGTAGGCATATGACCTCTCAGCTTTGCGAAGGCGGGACCATCATCGTGAATGTGAAGCGTTAAGATTCCACCAGCCCCAGCTCCTCTTTGAGAACGCGAGACCCCACTCGAGAACGCGAAGAAGGAAACCAGAACTGGAGACCTGCTGCATTTTTCTGCAATTCTCTAAGTCCAAAAATGACTCGTTGATGATCCGAAACACAACCGAGGCCCCCGGGACCTCAACCAAACATGCCAACCAATCCTAAAACATCATTCAAACTTGTTCCAACCTTCAGAACGTTCAAAAAAAACATCAAAATACTAAATTAACATCAGATTCAAGCTTAAGAACTCCAAAAACTCCCAAATTCCTCTTTCGATCAAAATGTATATAAAATCTCGTCCGAATGACCTAAAATTTTGTACGTACGCCACATTCAACACTATGGAGCTAATCCAACTTCTGGAATTCCATTCTGACCTCTACATCAAAATTTCACTATCGAGCCGGAAACTTCAAAAATTTAACTTTCGGTATTTCAGGCCTAATTAAGCTACGGACCTCCAAAACACAATTCGAACACGCCTCAAATCCCGAAATCACCCAACAGAGCTAACGGAAACGATGTAATTCTATTGCGAGGTTGTCTTCATACTGCTCTGACTACGGTTCAAATTCTAAAGCTTAAGCTCTCTTTTAGGAATTAAGTGTCTCAAAATACTCCGAAACTCAAAACAAATCATCCCGGCAAATCAAAATAGCAGAAAAAAATATGGGGAATGCAGTTAGTAGGGGATCAGGGTGTTAATTCTTAAAACGACCGGCCGGGTCGTTACACTAAATTGCATCCTAAAAGCGTTAATAATTGGTAGACAGAAGTTGAAAGAGGAACTATTTGAGCACTAAGTTAAGTGATGAGAGAATGAATTAGACGAATGCCGTAAAGTGATATATTGACAAACACTCATAGTAGTTCTTATATGTGATCTAAGTTACTGCTAAAAAGACTGACAATTCATAAAAGGTAGTTGGAACAATAGATGTTTCGAGGGCTCTAGGTTAAGTGATGTAAATGAAGATGGAAATTGTTTAAGCTTACGTCTGGGCATGCTTTGTCGCGTTTGAAGGGTATTGGAGGGATTGTCAAGAGAATTGGCGCAAGTATGTTAAGGCTATCCCTTCTTTCTTTGGGCATGATCCAAATTATACAGAAGAAACGAGCAAACACACAATTTCCATAAATAACTCTATTCATAGAAGTATTTGAGGTGCCTATGTTTTTGAATTCCCATAAGTCTTATTATTCTATTGTCTGTTCATGGGTCTCCGAAAAATGCGTAAGTTGAAAAAAAAGTTTATTTCATGATATTAGTCAGAGGTATAATGGTCTTATGACATTCCGAGAAGTTTTATTAACGTACTTCTCATGTATTGCACTCATTTACATGTGCATTTACCCATGACTCAGACATCGTTATATATGTGTATATATGTATAAGGAATATGGGAAAAGGTTACGGCGTTATATGCGCACCACCACCTGATCAGCTGGTATACATTGATGATTTTGCCAATAGAGGCACTAGATGACGTTATATACGCGCATATATGTAAATATATGTATATGGGATATGGGATAAAAGTTATGGCGTTATATACGCACCACCACCTGATCATTTGGTATCGATGATGATGTTCCCCACAGTGGCTGAAATGATATGATAGGATGCCCTCAGAGGCTTGATGATGTTATGTACGTACAAATCTATGCATTACATGACATTTGTACGCACATGCATGACCTTATTAATATTTCATGATTTATAGAGCCATCCAGATTTATAGGTTAAGTCATTTACTCCACGTTTTCTTCCATGTCCTTTATATACTTATTTACATGCCTTACATACTCAGTACATTATTCGTACTGATGTTCTTTTGTAGGGGATGATGTATTCATGCCTGCAGGTATAGATAATCAGTTTAATGAGCCTTCATCGTAGATGAGATTGGTATTCAGCGAAGGATCGGTAAGACTCCATCTCATTTGGAGTACAGCCAAGTCTATGAGTCACATGTCAGAGCTTTGCTATAGATTATGGGTAGGCCGGTACCCTATCCCATTTTATGTCAAATAATCTTAGAGGCTTTTTAGACACAGGTTTACTATATACAGTATGTCAGAGGCCTTGATGGACCATATGTATTCATGTTTTATGAACGATGGTTCATTGATATAACATTTGCCCATTTACAATTGTACATTACGAGTTGTGGCTATGTTGGCCCACGATAGTTACAAAAGGAATGAGTCCAGCTAACTCGACCCTTGTATGTTCTAGTTTTGGTCAAATAATCATGAGTTACAAGTGGTTCGCTCGGGCCAGTACGGCACCGGGTGCTAGGCACGCCTCCCAAGGTTGGGGCGTGACAAAGTGGTATCAGAGTAGGTCGTGTCCTAGGGAGTCTACAAAGCCGTGCCCAGTGGAGTCTCACTTATGGGTGTGTTGCGCGCCATATTTATAATTGAGAGGCTACAGGGCATTTATTAAATGTTATCCTTCTTTTTTTTCCAGATCTTGCCATAGAGCTGAGTTGTAAGAAGTCAGTATGAAGTTGTCGCGAGATTTTGTATGCACCAGAGGTGCAGGTATTATAGTAGAGCTTTAATGCGTAATGTGCAAGGGAGATTATGAAAGAAATAGAAGATACGATGCGAGATTGAAAGTTAAGTAAGATAAAGGTGAAAACAATGTGAGATACTCAAGTAGAAAAGGCTGTTAATAGTCGAGACTTCAGATAGAGATTGGGTTTAAGTTTAGTGTATAGAGGAGACCCAAGTGAATGTTTTGAAAACCTCAAAGAGTTAACATTCGAGGACAAATGTTTCTTAAGGGGGGGAAGGATGTTACATCCCGTACCTTAGCATCAGGATGTGCCGTAGTAAATCCACATGAGTTCGAAGGGATTATGTCTATTAGGAGGTTATAGAGGGTTTAAGACATTATTACTATGAGACCTTGTAATTTTAACAACCTTAATACCATTAGATACATTTTGATATGGTATTTTGAGTAGAACATTTTTATAATAAAAAAAGTTTGAAAAATATGATTTTATATAGTTATTAATATTACTACTTTCAAATATACTTAAAATTATACACATAAAATAAGAAAGTTTATGAAATATTCAATATGTTAATATATATTTAGCGAGAGTTCAACAAATGAATATTCAATCCATTAATATACATCCATATGTTAAAAGTGTCACCGTAGCTTGAGATATGATAATTAGTCCTTTCATAGACCTAATAACGACCTTACTTTCATACATGGTTTCAAACGTAACTAAAATTTCTTTTAATAAAACAATAAACAAATGCCTCCAAAAGAATTCTATATGGAAGAATACAAAATCCAAACAAGTATCATGAATATGTTCTGACAACCTTTTAATGAGAAAAATATATAACTCGATATATTCCCGAAAATCTCTATAAAAACAAATATTTTTGGACATTAAATTCATTAATATGTGTTTGTATGTTGTATATGGTAAAATCGGAGGGTCTAATTGTCACGACCCAAACTGAAGGGCCATGACTAGCACCCGGCCATGCATGCCGAGCACCAACGTACATTTTATCTAACCTTCTTTATTATCTTTTAGGGCCGACGAGATCAATATAATTTGTAGACATGGATCATGGACAACTAACAACAAAAGATGATGACATGAATATACATAACATGGGATGACCAAACAATCAAGAAACTATATATAAGGTACGAGCTACCACACTACCATGAAAGACTATACAACAAAAATCAACCGACAAAGCATACCAAACTATATATGAGTCGACACCTGTCTATGAGCCTCTAAAGAAAAATAAGTGCTGCAACATTGCCGGAACAGGGCCCCGACATACCCATAATGTCTATAACAAAAATGCATACAAAGACCACGGTAAGTTTGAAGAAGGGATCTCGCCAATCACCGCTGAATTGGACTGCCTACTGCGGTGGGGGAGCTGCGCCTGATTGTCTATCAGGACCTGCAGCACGACATGCAACGTCCACAAATAAAAGGACATCAGTACGAATAAAATACTGAGTATGTAAGGCAGGGAACCATAAGTACGAACAGTAATGTAAGCAGGGATAGAGAATATACAACCTGTAACGTCTGGGAACCTCTGAGGGCTACTGACATGCAATGCATTATACATATGTATATATGCATAAACTCTTAAAACATACGCCTCTGTGGGCATCATCATCATCATATCATACCCGACCGTAATAGGCTCGGTAAAAACGTACCCGGCCATCATAAGGCTCGGTAGAATCGTACCAGGCCACGTGGAGCTCGGTGAAACCCAACTGATCAGTGGTTGCACAATAGGTGCCGTACCCGGCCGACTATAGCGCGACTCGATATAGTAAAATAGATACATATATATACTGCATGCTCGACTCATGGAATCACGTTCTAAACCTTTGGAAGTGACGTAAGGTCGGTATCCTCTATACACGTTATTAGGACTAACTCTTCACTATGAACCATATAATAATTTTGAAGTACCAACAACATTGATAATATAAGAATAAGAGAAGCAACATCAACATTAATCGTTCCATAATAGGGGAAATAATGTAAGTACTGCTAGCTTCTAAGAGTAGAGTATCTTTGGAAGCTCGTTTATTACATTATGTATAATAGGAGTCGTGCAAAAGAAGGAAAGGGATAGCCTCACATACCTTGTATATACTGCCCAACCTCAATCTATGCAAATGTCAAGACTCCTTAGTCTACAATAGGAGAAATGACACTATCGTTAACTTTTAAGCGTCGTAACTATTATGCACCGACCACAACCTATTTTATGATGAAACAGACAGCACCTCCCCTATTTATATGACTTCCACAAGTGAAACCAATCACCAAACAGCCCAAGCAACATCAATGTTAATCATATTGAACCTCCCAAAACAGTCCACCAACCGATAACATTACTACCAAGCCTTTCGATATATATTCCACAAGTTCTAGCTTCAGTGACTTAGGCGCAACTTGGATAATATTAAATACATATAGAGTAAGAGGTTCCTTACCTTTATACACAAAGAACAACTCCAATTCAACCTTAATTTTCCATGAAATATCCCTCCAATGCTGCCACAACAACAAGAAAGCAAAACTAGCAATCAATTAGTGTTTTTCAGCACTAAAATCACTTTAGAAGGCTTGAAATATCCTAGGGTTGATATTAAGAACTTGAGGGAGTATTTACAGAACATAATCCTTTTAACACAACCTCCCACACGAGCTGGAACAACACAAAAATGAGCAATAACAAGAAGAAAAAGAAACTTACTAGCGCCACGGGATTCCCGACACTTGATTTGTGTTGTTTGCCCTTTGTTTGGGTCTTGAATCTTGAGAGAAACTTGAGAGGGTGTTCCTAGGATTCTAAGGTTTAAATATCGTGAAAACAATGGCTTAAAACGTGTTGGAGGCATCATATAGATACCCAAGTGTCTTAAACCGCTTAAGTGGGCCCCATAGAGAGGTGCTTGTCGCAGTCTCATAGATCTTCAATTTTGTGGGTAGATTATCCTATAATTATAAGTAAATTGGGAGAAAATCTTAGTAACATTTGATCTAATGTTTAAGTAAAATTATGAACCTAAGTTGTGACAACCTTTGTCGACTTTTGTCTCATAACTCGTTTGACTTCAAGACTTATAGTACGGATATTATATGATTCAAATACCTTAAAACACTATCTCTTGAGTGTATTAAGCACCTCTAGGTTTATCCTAAAATACGGCTGACAATATCCTTGATTCGTTTAATTTCTAATACGTGTTAACCACCCTTACACACCTTTGTATCATTTAAGACCAATAGGATTAACTTCTTATCATCTTAAAGATAATCTCTTCATGTATTTACGTTGACTACTTTATGGAAAGAGCTAACATACGTGAATATGGGTTGTAACACCCTACCCCCCCCCCCCATAGGAACATTCGTCCTCGAATGTAAGGGTCTGTGGGGAGTCCAAATCATCGTGGATTCCAATGGAAAGTTCCGATTAATTTTCCCCTATACAATGGTCACTAACAAAACTTGCAAGCAGTTAAGCCCAACATATGGCCTCACAAAGGTACACAAAGCATTATGGATATTTACATTATCTGCATATCCCCATTTTATATTATGGAAGAGTATTCTCAAGTTATTGCTTACCTCATAGAGCCATTTCACCTTCCAATGTATCATGTGTTCCACCAACATCCTTGTTATCAGGTACGAATATTTAGAATTAATCTCCTCTTCTGTTTCCCATGTCATTTCTTCCATATTCTTGTTCCTCCACAATACTTTGCGGAAGCTACATCTTTTGTTCTCAGCTTGCAGACTTGTCGATCTAATATAGCCACAGACACTTGTTCATATGATAGGTCATCTGTAACTTGTACATCGTTTATAGGGACGACTCGAGAAGGGTCTCCAACAAATTTCCTCAACATAGATACATGGAATACCGGGTGGAGAAATTCCAATTCGGATGGAAATTCTAACTCATAAGCAACTTGTCCAATTTGTCGAAGAATTTTATACGACCCGATATACCTTGGACTCAGTTTACCTTTCTTCCCAAAATGCATAACACCCTTCATTAGTGAGATCCTCAGGAAAACCCAATCACCAACCTCAAACTCCAGATCACGACGTCGGACATCGGAATAAGATTTTTCCCTGCTTTGTGCCGTCCTTAATCGCTCATGTATAACTTTCACCTTCTCAATAGCTTGGTAAATCAAATCTGGCCCATATAATTCTGTTTTACCGACTTCGAACCATCCAACTGGTGATCTACATCTCCTTCCGTATAGTGACTCATATGGGGCCATTTTAATACTGGAATGATAGCTATTATTGTAGGCGAATTCTATGAGTGTAAGATGATCATCCTAATTCCCTTTAAAATCTAGAACACATGCTCATAGCATATCTTCCAGTATCTGACTGGTACGTTCAGCCTGTCCGTTAGTCTGCGGATGAAATGTAGTGTTGAGATTCACTTGTGTGCCTAAACCCTTTTGAAAAGACCTACAAAAGTTAGCCGTAAATTGAGCTCATCAGTCTGATATAATAGATATCGGCATACCATGAAGCCTAACAATCTCCTTGATATACAACTTCGCATAATCTTTAGCCGTGTAAATTGTCTTAAGTGGCAGAAAATAGGCACATTTTGTAAGTCGATCAATTATCACCCAGATGGAGTCAAACTTATGATAAGAGCGAGGTAATCCAATAATTAAGTACATATTAATCACCTCCCACTTCCAGGTCAGAATCTCTATATTCTGAAGCAATCCACTGGGTTTCTGATGTTCTATCTTTACTTGTTGACAATTGGGACACTCGACTACAAATTTTGCAATAGACTTCTTCATGTTATCCCACCAATACTGCTCCTTCACATCATGATACATCTTTGTCGAGCCGGGATGGATGGAATATTGGGATTGATGAATCTCATTCATAATCTTCTCTCGCAACCCTGCCACATTAGGCACACATAATCGGCCCTGGTATCTCAGTGCCCCATATTTTCTGATCTCAAAAGCCATACTTTTACACTGCTGAATGCTCTCTCTTAATCGTACTAAGATAGGATCTTCATATTGCCATGCTTTTACCTCGGCTACTAAAGATGATTCTGATGTATTCTGTACAGTAACACCTCCGTCATCAGAGTCTAATAATCAGATTCTCAAATTGGCTAGCTGATGAAGCTCTTTAGTCAACCCCCATCTACCTGTCTCAATATGTACTAAGCTTCCCATTGACTTACGGCTGAGAGCGTCTGCCACAACATTGGATTTATCGAGATGATACAATATCTTGACATCGTATTCTTTCAGTAATTCAAGCCACCTACGCTGCCTCAAATTCAACTCTTTCTTCTTGAAGATGTATTGTAAACTCTTGTGATCTGTGTAGATGTCAACATGGTCGCCGTATAAGTAGTGCCGCCATATCTTCAAAGCATATAGTACTGCAGCCAATTCCAAATCATGGGTTGGATAATTCTTTTCATGCTTCTTCAATTGTCTTGATGCATAGGCAATCACCTTCCCACGCTGCATCAATACGCACCCCAAACCTATACCCAAGGCATAACAATATACCACATAACCTTCTCTTCATTCAGGGAGAGTGAGCACCGATGCGAATGTTAATCGATTCTTCAGCTCCTGAAAGCTGCGTTCACAAGTGTCAGACCACTGGAACTTGGTAGCTTTCTGTGTTAACTTAGTCAATGGTGCTGATATAGAGAAAAACACTTCTACAAACTGCCTATAATATCCTGCTAGCCCTAGGAAGTTGCGGACTTCTGATGGTATTGTAGGTGTAGGCCAATTCTTTACTGCATCGATCTTCTGAGTGTCGACACTAATACCATCGTCAGATATCACATGGCCAAAGAACGCTACTGAGTTTAGCCAAAATTCACATTTGGAGAGCTTAGCATATAACTTATGATCCTAAAATGTCTGTAATAGTATCCGCAAGTGGCCCGCATGTTCCGCCTCCGAAGGAGAATACACTTGAATGTCATCAATGAATACAATCACGAACAAATCAAGATAGGGCCTAAATACAGTATTCATGAGATCCATAAAAGCTGCTGGGGCATTTGTTAGCCCGAACGACATCACCAAGAACTCAAAGTGCCCATATCTTATCCGGAAGTCCGTCTTTGGGATATCCTTCTCCTTAACCCTCACCCGATGATTCCCTGAACGTAAATCAATCTTGGAGAAATACTTGGCACCCTGGAGTTGGTCAAACAGGTTGTCAATTCTTGGAAGTGGATACTTGTTCGTTATGGTAAACTTATTCAACTTTCGATAGTCGATACACATCTGTAACGACCGTCTTTCTTCCGCGCGAATAGGACTGGTGCACCCCAAGGTGAAGTGATAGGCATAATGAAGCCCTTATCTAATAAGTCCTTCAACTGCACCTTTAACTCTCGCAACTCTGCCGGGGCCATTCTATATAGAGGTATAGAGATCGGTTGAGTGTCAGGAAACACATCAATGCTCAACTCAATCTCCCTTTCAGGAGGAAGGTCTGGGAGTTCATCTGGGAAAACATCTAGAAATTTGTTGACCACGGGGATTGATTGTAGAGTAGGCAGCTTCGCCTCCCCATCCCTAACGCGAATGAGATGATAAATGTAGCCTTTTGAGATCATTTTCCTTGCCTTAAGATAGGAAATAAACCTACTTTTCGGTGTAGTAATGTTGCCCTTCCATTCAATGACGGGTTCACCAGGAAATTGAAACCTAACCATCTTTGTACGACAATCAACATTTGCATAGCATGAGGCCAACCAGTCCATTCCCATTATCACATCAAAATCAACCATATCTAACTCAAATAAATTTGCCGAGGTCTGACGACTATAAATCATCATAGTGCAACCTCTACATACCCTTCTAGCAATCACAGAATCTCCTATCGGAGTAGATACCGCAAGGGGTTTACTTATCAATTCAGGCTCAATGCCAAACTTATTAGCCACAAAGGGTGTAACATATAATAATGTAGATCCCAGATCAATCACCGTGTATACATCATAAGAAAACACTGACAATATACCTGTAACAACATTTGGAGATGACTCGAACTCGGCACTGCAGCTCTACCTCTACCACGACATGTTGACTGCTGAAAACCCCGTGATGGAGGTCAAATTGATGAGGAAGAACCAGACATAGATCTAGTCAGCTGAGTCATACCATCACCTCCTCTATTAGGACAATCCCGTATCATATGGCCAGGCTGTCCGCAAGAATAACACGCATCAGAACCTCTACAGCACAGTCCAAAATAGGCCTTGTTGCACTGATCACAACATGGTGTTGGGGGTCTCGTCTGACTAGTATCCCTGTGATGTTGCGAGCCTGATGCCCTCGAACTCTGACCCGGACCAGAATAGGTAAATCGATCATATCGAGCCTCTGAAACTGTGGAGGAGAACTAGCTACAGGTGGTGTCGAACTCCTCGAAGACTGGGGCCTAACGCTGCCTCTGAAGTCATCAGAATACCCTGCAAATCTCACCCTCTTATGCTGGCCCCTATCCTGCTCCTATCAGCCCTCTGCTGGTGCTTACAATCCTCTAGGGTCTGGGCATAATCCTGAATACGGGAAATATCCATGCCCTCCACCCAAGAGGCTATCGTACGCTCATTTATTAGATATTGTCCCAACCCATTCATTAACAGATGCACCCTATCATCCATCTCGGCCACCATATGGGGAGCATACCGTGCCAAAGAATCAAACTGCATACTATACTCTCGCACACTCATATTACCTTGTCGAAGGTTCAAGAACTTATCAGCTCTAGCTCGTCGTATCTCAACTAGCAGGTAGTGAAGAAGAAAGGCCTCGGAAAATTCCTTCCACACAACTGGAGGAGTGTTCAGACCCCTATATCTCTCCCAACTATCATACCAAAAAACCGCTAAATCCTGTAACCAATAAGAAGCCAACTCTACTGCCTCTGTATCACTAGCATGCATAACCCACAATGTACGATAAACCTGGTCAATAAAAGTCTGCGGGTCCTCCTTGGGGTCTGATCCGGTAAACACTGGAGAGTCTAAATTAATAAAATTATGAACTCTCGTACTAACTGGTTTATCAGTAGCACCTGTATTCTGCCTCTTAGCCTGAGCAGCTACCAAGCTAGTCAACAACTGCAAAGAACTCCGTATATCCTGGTCTGTAGTCCCAGATAGAAGAACTGGAGGTGTTGGGTGCCTCCTAATATCCTCTAGGGGAAACGGAGTAGATGAGGTATGAGAGGGCATCTCACTCTGAGCCTCACTTTGTCCTACTTTGTCTTGGGGCACCTGACTGGTACCCTCTCCTGCTGCTGTATCAAGCCGTCTACTAATCGTTTGCTTCCTAGTCGAAGGAATCACTGAAAGAAACCAAGGTGAATATTAGAGACGAACACTTACGACTCAACTCTACGCACGATCTAGATTTAGGAAGAAGGTAACAACCCTAGATGTCATATAGCCTCCTGATTATAAATGTGGCGCGCTACATATCCATAATCAAGACTCTACTAGACACGACTCATAGACAACCCCTATGACACAGTGGCTCTAATACCAAGTTTGTCACGACCCAAACTGGAGGGACATGACTAGCACCCAGCCATACTTGCCGAGCACCAACGTACATTTTATCTAACCTTCTTTATTATCTTTTAGGGCCGACGAGATCAATATAATTGGTAGATATGGATCATGGACAACTAACAACAAAAGACGATGAACATAACATGGAATGACCAGACAATCAAGAAACTACATATAAGGTACGAGCTACCACACTACCATGAAAGACTATACAAGAAAAATCAACCGGCAAAGCATACCAAACTATACATGAGTCGACACCTATCTATGATCCTCTAAAGGAACATAAGTGCTGCAATATTGCCAGAACAGAGCCCCGACATACCCATAATATCTATAACAAAAATGCATACCAAGACCACGGCAAGTCCGAAAAAGGGATCTCGCAAATCACCGCTGAATTGGACCACCTACTATGGTGGGGGAGCTGCGCCTGGCTGTCTATAAAGACCTGCAGCACGACATGCAGCACCCACAAATAAAAGGATGTCAGTACGAATAAAGTACTGAGTATGTAAGGCAGGGAACCATAAGTACAAACAGTAATGTAAGTAGGGATAGAGAATATACAACCTGTAACGTCTGGGAACCTCTGAGGGCTACTGACACGCAATGCATTATACATATGTATATATGCATAAACTCTTAAAACATATGCCTCTGTGGGCATCATCATCATCATATCATACCCGACCGTAATAGGCTCGGTAAAAACGTACCCGGCCATCATAAGGCTCGGTAGAATCGTACCAGGCCACGTGGAGCTCGGTGAAACCCAACTGATCAGTGGTCGCACAATAGGTGTCGTACCCAGCCGACTATAGCGCGGCTTGGTAGAGTAAAATAGATACATATATATACTGCATGCTCGACTCATGGAATCGCATTCTAAACCTTTCGGAGTGACGTAAGGTCGGTATCCTCTGTACACGTTATTAGGACTAACTCTTCACTATGAACCATATAAGAATTAGGAAGTACCAACAACATTGATAATATACGAATAAGAGAAGCAATATCAACGTTAATCGTTCAATAATAGAGGAAATAATGTAAGTACTGCTAGCTTCTAAGAGTAGAGTATCTTAGGAAGCTCGTTCATTACATTATGTATAATCGGAGTCGTGCAAAAGAAGGAAAGGGATAGCCTCACATACCTTGTATATACTGCCCAACCTCAAGCTATGCAAATGTCAAGACTCCTTAGTATACAATAGGAAAAATGACACTATCGTTAACGTTTAAGCGTCGTAACTATTATGTACCGACCACAACCTATTTTATGATGAAACGGACAGCACCTCCCCTATTTATATGACTTCCACAAGTGAAAACAATCACCAAAAAGCCCAAACAACATCATTGTTAATCATATTGAACCTCCCAAAACAGTCCACCAACCGATAACATTACTACCAAGCCTGTCGATATATATTCCACAAGTTATAGCTTCAATGACTTAGGCGAAACTTGGATAATATTAAATACATATATAGTAAGAGGTTCCTTAACTTTATACAGAAAGAAAAACCCCAATTTGACCTTAATTTTCCATGAAATATTCCTCCAATGCTGCCACAACAACAAGAAAGCGAAACTAGCAATCAATTAGTGTTTTTCGGCACTAAAATCACTTCAGAAGGCTTGAAATCCCCTAGGGTTGATATTAAGAACTTTAGGGAGTATATACAGAAGATAAACCTTTTAAAACAACCTCCCACACGAGCTGGAACAACACAAAAATGAGCAACAACATGAAGAAAAAGAAACTTGCTAGCGCCACGGGATTCCCGACAATTGATTTGTGTTGTTTGCCCTTTGTTTGGGTCTTGAAACTTGAGAGAAACTTTAGAGGGGGTTCCTAGGGTTCTAAGGTCTGAATATAATGAAAAAAATGACTTAAAACGTGTTGGAGGCATCATATATATACCCAAATGTCTTAAACCGCCTAAGTGGGCCCCATACAGAGGTGCTTGGCGCAGTCTCACGAAAAATGCGAATATCTCTCTACTCCAAGATCGTATCGATGAACAGTTTAATGTGTTGGAAACGAGACTCATAGATCTTCAATTTTGTGGGTAGATTACCCCATAGTTCTATGTAAATTGGGAGAAAAGCTTAGTAACATTTGACCTAATGTTTAAGTAAAATTATGAACCTATGTTGTGACAACTTTTGTCGACTTTTGTATCATAACTCGTTTGACTTCAAGACTTATAATATGGATATTATATGATTCAAATACCTTAAAACACTACCTATTAAGTGTATTAAACACCTCTAAGTTTATCCGAAAATACGGCTGACAACATCTTTGATTCTTTTAACTTCTAATACTTTTTAACCACCCTTATACACCTTTATATCATTTAAGACCAATAAGATTAACTTCTTATCATCTTAAAGATAATCTCTTCATGGATTTATGTTGACTACCTTATGTAATGAGCTAACATACGTGAATATGGGTTGAAACACCAATTTTCCATTGTTACGGCGTCTCGAACGCTCAAAACCATGGTCGAGTTTCATCCCTCGAGGGCCATCGACGCTCGACCTCGGAGCTGTATGGACCGACAGTGACGGAGAGAAAGTGGGGAGTTCCTAAGGTGTGTAGCTAGAGCCGACAAAGTCTGTCAGGCTAGTCTAAGCCCGTATCATGGCATTAAGTAGTTGTCCCATCTCCATATCTTTGTAATAAATATATTTGTACTATGTTGGGATTTCCCCTCATATATAAAGGGGATCCTTATCATTTTGTAAACATCTGATGCTTAATACTAAATATACAAGAACATTCTCTCTTCTCTTTAACATATTCTCTTGATCTAATTGATTCATTTATTGCTTATATTCATTGTGTGCTATTTATTGTTTCTTCATTTATTACTTATTATTATCCATAAAGAGCCATCATTGATTTATTGATAACTGTTAGTCTTCATCGATCACCCTTGGCAGACATCGAACTCGACCCCGAGGCCCTGAATAAGCAAGCTCAAGGCCCCGATTGACAGTGATTCGGTTTGGTTAATATCTCGTTTTTAAGCTCTTATCTTGATTCTAAGTCTTTCACATAGAATCCATTGCCTAACAACTAGTATAAAAATAGATTACGTATTTTTGGAACCACAAAATCAAATTTAATTGTTATTACCATTTTTACGGTAAACAGTTTGGCGCCCACCATGGGGCTAAAAATAATAGTGATTATTTTCTTGTTTGTTTTACTAGACAACACAAGCTATCTTTCACATCTTTTCTTGTCCAAGATTTTCGATTTTAGGTCAAAAATATCTAACTCGGTAAATGGAGGCGGAAATAACAATCTTGAGGACCATGAAGAAAATGGTGTGGATGTTCCAGGTGTCGGTGCACCAATACGAAACCTTGAGAACGCACCAGAACCAATTCCCTGGACACGGTATCACGTGATGCCCAACATGTCGATATAAGCTCCCACACTAACAGGAGCGTGCACCAAGGAGACCAACAAGAAGCTCAGAAAACCTCGGCTAGGGAAGAACGATAGGTTAGCCTTCATGTTATTTTTAAGATGTTGTAGGCACAATAGCTAGTGATTGCTCAGCTTCAAAGTCACAAGAAAACTCCCAGCACGTTAGCACCGGGGACGGCTCCCCCAGCCGAACAGGTACCGGAGAGATCAAGCAACAACGGGTCGGCAGCCGACCCCTCCATCGTAAAGATGCTCGAGGACCTCACCAAGAGGATCGAATCGGGAGAGAATAAGATAAAAGCCAATGACAAAAAGGTTGAGACCTACAACTCTAGGGTCAAACAAATTCCGGGCGTACCCCCGATCCTGAAAGGTGTTGATTCAAAGAAGTTCATACAAAGGGCGTTGCTAGAGGAAGCGGCTCCAAAACTCATTCCAAAGAAGTTCAGAATACCAGACCTTCAGAAATACAATGGAACCTTAGACCCCAACGAGTACGTTACTTCTTACACTTGTGCAGTGAAGGATGACGAGATCAAGTCCGTCTTGCTAAAAAGGTTCAGGGAAACACTCTCGAAAGGGGCCATGATGTAGTATCACAACCTAGCTCTTAACTCCATAGATTTATTTGCCATGCTGGCAGACTCTTTCATAAAGGAGCATGTCGGTGCCATCAAAGTAGCAACAAGGAAATCTGATATATTCAAGATCAAGCAGAGGGAGAATAAGATGCTGCGATAGTTCGTATCTCGATTTCAGATAGAACGAATGGAACTACCACTAGTCTCCAATGACTAGGCAGTGCAGGCCTTTACTCAAGGTCTAAATGACTGAAGCTCGGTGGCTTCGAAGCAGCTGAAACATAATCTGGTTGAATATCCCTCCATGACCTGGTCGGACGTTCACAATCAATATCAATAGAAAATCAGGGTCGAGCACGACCAACTAGTAGCCCCCTCGGGTTCGGTATACCCAAGCAGGCTTCTACCAAAGGAGCCAAAGCCAAACAAAGAAAGGTACAAGCCATACACTGAAGACAGGAGAAACGCCCTAAGGCGCAACATACCTCGCAATAATCGAAAGATGGATCGAGGCTAGAATGCTCAGGGACTCGTCAACAGAGCTGGATTCGATAGGCACACAGGGCCAATGGAGGCACCTCACTTGTCGAAGTACAACTTCAACGTCGACGTATCAGACATAGTGTTCGCCATCAATAAAATCAGAGATGCCAGGTGGCCTAGGGCTGTGCAATCAGATCCTTCACAAAGAAATCATAACTTAGTGCGTGAATTTCACAACACGCACAACCACAGGATCGAGGATTGCCACCAACTCTAGGAAGAAGTAGCCCTACTACTTAGTAAAAGTCACCTCCGAGAATTCCTCAGTGACCGGGCCAAAAATCATTTCAGGAAAAGAGAGGCGACCAAGAAGAACGAAACAAATGAGCCACAACATGTCATCCGCGTGATCTTGGGAGGCATCAATGCCCCATAGGAGCCTGTGAGCACGTGATTTTTTCCCTATATGAATTACTCCCATAGATTCAACAAAATAAATTTCTCCCATTATTTGTAATTTTCTAGATTTTTATAGCATTTTTGCCGACTGTTTGCATTTGCTTGTGCACGTTTATTTTATTTAATTCATGAAAAAGTATAAAAATATATTGCATTTGCATTTAGGATTTAATTTTACATTTTTAGATTAATTAGAAAATTAGTTGTTTTATAAAAATGGAAAAACCACGAAAAAACTTATTTTTACAATTCTTTATTTTAGTTTTGATTTTCGGTAATTTTTCCTTTAATTTGGTTTTTAAAAAATTGTGGTAATTATTAGTTAGAGTTAATAAGTTCAATGTGGTAGGAATAATTTGGGTTGGGAATTAAATTAGGTTTTACTTTATTTTTGTTTTTGTTTAAAAAAAGGGATTAAAAAGATTTTTAAAAAGGGAAAAGAAAAGAAGCTGATTTTTTGGGCCGTTTTATGTTAGTTCTCTCAAGCCCAGTGCAATTATCCCTTAAACCCGTCCAGTCCATCCGACCCAATACCCGGTCCAATCCCCACATAACCCAACGACCCCGTTTTACTTCGGTTGAATTTCAACCGTTGATTTCCATTCAATCCAACGGATGGGAACTAGGGTCCCTTTAATAATAGACTGTCCGAACATCTTCCCCCCTCCCTCACTCGTCTCTCTCACCCCCTCACTTCAGAGACCAAAGAAAACCCTAGATTGCCGCCTCCATTTGCCCACCTCAAGCCCGGCGGCGCCGCTCCTAATCCACCCCTCATTAACACCCTATGACCCCCATGATTCCCTCACACCAAATCCATAACCACTTGCCTTCGAATCATCCAAGAACCTCTCGAATTTTAGATCAAAGATCTGAACCCTAAAATCCCAAAGCCCCAGATTCGATATTTCTTGAAAATCCCAGGTCTAATTTGATTTTATTCGCGTGTTTTTGATAAGAACACACAATTAATATCAAAATTGACTAAAGATTTGAAGATTTGAATTTTCTTCTTCATTGTTTGCTGGACCGAGATTGTTTTTAGGTATTGTTCTTTTCTTTATTTTTTGATATTTAGTTTTGTTCTATTCTCATCTTTTTCTTTCTGATTTTTGCTTCCTTTTCTTTCATTTCTTTCAAATCGTCAGTTTCGCATGTCTAGTCTTAGAATTTGTTTAATTAGTATTCATTTTCTGTCTTGAGTTTTAATGTGTTTCAGAGTTTCTGTTTCTACTTTGAGTCCAAATTTGCTCGAGTCCTTCGGACTGTAAATGAAACTGTAAAGTTTCTGAGCCTTCAATTGTGGAATTGAGGTTCCGTTGAAATCAGAAGCCCAAAAGGGACTTGGACCTGGATTTTTGCAAGCGGGACTGGGTGTTAACAATTGGGTCAACTTGACCAATGACCCGGTTGCTTTCATAGGTAAAAACAGGGCTCTTATGGGGTAATCTAGGAAATCTAGGTAAGGGAATAATCTGTAACTAGCTAAGGAAGCTTCCTAGAAGCTGGGGTGGGGATTAATTTGAAACTCTGATTTTTACACTAAGGGTGTCTAAGCAAAAATGAAAACATAAAAAGGGTAGAGGTGCAAAACTGAATTCCTTGAAGTCTGCCCTAACACCTTGCCTATAAAGGTATCATTACCTGATATTCGAAAAAAGGGATCAAAGATAAAAATTCTGGAAAAATCAAAAACGACTAAGCTAAAAAAGGATGCTTAAAACTCTTGCATTCTTGGTCTAATTCTGCAATTGGTCTCTCTATTTTGATACTTCAAAGGACTTTAGTTGATTTTGGGAATTAGAAATGATTTAAAGGTTGTGGCATCATTGTTTTATTGTTGTGTTTAAGCTGGTTTCTGCTCCTATTTCTCATTGCTGAGTTATTGCTGCTATTGTTTATTGTTGTTACTGTTTTTGTTGGATTTCAAATTTAGTTTTTGATTCTGTTTTTGCTATATTCAGGTACATGACTCTGAACCATATTTAATGTAAGGTTGGAATTGAAGAATGAAATGGAAAAATAGAGTTTAAAGTATAGTAGTAGCTTTATTTATGATTCGACAGTATTTCACCATGTTATGGCGTCTTTAGTAATTTGATTCATGGTATATTTTAGTTGATTTTGAATTTGGATAGTTTAGTTCTCATGCTTGTATTTGATTTGGGAATTGTTGAAATGTTGTAGTAGAATATTCAAGTTGAATCATATTGTATCTTAAATCTGCTTTACTTTTGGCTAAAACAAGGATCGTGCTTGGTGAATATTTCAGGTTTAGATTGGTTACAATGGCTAGTGTAGGTTAAGAATAGATTAATAATATGTAATATGTTGTTTGAAAGATACTGTGAGGAGTTATTTTGCTGTAAATGGCCTGTTTCATAGACCCATGTTGAAAATAGTTTAATTGCCTATTAGTCTTGTTTAAAGTTTGGCATGAATCAATTTGGGATCCTGTGTCTTGTTAAATGAGGTTAAACCCGTTAGTTTGAAGTCAGGTTTGTTGCTACGGGGAAAGATTTAAACATACGTTATTTGTATCCAAGGAGGCTCGATCTTGAGTCTTAAGCCTCCATCGCTCGACCTTGCATTTGGATTGGGCTCTTTTCGGGGCCCAATGTCTATTTTTCTAATGATGCTGCCATATGGGTCCAAGGCACACTTGATCCAAGAGTACGGATGTAAATTCGGAATTTAGTTTAGTTGACTTAAATTCTAATAATCCAAGTTCCAGAAGTAAAAATGTTGATTCAATAACATGTTTCATATAGCGTTGTTGGATTTGCATTCTAATTCACTTTGCCCCATCGATTGGGTTTTGAATTGGGCTATATCATTGGCCCAGTTAAGCCAGGTTTCCCTTTGATGGGCACATTTCAGATATAGGCTTCACGTTTGAGCCCATTTGTATCCTCTTGCTTGTTAACAAAATGGTTAGTTGGTCGTCGGGTTCATAGCTCACCTGGGCCCCTTCAGTAACTCAATTTGATGTCACGTAGTGCTAGCATGCGAACTATTATAATTGAGTTTAAAAATTTTGCCTTAATGTTTGGAAATTCTTTAGCCATTGAATTAATTGGCAAGGCCCTTTAAATTAGTCAAGGTACGCCATATCAAGCAAGACCAATGTTTATGGCCATCGAAATTAAGTTTAGAAACCTTTTGGTTAGAATAAATTGCCGTGCCAAACAAAATCTCAAAAGATACATCGCCCTCGATTAATTAATTTTAACCATTTAGAAATTGAGGTGGGCCATTAGTTGAATTTTCCATGGCCCTGGCAAACTTGAAAGTGCGTAGTTTCTTTAGGCACGTAATTAAAATTACCTTCCAAAACTCGGGTGTGCATTTATGTGACCCAAATACAAATTTCAAACAATTTTAGATAAAATGTGTCATGGACCGCGGGTACATTTATGTTTCGTGGTTCAAGACGTGTTTTAGATGACATTGAATCTTCCTCCTAAAAAATAGTTAAGTAAAAGCGGTTATAAAATTAAAAATGTACCATAGGTTAAAACGTGTTTTAAAATCAGATAATAGGCCAATTATAACAGTTGAGCGACCGTGCTAGAACAACGGAACTCGGGAATGCCTAACACCTTCTCTCGGGTTAACAGAATTCATTACTCGGATTTTTGTGTTCGCGGACTGTAATACAAAGTTAATCTTTTCCTCGATTCGGGATTTGAACCGGTGACTTGGGACACCATAGAATTATCCCAAGTGGCAACTCTGAATTTAATAAATAAAGAATCCCATTTCAATTGTCACTTTAAGTTGGAAAAAACTCCCTTATATACCCTTCCGGGGGTGTAGGTAAAAAGGAGGTGTGACAGCTCTGGCGACCCTGCTGGTGATCGAACCCAGAATCTCTGGTTCAGGGTTCAGAATTCGAGCTTAGATGAATTGTTATATTTGACTTTATTTATTATCTGATTTTATTACATGTTTAGGCCTAATGTGGTAAATGTTACTTTTACCGCTTTGATATTATCTGAACTGTATATATAAACTACTACGAAATCCCTCTCTTCTCTCTCCTAAGGAGTGCACGCTGGTCGTGACTTCTTTCTGTTAGTTTCATATCCCAAATAGAACGAGATCGGATAAGTTGCAAAGCCAGATGATCTTTTGGTTACCGGTACGCCGCCCCCCTCGGCTCGAGTTGTCCACTCGGGTAAGCCAGGTCTAGAACAATACACCCAGGTTTTAAACTTAGAATAACTCAGCCTCATGCCGGATCCTTAGTAGGAGCGTTTATTTGCATCACGTGCATTTGGCTTTGGAGACTCAATACAGGGGTTGGGTCTGTCTAGGACAGGTGTACCTGAAATGAAAAGACCATCCTAACGCATCTTACTTGCTACTTATGCATTTATTTGCTTCAGATTTGCATGCTGACCGGCTTTTGAATTATAGGAGAAAGTTGAAGAAAGAAAATAGCAATGTGAGGGCTAACCGAGATAACCACCTGTTTTGAGAAACCAATGTCCAAATGTTACTAAAACTCTGCCGATATTTTGAAAAAAAAAATTGTTTTATTTTGAAAAAAAGAAAAAAGAAAAAAAGGTTGGTTTTTGTTTTAAATTTCCCGAACTACGCTAGTTTGATTCTCACCGGATGTGGGATACGTAGGCAACCCCCATTGGGTCAACTTCCTTTTTGCAAAAATAGCCCAAAAGGCATCAAAATTTTTTTACTTTGTTGGAATTAAGTAAGGTGAAGCCATTCTTGTCGAAAATAGCCGAATGTCCCCAAAAGGACGCCGGAAAGCTATTTTTGCAAGAACAGCCACCTTTGGTCTCTTTTTTGACATTTTGGCCGGTTAGCAAGCACAGCCTTAAAATCTTCTCCCCGGAAGTGCTGAAAGGTTGTATTTGCAAAGTCGAGTTTTATTTTGAAAGGAAAATTTGAAAAGAAAAGAGAGAAAAACAGTGTTAACTTTGTTTTAGAGTCAAATGAGTCTTGATTTTGCTTAATCACCCTAATAAATGTGCAGAATGAGCACAAGCTAAAGTTTGCCAATAACAGTCATGAACAAGATCCCTTTGGAGTTGCATATGTGGTGGGACGATCTGGGTAAACCAGAGCAAGATAAGGTCAATACACATTTAGGAGGCCTCACCGGGTTGTTGAAGATAAGGCCTAGAGGAGACATCATAAAGGCGTTGGTTACGTTTTGGGACCCAGCTCACAACGTCTTGCATTTCTCGGATTTTGAACTCATGCCCACCTTGGAAGAGATAGAAGATTATATGGGAAGTACTGAAGGTCTGAGGCATAAGTATCTTATCTCTCCAAGAACTGTTAATTCTCACAAATTCATGGATTTGCTAAAAATAAGCAAGGAAGTCCCATACCCCGAGTTGGAGAATGGTTTTTCCACTCTACGTTTTATATACCAGAGGTACGGGCATGTAGGAGGATTTAACAATCCGTAAAGCAGGGTTTGTAGCAAAAGGAACTGAGCAAAATGGGATGAGCATAGGCGTTTCACTTTCATGGTAGCTTTCTTAGGCCTCGTGGTGTTTCCCCAGAAAGATGGGAATATCGATCTGCGGGTGGATGGAGTCGTCAAAGTCTTCATTACCAATGCCAAGAGCACCCTTGCCCCTATATTAGCATCTGAGATATACCGAGCTCTCACAGCTTGTAAAGCTGGGGCAGATTTTTTCGAGGGATGCAATTTGCTACTACTAATGTGGATGACTGAACACTTGTGTCACTGCCCTCAGTATATGAGTTGCGGGACCACAGAGAAAAGTTGCGTTGAAGAGTTCGACACAAGGATTTTAGGGTTAAAGTTCCCATAGGGGTTTGTAGATTGGGTATCCCGCCTTCGCTCCATCACTTCGGGGCAAATAGAATGGACACTAGGTTGGCTTCCTGTTGAAGAAATTGTGTATATGCCCGCCACTGGTCCTTACTTCCTCCTAATGGGTCTTCGAGGCATTCAACCTTACGCTCCATATCGGGTAATGAGATAGTTGGGAAAGTGTCAGGTGATGCACCTAGATGAAGATCTTAGTTTTTATGTGAGTCGAGGTTAGCTCCGACGGCCAATTTCATGAAGAAATAGTTCGTTCTATTTGGAACGACTGCCAGTATTTGACAGCGAACACTCTAGTGCGTGACCTATCTAGAGGCGAGGTCTCACCCACCTATCATGCTTGGTATAGAAAGAAGAACGCCACAAGGGCTGAACCTGAAGGACCAGCCAAAAAGCCTCACATTCAGGAATTCATTGAGGCGTCGCAAGAACAGTGGGCTTGGTTGGCCAAGGAGAATGAGTACAGGGCCACAATAGGAAAACTGGAAAAGCAAGTCAGGGATCTCCAATTCGAGAATGGTTTGCAAGCCATGGAGGATAAAGCCGAAAAAAAAAAGCTATCCAAAGAAAATGAGGCCATTCGACCCCAGATTTGAGAAATGAAAACAGCAGCTGAAAATCCCGCCAGAAGTGCAATGGATGAGAAGCTTATAAAGAAACTTAGGCAGAAGGTGGATGAGTATGGTTTTGATTTGAACAAAGCAGAGGGTGAACTAGCCATGGATCGAACAAAATTGGCTAAGAATGCGGAAGAACGAGCGCACTTGGTTAAACAGTTAAAAGAAAAATATGACAATAAGATTATGGGTTGAAGAAAAGGGTAACCATCTTTGAGAACAAAATGATCAAACTGGCAAAAGACTTTAAGGCAGAAAGGGAACACTATTACGCAGCGATGGCACAGTTAGAAAGAGATTTGCAACAACTTCAAGAACAGAATCATGTAGCCAAACAAACTTTGGAAGCCATGGCCCGGCAGATTGGGCGTTTGTTGCAAGAAAAGGGTGTCATAAGAGAGAGAGTTAGAAGGATCGTCGACTACATAGCGATGAAATGTAGTAGTTGTGAGGATATGACTAAATCCATGTTCTTTGCCACCGCGATGACCTTTGTTCGCCAGATAATGGAAGATCTCTACCACCTCCAAGGGGATTTAGCGCATAGGCCCGTGGCGAGACCGAATGATTGCCCGCGGGCCCCAGGAGTAGTTGAGGCGTTGATGTATTCGTGATTTTCATTGAAGTCTGTTAGTCTGTTTTCGAGTCTATATTTTCATTTTTCTTTTTGAGTCTGTATTTTCATCTTTTCATCAAAGTCTGTTAGTGTCTTTTTGAGTCTGTTAGTTTTTGAGTCATTGTAATCAAAGCACTTGCTTTTTATGAAAATTTAAAAATCGCAAAATATTTTATTTTTACACTTATCCCCAGAACTACGCTCGGTCTGATTCATGCGGGGTCATGATACGTAGGCAATATTCATAGCATTTAACCATAACCAAAAGAAAGAAAAAAGAAGAAAGAAAAAAGAGGGGAAAACAAGAGAGAAAAAGAAAAGAAAAGAGAAAGAAAATAAGAAACCGTGAGAAGGAAACAATGACAAAATAAGAAAGAAAAATGAGAGAATAAAAACAAAGAGAAATCAAGCAAGGCATGAATGAAAAAAAAAGAGAGAAAAAGAGAAGTTGCAAATGGAAATAGGGAAAAGCCGGGATGATGCAAGCAACCGATCAAATGCATATTAAAAACAGTTAACTACTTAGGTGCATTCATTCTCCAAATGTGCGGTTACCTATTTGTTAAGCTCTAATCACTAACAAGTTTATTGTTGATAGTCCAATACAGAAAGGTAGTTGGTTTGTGGTTCCTGAAGAAGTAACTCCTCTCCTCAACATAAATTTAAAAGGCAATGGCGGACAACAACAAAATTGGGTTGGTTGATATCGGTGCCCGAAAACAGTTGGTTGAACGAGATACTGGTTTGGCTGATGAGGTAAGGATGTTAAGACAACACATAACGGACATGTATCAGGCCTAGATGACTGGGAGGGCACCACCCCCACCAGCACCTAACTTCCTAGATGCTTCCCTTACCCAAACTTCGGGCACAATGCCAGATGATCCTCCATACTCTCCAGATCCACCCGCTTATCACAACTTTCTTAACCCTCCTAGTAACTCTGTCACTCATCCTATAATTACCTCTCCCCAAAATTGCCCTACTCTCACATCCACTATCCTCAACAATGAACAGCCACTCAAAGCTCATGATGCCCAACATTACCCCTCTGAGGTTGCCCACAAGGTTCCCTACTCATACAAACAGGGCCCGCGGGATGATCCTCATGTTAAAAATGAAAGGTTAATAGGAAGAGAAGGGAAAGATGGGATACCCAGGAGGCTGAAAGGCATAGAACAATCCTTGAAGAACAAGCAAGGAAGTGGAGACCAGGGTAGCACGGTTTACAAAGAACTGTCTGTGTCCCCTGGTGTCCGCCTGCCCGCGGGGTTCAGAGTGCCAAAATTTAACTTGTATGATGGGTGTGGAGATCTGGTAGCCCACCTGAGGGTTTACTGCAATGAAATGCGAATTGTTGGAGAGAAAGATGACTTGATGATGGTGTATTTCAGTGAGAGCTTGACTGGGGCAACTTTAGAATGGCATAATCGCCAAGATGTTGGTAAGTGGCCTACATTGGGTGACATGGATCAAAATGTTGTTTGATACATTCAATACAGATCAGGTGTTACCCCAGACCGCTCTTCCCTATCTAAAATGGAAAAGAAGCCGTAGGAAATCTTTAGGGAGTTTGGGCTCAAATGGAGGGAGCAAGCTGCTCGAGTCAATACCCCGATTGGTGAAGAAGAAATGGTTGAGCTTTTCCTACAAGACCAGGGGCCCACCTACTTCAGTTATTTAATCCTGGCCTTAGGAAAGACTTTCAATGATGTGTTAAAAATAGGGGAGCTAGTAGAATAGGGAATCAAGTCAAGCAAAATCATGAGTTGTTCGAAAGACATTCAGAACATCCCAGTAAGCTTGGGTGGAAGAAAGAGAAACAGAAAAGATGATCCGATGGGCCTTCCTGCTCAACACTTCCAGCCTCGACATCATCCTCGTGAATATATTTGTGCACTAGATGACCCTCCCCAATGCTACTTCTCTCCACAGAACTCATTCCTAGTACCCAGTTCTTCAGATTGCCTAGCTACCCTCACGAGCCTACCGAAACCCCCCTGGATCAGGTTTCCGTCCCAATCAAGCATTTAAGAACGAGAGGTTATGGAAGAAAAAAACCTTCACTCCATTGGAAGAGTCATATGCCAGTCTGTTCTAGAGGCTAAGAAAATTTGACATGTTGAAGACGACCTAGATAAAAAAAATGTCAAACCCTCTTCCAAAGAAGTTTGATTTTTCTCTAAGGTGCGCATATTGCTCAGATTCCCCAAGTCATGATACAGCGAAGTGTTGGAATCTGGAGAATGCGATTCAAAAGCTTATTGATGCAGGCGACATTGTCGTGCAAAATCCGGATGCAGCAGACACCAGCCAGAGTCCATCGCCTGTGCATAATGAAACGCATATGGTGGGTATGATTTATTTTGAAAAGGAATGTGAGAATTCTTCTGGGAGCCTCGGAGGCCCACGTGCTACTAAGCTTTCAGCGCTATCAGAGGTTGATCTTAAGAACGAGCCGGCAAAAAGGAACCCAAAAGAAATTTTTTAAGAACAATGTGATGAAGACTTGTGAAGGTCCTAGTATTGCTGATGCAGAAGTCAGTGGCTAAGATATTGAGTTTGGTGATTGGCAAGACGCTCTTTTCTTGGTTAGCCAAGGAGGAGTTTTGGTAGTTCATTTTGTTGTCATTTCTGTGGTCCAGGTAATTTTTAGGGTTGTAATCCGGATATTGTCTTGTGACTCAAACCCTTCTATCCTTTTATTTTGCCTAGTTTGCTTAGCCGTAGTAGATCATTTAGTATTGTCTAGGTTTGTTCCAGGTTTGTAATCCCAGTTTAGTTTACTTGTTTTGTTGTTCAAGCCCTTTCACCATCTATCTAAAACAATTTTCTGTTTTCTGTCATTTTTCTTTAGTTCTCTTTTCTTTTTATAGTTCTTTTCATGTTGACTCTAGTGACATGACATGCACGCGTAACTCCCAGACTGGTCTTGAAAAGTCAGTTTAGTCATGAAGCAATGAAATAATTTTGAAGAAGATAGGGACATTTGAGGAAAATAAGTGAAGGCATTTTGAGATCACTTCAAGCCCAAATTGTCTGAAACTGGGGCAGATAGAAAATAAAGAAACCCTATTGAAATGCATCATGCCGCATCGGGTTAAAGCTAAAAGCAAGTTTACCCAAATTAACAGGGGTCGTTTGTGGTAATGAGAGTGAGAGTGTTTGTCCAATGGGGCTTTGTGTTTAATAGATGTAGAAGGCAAATGTGTGGATATGGCTATCAATTATGATGCAGTCAGAAGATATTATGTATGATTTCGTTGGTTAAAATGTGTTTGTTTGTATTTGGCATGTTTGGAAGATTGGAATGACGAAGGCATTTTGTTCTGCTATCTAAACACTCTATCCTTTGTTACCCCCTTTGAGCCTTATTTATTTTTCTTTCATACCCCTCTTTTGGAATCAATAGAAAAGTTCAGAAATGCAAGCGCAAAAGATAAGTAAAGGAAAAAGATAATGAAAAGAGAAAGAAAGAATGAAAATAGAAAGAAAAGAATGAAAAAAAAAGAGAAACAACAAGAAAAACAAAAAGAAGAAAAGAAGAGAAAGGACAGGGAAAGAAAAATCACAACAAACAAAGTAATTTCTATGACATGTACTACGTTCGACCTGATTCCTTTTAAGGTTACATAGGCAGCCTCACGGTTCGGTCCCATCAAAATAAAAATCCAAAAGTCCCCAAGCAAGAAACTGGGGCGGAAGTTGTGGTTGTTGTAAGAAATCTGGTTTCGAAAGTTGTAATTTTGAACCCATGTAAATTGTTTTGAGCCTTTGATATCCTTTATTTTTTAACCCTATCCAAAAGCCCACGTTACGGTCCAAAGAAAGACCTTCTGATCAGTCTTCAAAAGATGCCAAGTCAAGTAATGAGAGGTAATTCATATTAGGGGCAAAACTCTGGTCCAAGAAGAAAAATAATGAAAATGAGAGAGTCTTATTGGTAAAAACCCTCACAGGCACCGTAAGGCGATGAGAGCTGAGAGAAATAAAAAATAAGAGAGTATTATTGGTAAAAACCCTCGTGGACACCGTATGGCGACGGTAAGTTTAGAGATAGAACAAAATGAGAGAGGCTTGATGGTGAAACCCTTCGAGCACTACAAGTCGAATAAGGATTGTGAATAAGATTGGATAATCGGAGCATTGAAGCCCAGTTTCACGGTTTAGGGGTATAACAGGAGTTGAACATCAGACTTGCTCAACTGAATAGGCCACAGGTGCATGTCATGGTCATTAGAGTTGGTATCCACATCTGAGAGGTTTCTACTTTGTAGTTTTCTTGTTAGGAATCATCTCTTTCCTTTTCCTTTACTCTGTTTCTTTTGTCTTGTTTACTTCCTCTTCCTGAGTCTGTGTGTCAAATTAAGTGAGAAATGACTTCAAAATTTGCCACCAGCTTTCCAATTGCACAAAACGGGATCTGGCCAGCACATCAAAGTGGCATAAGTTAGGAAAGAACAACGTGCGCACTGAGTTAGTAACAATCAACATGCTTTGGGATTCATGTGAAATACAAAGGTTTGGTATATATCAATTCATGAAGAATGTAACAGGTGGAGGGTGTAGGGTGAACGAATCAAAGGTATATTATGTGATCAGATTAACAAAGAAAGTGGTTAACCAGTGACAAGCAAGGTCTTCCAAGTAGAAATCAAAGTTATCATGGCAAGTGAAGGTGAAATAGACCTCAAGGACAAGGCCAGCGGTTTAAGTTAAGAAACAACAGCATATGCACTGAGTAGGTGGCAATTGACGTGCTTTGGGATTCATGTAAGACACAAAGGTTTGGTAAATGTCAGTTCATGAGCAATTCAACAAATAGAGGGTATTGGTTCTGAACGGAGAAGAGGTATTTTCTGTGATAAGGATGACAGAGAAAGTGGTTAGCAAGGTCTTTGAGTGGAAGTCAAAGTTATCATATGAAGCGGAGGAGGAAACGCCCTCAAAGTCAAGGCCACAAACCAACCACCGCATTTTAAACTAACAAGATTTTTCTTTGATTTGAAACAGGGGCAGAAAATTTCGTTTGTCTCGGAGAAACCCTCCGAAGGAAAAGCAAGCACCAAACACGTTTGATCGTAAATTTTTAGGACCCTCCTGGAAAATGGGACCTAGTTTAAAATTCACAACAATCGTGAGTAGAAAAATCTAGCATAAATGTACCCTAATGAATATAAGATGGTTTTATAGTTCACATGTTGAAGATAGGATTCAATTAGGAGTTGTCAGGACCCTCCTGAATAATGGGACCTAGCTTTAAAATTTCCATTGGATAATAGAGTTTAGCGTAAGTTCTAGTGTAGGGTAATATAATTTAGCCATAAAATTGTTAATCTTAAGATAAAACTTGACTTTTGATTTTCAGGACCCTCCTGGATAATGGGGTGTAGTTTGAGGCCCTCTTAGATAACAAGATTTAACAGAAGTCCCACCTTTAAATCATATAACGTATATTTAAAATTGCCGTTTAATTAAGAGTTGTCAGGCCCCTCCTGGATAATGGGGTGAAGTTTTAAGATCGGCTTAGATAACAAGATGTAGCAAAAGTAATACCTTTAGGAGATATAATTTAGATTTAAAACTGTCGTGTAACTAGGAGCTGTCAGGACCCTCCTGGATAACGGGATCTAACTTTCAAATTCTTAGTAATATTTGGTAATATGATTTAGTGTAACACTCACATATGTGCCCAGCTACCAAACTGGGGTAGAACATGTTCTTTGTTTAGTCTATTTTTGTTGAAATCAGGTACCCACTTGGAGAATAGGGAAAAGCAATTCAAGTTCAGCAATCAGGCACCCGCCTAGAGAGCACGGGAGTACAATTCAAGTTCAGCAGTCAGGAACCCACCTAGAGAGCACGGGAATACAATTCATGTTCAGCAGTCAGGAGCCCACCTGGAAAGCACGGGAATAAAATTCAAGTTCAGCAGTCAGGAGCCCACCTGGAGAGTGCGGGAATACAATTCAAGTTCAGCAATCAGGCGCCCACCTGGAGAGCACGGGAATACAATTCATGTTCAGCAGTCAGGAGCCCACCTGGAAAGCACGGGAATACAATTTAAGTTCAACAGTCAGGCGCCCACCTGGAGAGCGTGGGAATACAATTCAAGTTCAGCAATCAGGCGCCCACCTGGAGAGCATGGGAATACAGTTCAAGTTCAGTAGTCAGGAGCCCACCTGGAGAGCACAGGAATATAATTCAAGTTCAGCAGTCAGGCGCCTTCCTGGAGAGCATGGGAATATAATTCAAGTTCAGCAGTCAGGAGCCCACCTGGAGAGCGCATGAATACAATTCAAGTTCAGCAATCAGGCGTCCACCTGGAGAGCATGGGAATATAGTTCAAGGTCAGTAGTCAGGCGCCCACCTGGAGAGCACGGGAATACAGTTCAAGTTCAGCAATCAGGCGTCCACTGGAGAAAAGGGAAAGCATCACAGATTACAATTCAAATCGGCAACAAAGAGACTTCACCGGGAGAATACAAGGCAACGAGAATCACAAGATCATGTTTGAAGATATAGATAGGGCTTTTATAATTCATAGATCATAGTTTAGTCTAGCTTCCTTTTATTTTGTCATGGTGTAATAAGGGGTTCAGTAAGCAGTAGTAACAGCAGCAACAACGGTGAAATCATAGCTTCATGGTAGTCCCAGCTACCAAAACTTTCTGAACTACACTGACCTGATTCCTTTTAGCCAAGGATATGTAGGCAACCTCGGAAGCAGGGCGCGATTAAATCTTTCAAAAATGCTTCCCACGGAGTATTCAGACGGGCAAAAATTGCTCGTATCCGCTCACTTTATCTTTGCACGAAAACTCTTCGTGTTTCCCAGCAAAGAGGGGTAGCTGTGAGCACGTGATTTTTGCCCTATATGAATTACTCCCATAGATTCAACAAAATAAATTTCTCCCATTATTTGCAATTTTGTAGATTTTTATAGCATTTTTGCCAACTGTTTGCATTTGCCTGTGCACATTTATTTTATTTAATTCATGAAAAAGTACAAAAATATATTGCATTTGCATTTATTATTTAATTTTACATTTTTTAGATTAATTAGCAAATTAGTTGTTTTATAAAAATGGAAAAATCACAAAATAACTTATTTTTGCATTTCTTTTAATTTTAGTTTTGATTTTCGGTGGTTTTCCTTTAATTTGGTTTTTAATAAATTATGGTAATTATTACTTAGAGTTAATAGTTCAATGTGGTAGGATTAATTTGTGTTGGGAATTAAATTAGGTTTTACTTTATTTTTGTTTTTGTTTTAAAAAAAAAAGAAGAAAGAAAAAGGGATTAAAAAGATTTTTAAAAACGAAAAATAAAAAAGAAGTCTTTTTTAAAAAAAAAAAAAATAGGTTAAGAAAACCCTAATCTTGAAGAAGGGGGAGATGGAACCTACCTAGAAATCAATAGCTGCCTGAATAGTAAATCCGTCATTATTCATCGTCCATAATTCCGGCATCCGGCAAGGTAAGTTCACAAGATTGGTCCCAAAAGAACATCCTTCTCATTGTGAACAATCTCCTTTTGATTTTTTCCTAAAATCCATAACCATTCGCAGCAGATCTTTTTTTTTTTTTGTTAAGATTTACTGTAGCATCGACTTCTCTCTAGCCAAATTCAACGTTCCTGCTCTATTGTAACGTGAAGTGCCCCTATTTGTATGGATTGTTGAAGATTAACTTGGAAGCATAATCTCAATCGTGATTTAATCTATAACTACTGGCAATTTAGTTCCCGAGTTACTGTAGCAACCAGTCTCTTTTCAGTTAATTCCATCGCTGCTGCCATTATTACGTGAAATTTACATGTATTGATGAACTCCATGGATGAATAGTTTTACTTGATTTCCAATTGTTTTTTAGGACTCTGTATCCTATCCAATCTGGACAGCTTTGGTTACGAGCTCCATTGAGGTCGTTCATGGCCTCCAGCTCCGGTGACCAGCCCCCTCCTATGGCTGGTCAGCCTCCCCAAGCTACAACTTCCCTCCAAAACAATACCCCACAAATATCCAAGCCATTAGACTACTCGAACTTATTGAAACCTGCTGTGATTAACACAGTAGTACATGGAAACTCATCTAAACAAGCTTCAGTTGATCCTATCACTGTGAAACAAACAACAATCTTGAATGGACAACCAGTTGTTAAGTTTACGGAGGAAGAAGTTGAGAGAATGAACGTGATTGAGGATATCCAATATGCTGTGGTGGGAAAGTTTGCATATGGTCAGCTAGATTTAAATAAGATTCGTCGCATTGTTCCATCTCAATATGGTTTAAAAGGATAATGCAATATTGGACTTTTGAGAGACAGACATGTCCTTATACGTATGACCTTGTGGCAGGACTATGTTGATTTTACATCGAAAAGAATTCAATACGTCAAGGACAAGAATGGCCATGAATATCAAATTCGACCTCTCATTTATGATGTGAAGTTTAAAGTAGGAGAGGAAACTCTAATGGCTATGGCTTGGATCTCTTTTCCAGTTTTATTACCTACGTACTTTGTGAAGGAGTGTATTTTTTCTCTTGCTTCAGCTGTTTGGAAACCTTTACACTTGGACATGGCTAGTATTAAAAAGACTAGACCTAGTTGTGTTAGGGTCAAAGTTCTTATCGACTTGTTAGCTAACCACCCTAAAAATGTAAGGATGGATATTGTTAATGAAGCATCGGGTGAAATAAGGACTGGATAGGTAAATATTAAGTACGATATGATGCCTAAGTACTGTAAAGAATGTAGATTACAAGGGCATGACAATATTGAATGCTGGAGAATTAATCCTGAATTGTCACCATATTCTCAAAGCAAACCTACTGCAGAAATTAACAAGGACCAGAGCAATGTGCATCATAAGCAACCATTGATGATCTTATCAAGTGGGAAAGTTTTAGGTAATTTGAATCCAGTTGGGGAACAATGGAAAGAAGTAAGAGACAATCGTGTCAGGAAAAATAAAACTCTTGCAGATGAAGTAGTGCCAGCAGATCACTCCAATGTTCGACAAACACAAATTCATGGAAATATTCAGAATGCATTGCAAGGACAACCTACCAAAGTTATTACACCGGAGGAAGCTATTAATCAGAGACAATGAAATTCTTTATTTCAATAAAGTCATGAGGTTGCAGGAAAGGAAATTATCCCAGATGATGCAGTAAATAACCAGCAAATTCAAACAACGAATATGTTTGCTATATTGGAGGATCAGGATGATGATGATACAGAAAACAATCAACTGGCAATTGTTGAGGAGGGTCAAGAAGTGCTCATGGTGGAAAATAATGCTCATTCTAAAGAAAGAAATCGAGGACAAGGGAGTAGAAGTCCTAATAAAGCATGTTCTGCTGGAAATAGAAAAGGACTAAATCCATCTGCTCCAAGTTTTATACTTACATCAAATGGGAGTAAGGTAGTAAAACAAGGAGGACCTACTATCTCTAATGGAGAAAGGAATGGGAAGCCAGACAACAAGGAACCCACATCAAAATGGGTACAACCAGCATTTACTGGCAATGTAGTAGCTACTAACACATCATACCAAGAGGTTCTATCACAAGACACAAGAGTGGATGACAATTTGGCAAAGAAAAAGAAAGGCTTGACTGGTGATGAAACAGATGCAACTAATGAATTTTTTGTTGCAAAGGAGAGAATTAAGTGGACAGGTGGTAGAGTATGGAGCAATCAAATCGAAGAAGATCCAGAAGAGGATCATTCCTGATGGTATGCAAGCAGACCGAGATTCAGATGTGAATTTTGAAGAAGAAGAGAAAAGTGTCAATGGTGAGGATAATGCTAGCAAAGAGGAAGAGCTGATCAATAAAATACAAAAAAAACACAGCCTACTGATAAGAACAAAGAAAAAACTGGAGAAGCTACAAAGTTGATTGTTCAACAAGGAAATAGGGTGGTAGAAACAGGAAATCAGACTACTTCTGCAGTAAATCCAAAGGATGTAAACGTGAATATGGGGGATCCAGGTGGGACTTGGGAAAAAATAACTGGTCCTCAAGAGATTAACAAAGATGTGAGAGTGCTACAATTGGAAACAAGAATAGGCCCAACGACAGCAACACTGTTCCATTGTTTGACAGACAACAGAAGCAACAATATCAAGGGGAAATAGGCATACATGCTGAGGAACATCTTAAACAATTGGATGCAGTAGTAGACCAAGAGCAAGGATTTGGTGATCATTTAACATTCTAGGCAAGGACCTAGATGAGGAATCTAGTGCACATAACTTCAGAAACATTGCACGACAAGGGGACCTATCTCAAAGGCATAACAATAAGGGAAAGTCAGCGACTAAAGGGAGAAACAAGAATGCTAAGGAATCAGCTAAGAAATCTTCACTTTTGCCTTTAACTGGAATTCAAACAAGGAGGACACTTACCAAATCTAATAACCTCTAATGGATGCTCTAATTTCTAATATTAGGTCAGTCAGGACCATGCAAGCTTTTGAGAGACTCATCACTTTGAATAAACAACATCACTTTGAGTTCATTGGAATTATGAAACCAAAACAACAAGCTAGGAAACTAGAGAGATACAGAAGAAGAATTGGATTCGCCTAGGCTATTGCAAATGTATCCAATAAAATTTGGGTGTTCATAGAGGAGGTTTTTGAAGTTTCAATCATATATGATATGGTACAATAGCTTACAATAAAATTTGTCCACACTGAAACTCATGTGCAATTGCTCTTAACTCTAGTGTATGCAAAATGCGATTCCATTGCGAGGATTGAGTTATGGGATTCAATGTATGATATGGCAAGAGACATGAGAGTTACATGGCTTGTAGCAGGGGATTTTAATGTTATATGGGATGAGGAGAGAAGTTTGGGGGATTACTAGTTTCATTGAATGAGATTGACGACTTCAGACATTGCATAAATACCTGCAACCTAGCAGATTTGGGCTTCATAGGTAGTATATTCACGTGGTGGAATGGGAGAGCTGATGAAGAATGCATTTTTAAAAGATTAGATTGTTGTTTAGCCAATATGGAATTCCAACAAACTTTCCCTGATTTGGAGGTCACTCACCTCCCTAAAATTGGATCAGATCACTTTGCATTAATGCTGAAATATGACATTGAAGCCGCATCAGTGAAGAAATCCTTTAGGTTCTTGAATTTCTAGATAAAGCATGAATCATTCAAAGAAGTAGTGAAAGAAAACTGGAATGCTGACTTCTATGCCAATCCATTTGTTTTGTTCAACTACAAACTGAAGAAACTGAAGAAAGCAGTAACTGTATGGAGCAAAGCAACCTATGGAGATATTTTTCAAAAAATAGCAAGCCTATAGGAGGTGGTTATGGTCCACGAAGCCCAATTTGAAGCCTTTCCTACTCAAGAGAACAGAGAGAGATTACAGAAAGTGCAGGCAGACATGATCAAATATTTGGCTATTGAAGAGGAGTTTTGGAAGCAAAAGGCAGGAATGCAATGGTTCAAAGAGGGTGACAGAAATACTAAATTTTTCCATGCACATGTAAATGGCAAAAGGAAGAAGCTTCAGATCAAAAGAATAGAAAATAGCAAAGGTGCTTGGATTGAACAAGATGAAGAAATTGCAGAGGAGGTAGTGAGTTTTTTCAAGAACCAATTCACTGAAAAATGATATCCCCACAAGATTCCATATCCTAGACCACATCCCTGCCTTGATAGATACAGATCAAAATGTTGAACTACTGATACAGCCAATTAAGGAAGAGGTGAAAAAAGCAATTCAAGGATTAAATGGGGAGAGTGCTGGTGGACCAGATGGATTTACAGGCTGTTTCTATCAATTTTGATGAGATATCATTGGAGATGACATCTATGACATTTTTAGAGTTGTATTCAATAGAAATGAATTGCCTAAATGTATCACTCATACCAACCTTGTCTTATTACCAAAGAAGAAGGAGATGCCAACTTTCTCTGATTTGAGGCCCATAAGCCTTAGCAACTTTTCCAACAAAATTATTTCAAGAGTTATTCATGAAAGATTAGTAGTATTTCTTCCTAACATTATTAGTGAGGAACAGGCAGGATTTGTAAAAGGAAGGAGCATTACTGAGAATGTGTTGTTGACCCAGGAAATCATAAACAACATTAGATTGAGAACCAATGCAGGTCCTAATGTGGTCATTAAGCTACACATGGCTAAGGCCTATGATAGGCTCTCCTGGTTATTCTTAACAAAGGTGCTGAGGAAGATGGGATTTGATAAGAGATTCATAAGAATGGTGTTTGGAATTGTTTCAAACAATTGGTATTCAGTAGTCATAAATGGACAACCTTTTGGTTTTTTCAAATCAACTAGGGGTGTCAAGCAAGGGGATCCCCTATCACCAACACTATTCATACTAGTTGCTGAAGCCTTGTCTAGAGGTCTAAACTCTTTGCAGTTGAATCTTTACTTTTGTGGATATGGTATGCCTAAATGGAGCCATAAGATAAATCACTTGGCATATGCAGATGACACTATCATTTTTTCCTCATCTGATGCTACTTCTCTTAAGTTGGTGATGGAAGTCTTGAATGCTTATGAAGTAGCCTCTGGTCAGCTTGTAAACAAGAGCAAGTCTGCAGTCTATATGCATCACTTAGTAGAGAGGGAGGTTGTCACAAAGGTAGAAAGAATCACTGGAATTGGAAGGAATGATTTTCCTTGTACATATCTTGGATGTACTATCTTTTACTCTAAAAGGAAGAAGGATTACTATCAAAACTTGATTACTAAAGTCATGGACAAACTACAAGCTTAGAAAGGGAAGTTGTTATCAGTAGGAGGCAGGGCAGTTTTGATATCTCATGTGTTGCAGAGTATGCCAATTCATCTACTCTCAGCTGTAAACCCTCCACATTATGTCATAATTAGTTTACACAAAATATTTGCTCAATTTTTTTGGAGAAGTGCTATAGGCTGACCTAGTAGGCACTGGGCTTCATGGAATAATTTGTGTATGCCTTGTGAGGAGGGGGCATTGGTTTTAGATCACTACATGATGTATCAAAGGCGTTGTTCTGCAAATTGTGGTGGAATTTTAGAACCAAGCCAAGCCTATGGAGTTCATTCATGTGCCAAAAGTATTACAAGAAGTTAAATGCTGTAATTGTGCCTTGGAAAAATGGGTCTCATATTTGGAGGAAAATGCTGGAGTGCAGAGATAGTATTGAACATCAAATCACTTTGAACCCTAAGATGGGATCCTCCCTATTTTGGTTTGATAACTGGACAGGACTGGGAGCTCTTTATTTCCTAGTTCCACAAGTATTTAGGATTGATGAATCTATTCGCAATGTGAATGATGTAGTGGAGGATGGCATATGGAATGTGGAGAAGATTCATGAAGCTTTACCTATGGAATTTTCTATGCATATTCTGGAAAGGATTAAGCCACTAGTGATGGAAAATAAGTTGGACATACCTTACTGGATGCTACAATCATGAGGGAATTTTAGTGTCAAATCTTCTTGGGACTATTTGAGGAGGAGGAATGACCCACGTCTGGCTTATAAAATGATGTGGGTGAAAGGACTGCCATTCAAGATTTCCTTTTTTATGTGGAAAGTGTTGAAAGCTAAGTTACCCCTTGAAGATTTTTGGAAAAGGTTGGGATATAGTATGCCCTCAAGGTGTTGGCGTTGCACTGAACCACAGGAAGAGTCATTGACACATTTATTCTTCACCTCTAATGCTGCAAAGTTAGTATGGAAATACTTCCTTACTATAGCTGGAATACGAATAGAAGGATTATCAATGCATCAGGCGATCATAAAGTGTTGGACTGCTAGTGTGATTCCTAGAATAAAGTCTATCATGCAATCGCTACCCTCTTGCATAGTCTGGGAATTGTGAAAAAGGAGAAATGGTTACAAATATGGGGAGGCAGTCACAATCAGTAGGGTAATCTACCAGGTTTCTTCATCTCTTCAAGCTCTTGTTCGAGTTAGGAAGCCTGGTATTACTAATTTCCCTCATAAATGGCATGAGTTATTACAGATGCTGGAAAACTATACCCCAAGGTTAACATATGAAAAAGTAATCTAGGAGATGCCTAGTGAGGGATGGGTTAAAGTCAACACTGATGGTGCTTCGAGGGGGAATCCGGGAAAGAGTTCAATTGGGGTTTGTGTGAGGAATCAGGAAGGTGATGTTATTTATGCTCTTGGAAAGGAGATTAATGAGGCAACCAATACTGAAGCTAAAGCACTTGCATTTCTGGAGGCCTTAAAGATAGGCAATGAGCACAATTACAATAATGTTTGGTTGCAAACTGATTCCATGCCGATAAAGAAATTTGTTGAAGAATTGTGGAAAACTCCTTGGTGTATTGTCAAATATATGGAGGAAATTTGGCAACTAATGGGCAGGGGTAATTACAGGGTGTCACACATCTACAGGGAAGGAGACAAACAAGCGTACTACCTTGCCAACTATGCTATCGATATAGGAGACATTGAATTCCATGGCTTTTGGCAGCTGGATTCAAAGGGAAGGAAAATAGTCAATCAAGACAAACTCCAATGCCCATATTTGAGGGTGAAAGTTGCAAGGAATTAATGAGTAAGATCCAAAGGAGGAGGATAAGTACAGAGGAAAGTTCAGACCATCATGGACAAACAACTTGGGAGGAGTACATTGTGGTGCTAGTTTTTCCCTTAAATGCAGGTCGTGATCAGGCATCTTTGACATGCCTATTGAGGGATGTTCAGATGGTGGCTCATTCCATTGAAAGGATCTCACGGGTGGGCATACATGTAGAGGCCAAGCTGGGTACTCAGATGCTCATCTTAGGCAGTAGCATTTTTTCATGGAAATTTGTAGCAGTCGACATTAAACCATGCATGCATAAGCGAATAAAGCAATATTTGTTAAGTTTTCTGATGCTGCGACAACTTCTGACTCATTCAATTATAATACAAACGCACTCCAATAATCGAGCACAACTTGAATGGCTAAAGATATTGGATGTAGCAACAGCATGCTGGGGAACGCCTGATTTCGAGAAAAAGCTAGAAACACACAAAAGAATAACACTGCTTTGTATTTTTTTAATGCACGCCTGTCTCGTTGATCATTATGCGCGCCAATTTCATACATCTGCAGAATACCAACTCCACATCCTTCGGGAGGAGGAATTAAAGGTCTTTTTCTCTATCATAGCTTTCTTTTTTGCAGGTGAAATTTATATAGTTATGCACTCCTATTTGCTGCAGCTTTTAAGGGTGGTATTAGCTATTGATGCTCATTCCCTTGATGAAGCAACAATAGGAGGCATAAGCTTAGAAATTTTACACAAAGCAAAAGGAGACCTGGACAGTCGAGATCCAACATTGAGCATCCAAGTAATTTCTAATACTGTGACAATTTGGAATAACAAAAGGGCTTGAAGGCATCGAGACCATCTCTTAAAACCAGAAATAATCAAGCAACAAACGAATAGCTATTTGGACATGTTACTAAGCGACAAGGAATATTGGCAATTACCTATGGAAAAACATTACACATCATGGAACTTCACTCTAATGCAATATTGTAATGTGACCTCCAAAATAGGGAGCCAAACACTGAAACACATTGAACAGGTCTGGAATTCAAGAGAGGCAGGAATTCAACAACACAATCACAAAAAACATCGAAGGAATTCTGGTGTACTCATGCATTGCCTCCTACTGCGACTTCATTGGGTGGTATAAGCACTATCTGCCCATTCCCTTGAAGAAGGAAAAGAGGCATGCACAACCATGACAACTGTGACTAGGACTCTCTTGCAATACTGTAGGATCAGTTTTACGACCAGAATGATGGCCATGCATTGCTCCATCAGTTCTGAGATGTCTACTGATACAATAGTCTCAAAAGGATTCAAGGTGACAATACATGATAATGCAGGCATAGAAATTCTTAACATGGCAGTGTCTAAGGTTACAAGAAGAAGGTACTGGGCAAGAATTTGGTGGATGCGTATAGCGGACAACTATAGATCACCTTGGATATTAATTTCAATTAAACAAGATAGATGGACAAAACAGGAAAGAATTTATCTATAGTACTTAACAAGAATCATCACAAGTGGGACCAAAAAGGAAAACAAATTGGCTAAAGAACTCAAAGAATAGCGGCAAAAAATGAACCATCGATATAAGAAGCTACATGGTTATATTAGATCGTATGTGATGTCAATAATGAGTTCAGTGCTCAATATTTGTAATAGGTTCTATGTAATCATCATATTTTATTTCTTTCATGTTGTAAGACCACCTGACACTATGTTTCATTTTTGATTTTTTATATATAAAAAACTAGCCCTAGGCAATGCCTAGTAGATTGCTAAAAAAAGGGAAAAGAAATGAAGCTGATTTTTTGGGTCGTTTTATGTTAGTTGTCTCAAGCCCAGTGTAATTATCCCTTAAACCCATCCAGTCCAACCCATGATCCGACCCAATACCCGGTCCAATCCCCACATAACCCAAACGACCCCGTTTTAGTTCGGTTGAATTTCAACCGATGATTTCCATTCAATCTAATAGATGGGAACTAGGGTCCCTTTAATATAAGACTGTCCGAACATCTTCTCCCCCCCCCTCCCTCACTCGTCTCTCTCACCTCCTCACTTCAGATACCAAACAAAACCCTAGATCGTCGCCTCCATTTTCCCACCTCGAGCCGGGCGGCGCCGCTCCTAATCCACACCAAATTAACACCCTATGACCCCCATTATCCCCTAAAACCAAATCCATAACCACTTGCCTTCGAATCATCCCGAAACCTCTCAAATTTTAGATCAAAGATCTGAACCCTAAAATCCCAAAGCCCTTGATTCGAAATTTCTTGAAAATCCCAGGTCTAATTTGATTTTATTCACGTGTTTTTGATAAGAACAAACGATTAATATCTAAATTGACTAAAGATTTGAAGTTTCTTCTTCATTGTTTGCTGGACCGAGATTGTTTTTAGGTATTGTTCTTTTCTTTATTTTTTGATATTTAGTTTTGTTCTCTTCTCATCTTTTTCTTTTCTGATTTTTGCTTCCTTTTCTTTCATTTCTTTCAAATCGTCAGTTTTGCATGTCTAGTCTTAGAATTTGTTTAATTAGTATTCGTTTTCTGTTTTGAGTTTTAATGTATTTCAGAGTTTCTGTTTCTACTTGGAGTCCAAAATTGCTCGAGTCATTCGGACTCTGTAAATGAAATTGTAAAGTTTTTGAGCCTTCAATTGTGGAATTGAAGTTCTGTTGAAATCAGAAGCCAAAAATGACTTGGACCTGGATTTTTGCAAGCGGGACTGGGTGTTAACAATTGGGTCAACTTGACCCATGACCCATTTGCTTTCAGGGGTAAAAATAGGGCTCTTATGGGGTAATCTAGGAAATCTAGGTAAGGGAATAATCTGTAACTAACTTAGGAAGCTTCATAGAAGCTGGAGTGGGGATTAATCTGAAAGTCTGATTTTTACACTAAGGGTGTCTAAGCAAAAATAAAAACATAAAAAGGGTAGAGGTGCAAAACTGAATTCGTTGAAGTCTGCCCTAACACCTTGCCTATAAAGGTATCATTACCTAATATTCGAAAAAGGGGATCAGAGATAAAAATTATGGAAAAATAAAAAACGACTGAGCTAAGAAAGGATGCTAAAAACTCTTGCATTCTTGGTCTGATTCTGCAATTGGTCTCTCTATTTTGATCCTTCAAAGGACTTTAGTTGATTCCTGGAATTATAAATGATTTAAAGGCTATGGGATACTGTTTTATTGCTGGGTTTGAGCTGGTTTCTGCTGATATTTCTCTTTGCTGAGTTATTGCTGCTGCTATTTATTGTTGTTACTGTTTTTTCTGGATCTCAAATTTTGTTTTTGATTCTGTTTTTGCTATATTCAGGTACATGAATCTGAACCTTATTTAATGTAAGGTTGGAATTGAAGAATGAAATGGAAAAACAGAGTTTAAAGTATAGTAGCAACTTTATTTATGATTCTTCAGTATTTCCCCATGTTATGGTATCTTTAGTAATTTGATTCATGGTATATTTTAGTTGATTTTGAATTTGGATAGTTTAGTTCTCATGCTTGTATTTGATTTGGGAATTGTTGAAATGCTGTAGTAGAAGATTCAAGTTGAATTATATTGTATCTTAAATTTGCTTTACTTTTTGCTAAAACAAGGATCGTTCTTGGTGAAGATTTCAGGTTTAGATTGGTTACAATGGCTATTGTAGGTTAAGAATAGATTAATAATATGTAATATGCTGTTTGAAAGATACCGTGAGGAGTTATTTTGCTGTAAATGGCCTGTTTCATAGACCCATGTTGAAAATAGTTAAATTGGCTATTGTTCTTGTTTAAAGTTTGGCATGAATTAATTCGGGATCCTATGTCTTGTTAAATGAGGTTAAACCTGTTTGTTTGAGGTCAGGTTTGTTGCTACGGGGAAAGGTTTAAACATACGTTATTTGTATCCAAGGAGGCTCGATCTTGAGTCTTAAGCCTCCAACGCTCGACCTTGCATTTGGATTGGGCTCTTTTCGGGGCCCAATGTCTATTTTTCTAATGATGCTGCCATATGGGACCAAGGCAGACTTGACCCAAAAGTACGGATGTAAATTCGGAAATTTACTTTAGTTGACTTACATTCTAATAATCCAAGTTCCAGAAGTAAAAATGTTGATTCAATAGCATGTTTCATATAGAATTGTTGGATTTGCATTCTAATTGACTTTGCCCCATCGATTGGGTTCTGAATTAGGCTATAGCATTGGCCAAGTTTTGCCAGGTTTCCCTTTGATGGGCACATTTCAGCTATGGGCTTCACATTTGAGCCCATTTGTATCCTCCTGGTTGTTAACAAAATGGTCAATTAGTCGTCGTGTTCATAGCTCACCTGGGCCCCTTCAGTAACTCAATTTGATGTCACGTACTGCTAGCCTGCGAACTATTATCACTGAGTTTTAAAATTTTGCCTTAATGTTTGGAAATTTTTCACCCGTTGAATTAATTGGCAAGGCCCTTTAAATTAGTCGAGCTGCGCCATATCAAGCAAGACCAATGTTTATGGCCCTCGAAATTAAGTTTAGAAACCTTTTGGTTAGAATAAATTGAGGTGTGCCGTGCCAAATAAAATCTCAAAAGATGCATGGCACTCGCTTAATTAATTTTAACCCCTTAGAAATCGAGGTAGGCCATTAGTTGAATTTTTCATGGCCCTCGCAAACTTGAAAGTGCGTAGTTGTTTTAGGCACGTAATTAAAATTACCTTCCTAAACTCGGGTGTGCATTTATGTGACCCAAATCTAAATCTCAAACAATGTTAAATAAAATGTGTCATGGACCGCGGGTGCATTTATGTGACGTTGTTCAAGACGTGTTTTAGATGACATTGAATCTTCCTACTAAAAAATAGTTAAGTAAAAGCGGTTATAAAATTAAAATTGTACCATAGGTTAAAACGTGTTTTAAAATCAGATAATAGGCTAATTATAACAGTTGAGCGACCGTGCTAGAACCACGGAACTCGGTAATGCCTAACACCTTCTCCCGGGTTAACAGAATTCCTTACCCGAATTTCTATGTTCGCGGACTGTAATGTAGAGTCAATCTTTTCCTCGATTCGGTATTTGAACCGGTGACTTGGGACACCATAGAATTATCCCAAGTGGCGACTCTGAATTTAATAAATAAATAATCTCGTTTCGATTGTCACTTTAAGTTGGAAAAAATTCCCTTATATACCCTTCTGGGGGTGTAGGTAAAAAGGAGGTGTGACAGAGCCCATGGTGAGAAGAACAAAAATATCTATCACCAGAGAAAATCGAACTCGGGGTTACATACCTGAGGAAGCTCTCACATTCAGCGACGAGGACATCGAGACCTAGTCTCAGCCTCACAACGACGCACTGGTAATCTCTTTTCTTGTAAATACATTTCAAATTAAACGTTTACTTGTGGATCCAAGTTGCTCGGCCAACATTATCAGGTCGAGGGTGGTAGATCAGCTCAGAACGCTTGGCCAAATCATACCCACCTCTAGAGTCCTTATCGGATTCTACATGGAGAGCGAAACAACAAAAGGGGAAATCACCCTCCCAATCAACGTGGCCGGCACAACCCAAAATGCTAAATTCCATGTCATCGAGGGAGACATGAGGTACAACGCCTTGCTCAGAATGCCATAGATATACTGCATGAGTGCAGTACCATCCACCTTCCATCAAAAGATGAAATTCCTGATAAAGGATTGGATTAAGATCGTCTACGGGGAACAACATGTGGCGAGAGAAATGTTTGCAGTGCACGATGTGGCCCCGACACCGGTACCTCCACCTTCGAAGGAGCCGAAGGATAAGCAAATAGTAAAATAGCGATAACAAGCTACACTTTCGGCTATCCCCGACTAAACAAAGTAGGGTACCGTACCGCATCCTCATCAAAAGCGACTAAAACATATCAGGGCTCGAAACATTGCTGACATATTCTTCACTAAGGTATGACTGTCTCCTTTCTCTTTCAATTACATTCTACACTGACCTGAGTGCAGGTATCCGATCAAAACGGCCAAAGAACTCTCCAACTCGAAGGCCTTAGGTTTCAAAAGCATACGTTGCACTTATTTCCTTCGACCGGGTTTTAATCCCAAAAAGGGTTTTACCAGCAAGGTTTTTAATGAGGCAACATCCATATGCTATCTAAGGAGGACTCAACAAGTATTCAAGGCTTCTTTTGCATTCAACCTCGAATACTGGAGGGCATCCCCCCGGAAGGTCACCTACTCGGAGGAGCCAAGATACGCCAAAAAGGGTCTCGATAGGAAGATAATGTACCGGGCCAAATGGTCGAATGAACCGTGTCCGTATAAAACAACTGGGATCTTAACAACAAATACATGTATACTTGTACCATGTAATCAAAGAATACTTCCCAAAACTATTTTGCGTTTCAAGGAATCTCGGTATTTTTGCAAAAATAGCTCCTCTATCAAAAAAGTCCCGAACACTCGGGGACTAGCATCCACAACTTAAAACAATGCGACCTCGGGTCATAGCTCCTAACTTGTAAGCCCTTAATGAGGCACCATCAAGATTACAAAATAGCTCTAGAGCCAAAAACGTCCCAAACAGTCGGGGACTAGCGTCGAAAACTCAAGGCTGCACGAACTCCGGGTCAGAAACTCCAAAATCACAAGCCCTCGATGAGGCAATACCAAGTTCACAAGGAATGGCTCCCAAGCCAAGAAACCCTGGATGACTTGGGGACTGCCGTCAATCGCCATCTCCATCGACTTATCAAAACTCAAGGCCATAAGACCACATGTAGGTAGCCTCGGTCTCGTAAGACCTATATAAGGCAACAACAATATCTGTAAGACCTCAAGCAAGGCATGAACCACACTTGTACCAAGTGACAATACTTGTAAGACCTCAAGCAAGGCATGAACCACACTTGTACCAAGTGACAATACTTGTAAGACCTCAAGCAAGGCATGAACCACACTTGTACAAAGTATCCAAAATTGTAATACCTCAAAGGCATGTAAAACTTGTAAGACCTTACTAAAGGCATAAACCCGATCTCAATATTAAGGCTATATATCGAACTTGTATGACCCCTAAAAAGGCATACCCTCGATATAGACGCTGAAACTACTTCAAACTGGACTAAAAGGCTCTGGCCAAACACAAATGACTACGGTCACAAGGTTGTACTAGCCAAACTAACGTGACTCGAGGATGACCAATTGTTGCTATAAAATTATAGTCCTTCAATTACTTCGAATATACTTCAAAAAGAACCGGTTAAATAGGCTACCCTCGACATAGGCAAAAGCGCTTCAACCATGTTAGCTGCTAAACATTGGCTTTGAGATATTCAGCCTCCAAGCCAAACCTCCCGAGGTGCTCGATCATGACCATATAATGACTCGCAATCGAGGTTTTTTATTAAACCATCAAAGAGTCAAGCAAACACTATTTCAAAAAATCTTTATCAAGGGAAAAATAAAGCCTACATAAAAGGTCGCATCGACCCAAGGCGTAAGAGCCACTGTCGTCAGCCCACATAAAAGGTAGCACCAACCCAAGGCATAAGAGCCGTTATCGCCAACCCACACAAAAGGTTGTATCAACCCAATGCGTAAGGCCCTAAGGTCCATCTCTAAATTCAAAAACTTTAGGGTCGATTGAGCTCGAGTCAAAACCCGATTCGGAGACTGAACCCAAAACAGTTAAATAAATAAGCCTAAGAGCAAAAGCGTAAGAGCCACTATCGCCAACACTAAAATCGAAGGTCACACCGACTAAACGCGTAAGAGCCACTATTGCCAGTGCTAAAACAGAAGGTCGCTCCAACCCGGCGCATAAAAGCCTAAGGACCAGCTTGCAATTCAAAAAACTTGAGGGTTGAATGAGCTCGAGTCGATACCCGACTCGGAGACTGAACCCAAAATAGTTGGCCAGACACGCCTAAGAGCACAAGCATAAGAGCTCAAACACCGGCTTATGCTAAAAGGTCGTATCGACCAAGCGTGTAAGAGCCTACGTGTCACGTCCCAAACCTAGGGAGGCGTGACTGAAACCCAGTGCCGCCCTGGCCCGAGGGAACCACTTTGCAACTTTTTTTTCCTTGTGCAACTATCATGAGCCAACATGGACACAACTCGTAATGCACGGCTATAGGTGGGCCACAAATCTGTATCAATAAACTAACTTTCTTAAAACATGAATACATATGGGTCGTCAGGCCTCTGACATACAATATAATCTGAACCTCTGTCTACAAAGCCTCTAAAATTATTCGACATCAAATGGGAAAGGGTACCGGCCTATCCATAAGTCTGTAGCAAGACTCTGACACGATAACTCATAGACTCAGTTGCATAACGAATGAGGTGGAGTCTTACCGATCCTTCGTTGAATGCTGACGTCGTCTACTATAAGGGTTCGCCAAACTGATTATATATACCTATAGACCAAAATGCAACATTCCCAAAAGAAGGATGCCAGTACAAGTAATGTACTGAGTATGTAAGGCATGAAAATCAGTACATAAAAGACATAGATCAAACACGGAATAATGAATTCCGCATGCAAACCCAAATAACTTTGCGAATCCTGAAACATTTAAAATGTCATGCACGTGCATATGAATGTTGTGTCATGCATAGGTATAGGTATACATAACATCATCAGGCCTCTGAGGGCATCCCATCATATGATTTCAGCCACTGTGGGCAAAATCATCAACATATACCAGCTGATCAGGTGGTGGTGCGTATATAACGCCATAATCTTTTCCCATATTTCATATATATATATATATATATATATATATATTTACATATATGCGCATATCTAATACCATCTGGCGCCATCGTGGGCAAAATCATCAACATATACCAGCTGATCAGGTGGTGGTGCGTATATAATGCCACAACCTTTTCCCATATCCCATATACATATATTTACATATATACGCGTATATATGCCATCTGGTCATGGGTCAGTGTAAATGAATGCAATGCATGAAATGCATAAGAAATACATTAATAAGATTTTCTCGGAATGCCATAAAAATCGATATACCTTTCGGATAAACTTTATCAAATACATATTTTTCTATGGTAGTAAATCATCACTTTTGGTTGACCTCACCGTATATTTCACTTCCTTAACCAAATAACTCCAAGAATTATAATTAATGGTAATGTTGTTGGCGACTGGCTAGCATTCCTTAGCAAAGAGTACAACTCCACCAAGTGGCAGTCACAAAGAAAATTCTTTCAGAAGCAACCGGAATCATCTCTAGCAAGCATCACTTAGCAGACTTGTAGCTTTTATAAAATATTACTGATAAAATTTTAATTGCCTTTTGAATCCTTTTTTCATACTACAAAGCACCTGAGATTGATATAAAGCATATGCGCACAAGTTTATGATCTCCTACAATAGTGACGCACTAAAGAGGGAGGTTGTGAATGTATTTTTAATCTTGTATCAAATTTTCTAGCTCTTGCTTATGTTTTTGTAGGCTTTGGATCATGTCCAAGATTGTGAATAAGAACAGAGAAGCCAGCGAACTTCCCAAGCTACTTGGTCTTGCCCTAATCATTTTTGGGTTGCCACCTTTCCAAAGTGACTAAGAGTCACTTATTTGGAAAGTGAGGGGCTAGCACGTGGCGGTGGACAAGATTATTCAAACATTGAATTAATTAATTAGGTGATGACCCATTATCCGATAATTAACTAATTACCCATTTAATTAAAAATTATCCCAAACTACTTAAAATACTACTCACTTTTAATACACTTTATATACATTACTATAATATACTTTACTATCGTGATCACGTGGTACCATATAAAATTAATACATACATTATTATTTTATTAAAATATCCATGTAAGAAAATGCACATATTTTCTCAACTTATAATTTTCCTAATCTCATAAAAAGAATACAAATTTTCGTACGCTTAATTCTTAAAATGGTAAAAAGGTAACCTTCTTTTCATGTGAGAAAATAATTTCTATCTTTATAATAAAGAAAATCTAATAAACTTCCTCATATTATGTGTATAATTTAAAATAAACTCAAAAGTTGTAATATTGATAACTATATAAAATCATATTTTCAACCTTTTTACAAAAATATTCCATTCAATATAAATACCATATCAAAATGTATCTAACGGTATCAAGGTTGGTTTACCAACTTCATTACAATATTTACTAAATTTTATGTATTTTATAAATACTCATTGGTTCAGTTTACACAATTACTTATCAAGGATTGATGCAATCATGCATATAGTAAATTACGTGTATGGCTTAGAGCTGGCATGGAGGTAATAAATGTCTATTTTTATTATTTTTCTAACATCAGGATATGAACAATATAAGATCTATTTTTGAAAGTCTCAATCGATAAGAGGTCTTTAATTCAAGTTATTGTACTTCCTCCGTCTCATATTAATAGACATGGTCATTAAAAGTAGTGTCTCAAATCTTCTGTAGAAAAATACGGGATGTAACACTACGGGACAACTTAATGAGCCTCAGGGCCATACCTCGAATCTAAGGATTCCTTCTAAAACCAGTTCATCTGAATAAAATCAAGGCAAAAAAAATGCAGAAAAAATGAAACCGCGAAGCTTTCCTTTTATACATATATGTGAAAAAATACAAGCTCCATTTACAACATACTTCGAAAGTACTATGTACAAAAACAGAAAAGAAAATCTACGTTCCCCTTTGGGATTATGGCCCATCAGCCTCATCGTCGCCATCCTCGACGTCGGACAGAAGTGACTTAGTGCCACGTTCATCCGCCCTCGCCCGCTTCACCTCTTCTGAGAGGTCAAAGCCCCTAGCATGGATCTCCTCAAGGGTTTCCCCTCGAGACTTACACCGAGCATATTCCTTGATCTTGCCCTTGCGGTCAAGAGTCCTTCTTATCTCAGCCTGAGCATCGGCAGTGTCCTTCAAATAGACTGCCACTTTTTGGTTAGCCTTAGTTTGGCTCATTACAGATTCAGCCCGGGCATCTACAACCTCGGCCTTTATCTTCAAAAGCTGAAACTCGAGCTTCATAATCATATCTATTTGAACCAAGCTATTATCACGAGCTAAGCGATGTTTAACCTCAAAGGTGGAAGCTTTAGCCAGAGCACACTTCTCAGCCGAAGCCTGAGCCTTTAACTCATTATACTCGCGCTTGGCTCGGCCAACTTCATTCCAAAGGTGCTCCAAGTCCTCCTTCTTGTTTCTGCAACTAAAGTAAACGAAACATGAGCCTCAAGAGCTAGAAGAAGGAACACACATTCTCTCGGAACAAAAACTACCTACCCTTTCAGGTAGCTCTCATAATTCATGCTTTGACTCGCCTCATACCGTAAGCATGCCAACTCCACTTCCCTTTTGTCCCAATGGAGCCTAAGGGATTTCTCCCCATCTAAAGACGTCCGCTGCCTGGCCTCATGGCGAAGTAGCTCAGACTTAAGATTGTCAAAGGCCTGCAAAAGAAAACTCAATAAGAAAGGGAAGGAGCGAAACTCAAAAGGGCCTGTGCCAAAACTCACCACAAAGTGAAGTCGCTGAGCTTCCTCGAATGTTGAGTGTACATCTACTAGTATGGCTCCCTCATCCCCAGAAAAGCCGACCCCAGTTGGGGTACAATCTCTCCGTGTATACGATCCGGAGTTTTGAGTATCCCTCGAAGTATCTTCGATGGAAAAAGAAGATGACAGCGGAGGATAAACCGCCTTTCCAAAACAAAAAATTGCGGGTGAAGCAGGCTTAGTCAATACATCCTCTCCGAGCCCCCCGTCTGGGTTCATCTTACTTTGATCACTGTCGCCCTAAAAAGGCATTTCTTGCTTGTTGTTATCATTCTTTAGCCCGGAAGCAGGCAATCTTTCTCACTCTCCTAAACGGCATAACCACGCTTTGAGGGACTCCCCAATGCCTACAATGTCAGAGTTAGTACGTAGAAAGAAAAAGCGCCCTTCCAAGAGAAAGGGGGGAGAAAATCGCATTGCACGTATCGTGGTGTTTTGCCTCCCACCTATCCTTAGATAAAGCTTTCCACTTACGCTCATTTTAAGTCGAGTGGGTTGCCAACTTCCGAACCCAATCCAGCAGATCGGGAACCTCGCCCGACATCCACAAAATCGCTGCAGAAAAAGAAAAGAAGACGCATTTATGAAGCCATCCTTCGCCATAAACAAAACTAAGAAGGCACAAGTGTACCACTTACGTGTAAAATTCCATTCCTTAGGAAATGGCAGAAACTCCATTGGAATAATATCGACAGTCCATATCCGGACGAATCGGCTCATCCATCCCCGATCTCCGTCTTCTTCTTCGTCAACAACGAAAGACGTGGTGGATTGGCATTGCAGGTTCAGCAGGCCTTGATGATGAAAGGGACGATACAGCTTGATGAGGTGACTAAGAGTGAATTAAAGACCTACATCTTCTGCAAAGAACCTCATCATCAATATTGTCTACAAAAATGACGGATGGATCTGCTCCAAGGTAACCTGGTACATTCGACATAAGTTTACCACAACCCTATCAAGGGGGCCTAATGTAAAGGGGTACGTGTACACGTTCGAAAACCCCTCGGCTTGGTCCTTGATGCTCTCCTCTGGGGATGGTACTCTCAATGCTACCTTTTCTCCTCATCCACATTCCTTCCTCACCAACTCAAGGTGCTCCTCTCCTATTAAAGAAATAAACTTTGAGGCATACTCCCAACAATCTCGAGCGTTGGGAGTCTTTTTTGACGGGAGGTTCCCTCTCAAAACAAAGTGCCCAGAGGCGGAGCTCCCTTCTCCTTGCCGAGCAGACCATAACGTAGCATCCATGGCTATGATAAAAAGAAGAAAGGGGAAATGAAGACTTGAGCAAAAGCTTTGAGTTAAAGAAAAATTGGAACAAGAAAGGAGAACTCTATGAAAGAGGATAACTACTCAGAATAGCGGAATCTCCAAAAGGGCGAAGGCAACCCTATACATAGGAAAAGTGGAGACCACCTGCCTCCCTCAAAGGCCGATTAAAAATATCGGCTAAAGCTTTTATCGCTTTGGAATGATATGCTGGCGGAATCGCCTCGGTCACTTCATAACCATATCATACACTTGACACCGCTATACTACGTTTCGGGGTTGAAAACCCCGCATCAACGAAGTCCCAAGATGGTACCCGATCTTGAGGTTCTCCATCAAAAAGAAGTTAGGCGCTACGAAGCCATTAGCATCACCACAAGTCCCGAGATGGTACCTAATCTCGAGGACCTCCACCAAATAGAAGATAGGCTCCAGAAAGCCATTGGCATCATTGCAAGTCCCGAGATGATACCTGATCTCGAGGACCCCCACCAAAAAGAAGATAGGCTCTAGGAGGCCATTGACATCTGTACAAGTCCCGAGATGGTACCCGATCTCAAGGACCTCAATAAAAAAGAAGTTAGGCTCCAGGAAGCCATTAGTATCATTGCAAGTCCCGAGATGGTACCCGATCTCGAGGACCCCCACTAAAAAGATGATAGGCTTTAGGAAGCCATCAACATCATTGCAAGTCCCGAGAGGTTACCCGGTATCGAGGGCTTCTATCAAGAAGAAAACAAACGCTAACACCCTACTCATATGGGCTTGGCTTTGAGGTACCATCTAAACTCGGGAAAGCTCTCACCTGTGATCTATCCGCAGTGCCCTAAGGTTATCTACACTGAATTCAAAACAAGTCCCCAGGTAGCCCGAGCTTAAGCGAATCCCTACTCGGGGACTGTTCCAAAAGCCTAAAGTCCATGTTTATTATCAAGGCGTCCGAGCAATTCCCCCCATCGAAGACTATCACGAGGTCTAAAAGGTTAAGTCTCATACTGAATGTTCGAAGCCCGATTCGGACTCGGTCCAAGGAATGATAAAGGGTTCTATGGGGAATCATTTTGATCTATCAAGGGCCCGAAGAAGTATTTGCACCTGGGCTCAATATTAACGCCAACCGGTGGAGTCATGCATTCAGAATCTCCACAAACGCAAATAAAAGGAAACATAGCATAAATCAAAGACAAAATTAGAGGAACATATTTATATTCATAAGCTCGTGATTATAAAATCCCACAAAGGGTCCTTACATATGATTACAAAAGCCCACGAGCGGTTTTTACACAAAAACAAAGAAGCAAAAAGGTACATATATAAGAAAAGCCAAGAGTCTAATCTATTCTCGGGGGTACATCCTTGGCGGTAGTATCTTCGAGCATCACCTCCTTGGGGGTCTCAACTCGGTACTCCAAAATGATATCTCCAAGGGCGAAGATGAAGAAGAGGAAAGTGACCCGGAAGAAGCAGAAAATGATGAAGAAGTGGCTGGGTGAAAAATCTGACTAGTATGGATTTCGCCAGCACTACTATTGTGAAGCCACTTCTTGAGACGTTACACCGATGCGGGATGCAACAGTTAGTAGATAGTACCACCTCACTCCGTGGAAAGTAGAAGCAGTGAGGTGCCACACCGGTCAGTCGGGGAAGGTGAGAAGCACTATAAAGTCCGAACACCCTCCTGAGCAGCGGTGTACAGTCCAAACATTTTCCTATTTCGGAAGTAGTCGGCCCCTCTATCTCGTCGTCTTGAACCAACGATGACAGTAGTAACAACAATAACAACAACAACAACAAGTTGGTGTAATCTCACTCGGTAAGAAAGAGCCCCGGAAAAAAGCCATGGCATAACTGATGAGAATGCCACCATGCAACTTTGAGGCCACGGGCCTTAGACATGGGAAATGACAATGGATGAGGATGGAGAGAAGAAATGGGTGAAAGGCTGATTGAAGAACATTGGAATGACGAATTGATTCCAGGAAGCTCCCATTTATAGAAAGGGTGGCAGCATAACCGATGGTGCCATCAATGTCTTTGAAAGATGTACCGGCAGACGCAATCAATGTGTTTTTAGGAGCTGAACCGGCAGCGACATTATCTCTTTGAAGAATAAGAGATGGCAGACATTGAATGATTCTGGAAAGATGAAATGACGGGATGCCTCGGTCGTCACAAAAGCTTATGTCATAAGTATGACATCATCAGTATAACATTATCACGGGAAATTTGGAAAGATGGCTATCAAGGTCATTTTTTATGGTTCTACTCTAAGAAACGTGGGGACTATCTGTATACGGTGAAATCGGAGGGTCCAATTTTTCATCGTTACGATGTCTCGAAGGCTCAAAACAACGGTCGAGTTTCATCCCTTGAGGGCCATCGACGCTCGACCTCGGAGCAGTACAGACCGATAGTTACGGAGAGAAAGTGGGGAGTTCTTAAAGCATGTAGCTAGAGCCGACAAAGTCTGTCAGGCTAGTCTAAGCCTGTATCATGGCATTAACTAGATATCCCATCTCCATATCATTGTAATAAATATATTTGTACTATGTTGAGGTTTCCCTTTATATATAAAAGGGATCCTTGTCATTTTGTAAACATCTGATACTCAATACTAAATATGCAAGAACATTCTCTCTACTCTCTAACATATTCTCTTGATCATGTTGCTTCATTTATTGCTTATATTCATTGTATGCTAATTAGTGTTTCTTCATTTATTACTTATTATTGGACATAAAGAGCCGTCATTGATTTATTGATATCTGCTAATCTCCATCGGTCGCCCTTGGCAGATATCGAACTCGACCCCAAGGCCATAAATAAGCAAGCTTGAGGCCCCGATTGACAGCGATTCGGTTTTGTTAATATCTTGTTTCTTAAGCTCTTATCTTGATTCTAAGTCTTTCACATAGCATCCATTGCCTAACAACTAGCATAAAAATAGAGCATGTATTTTTAGAACCACAAAATTAAATTTAATTGTTATTACCATTTTCATGGTAAACATATGTATTAATTTTGTATTAGTTATATGCTACCACATTACCACGATAGTAAAATATATTATAGTAAGGTGTATAAAGTATATTAAAAATGAATAGTATTTTAAGTAATTTGGGATAATTTTAAATTACGTGGGTAATTGATTAATTGTCGGATAACGGGACATTTCCTAATTATCTAATAATTGGAGACAAATTAAACTTACCCACCCCATCCCCTCGTGGCAGCCCCTAACCTTCTAATTAATGACTCGGAGTCATTTTTTAAATAGGTGGCATTAGAATACTAAGTTAGGCCAATTCATAACCTAATTAGTGGGTCAAGGCTTATGCTTCATACTTCAGTTACCTCCATTTTAATTGAATCTGGCACCACTTGATATCTTAATCCATTTTTATCTGTTTTGAAGTTCAGTCATATTGTCAATTTCCCACTCTTTATGATTCCTTGTGAAGGATTACACCCAACCATTTTCTAATCGATCATTTTGGCATAAGATGAATTTTCTTCTTTTCATTGTTTCCTTCCCCATGCCACCATCTCTTTTTATTTTTTTCACTGTAGTCCATATCTATTACATCTCGCATTTTCGTACGTTAAAATTTTATTTTCAGATAACCGATGTAAACTCGGAGATGAGATCATCTTGACGTTAACGTACTTATGCTATTTATAACAGGTGATAAATAAGTGTTATGAAGGATAAAGGGGCACACAGATTAAAGAAAACGAGTTTCGTTTAAAGTGGTCAATTTGGAATAAAATACGGGTCGAGCGATAATACCCGATAATTATGAACTAGTACCATGGAAGGTACCATATGACCACAATAGTATTAGATATAAAGTATATATGAAGTATTTTAAAAATAAATAGAATTTTAAGTAATTTGTGGTAATTTTTAAATTATGCTGGTAATTGATTAATTACTGGATAACAGGACATTACCCAGTTAACTAATAAGTGGATAAAAAATTAAATATCCCACCCCTACTCCCCACGTGGCACTATGCAACCATTCAACATATGACTCATAGTCATATAAGCTTGCATGCCAATGAACGTGTAAAGTCATTTAATGACTCATAAGAATGAGTCATTTTTAACTTAAAATGTTGGGGTCCTTTTGGATAAGTCCAATTCTGATTCTTGGCTTAATTTCAAAGACAACTTGTCTTTGAAAAACGTTAAAGATCAGAATCCAAACTCGTCCAAAAATTTCAAAAAACAAGCCAATTTCGTTCCTCATGTTCAAAAGCGCAGAAGCTTAAATTCAATTTTTTGATATAAGTTCAATCCACAAAGGTTTCTAATGGGATAATTATACGGAGTTGTTCCTACTCTAGGTATGTTAAGACCCTCCCTTCTTTTTTTTTTGGCATGGTCCAAATTATATTGAAGAAACGAGCAAATACATAGTTTCCATAAATTACTCTATTTATAGAATTATTAGGGGTGTCTATATTCTTGATTCCCCAAAAAAATTATTATTATTTTCTGTTCATGGGTCTACGAATAATATGCAGTTGGAAAAGTTTATCCCAAAGGAATATTGAAATTATTACGTATTTTTCATGAATTTTACTCATGTGCATTGACCCATGACCAGATGGCGTTATATACGCGTATATATATAAATATATGTATATGGGATATGAGAAAAGGTTACGGCGTTATATACGCACCACCACCTGATTAGCTGGTATATGTTGATGATGTTGCCCATAGTGGCTGAGACGATATGATGGGATACCCTCAGTGGCTTGATGATATTATGTACACCCATATCTATGCATGGCACGACATTTATACGTACGTGCATGACATTATAAACGTTTCAGAATTTATAAAGTTATTCAGATTTAAAGATGTGTTTTTGTATTCCATATTTCATCTATGTCTTTTACGTACTAATTTTCATGCCTTACATACTCAGTTTCACGGGGCCTGCGTTTCATGCCCACAGGTGTAGGTAGGAAAGTTGACGGTCCCCCTTCTTAGGATCCCTGATCAGCGAGAGTTGGCGTGCTCCATTTGATCCGGAGTTGCTTTTGATTTTGGTATGATACGTTTGTATATATATATAGTATATGGGTATGATGTGGCTCAGTCCCTTCTTTGTACAACTATGTTTATGTTTGAGGTCTGTGGACAGTATATCTAGTTTGGTTGTATGTGGCCTTGTCGGCTTTTAGTTTTGGATGTATAGTTGTCTATAGCAGCCTTGCCGGCTCGCCCACTGTATTCTGCATGTATACGTACATTTGCCTTGATGGCATAATTCCTTCATGTAAGTTATTTTTGTAATGCAATAGATGTTACTCAGATTCATATCTTAGACGCATGCTTAGGGGTATTTGACAGGTAGGACTCACGCACTCGTCGCGGCCCATCGGTTTGGCTCATGACAAAAGTGGTATCAGAGAAGTTCTGTCCTAGGGTTTTCTACAGACCGTGTCTAGTAGAGTCTTGTTTATGGGTGTGTTGTGCACCACACTTATAAATAGGAGACTACACGACATATAGGATGTTATCTTCTTTTTTTATCTCAGATCGTGCGATGCAAAAATTCATGTTCCTAATGATATGTTATATTTTTAGCGATGTTTCCAAAGAGTACGGTCGCCCAGAAGGGAAAGTCCATGGCTGGTGAGACTACTAGTCGAGCGCCACGAGTTACCAGGGCTCGGGGAGAGTCTCTTGTGAGATTCCATCTCAGACTTCACATACCCCACCCTTTCCAGAAGAGCTCCGAGGGACACTAGCTCCAACGCCGCTCCTATACATTCAGCACCTCAACCGGATGCACCAGGTCAGGAGATGAGAGATGCTATTCAGTTATTGACCTAATTAGTAGCTGCATAGGCTCGGCATCAGGAAGTAGGTATTGGTCACGCAGATAGGTCCATGAGTGCGAGGATTCATGACTTTATTAATTTGGACCCTCCGGTATTCACTGGAGCAGATCCAAACGAGGACCCTCAGGTATTTGTTGATAGGGTGCAGAGGACGTTAAGGGTAATGAAGGCCACTACGACTTAGTCAGTTGAGCTAGCTTCCTATAGACATGCCAGAGTTGGCAGGAGTTTATGAAAACTTTTCTTCGTCATTATCTGCAACCAGAGCTTAGACGGGCCAGAGTTGATAGGGTTTTGACCCTTCGGCAGGGTAACATGAGTGTTCGGGAGTACAACCTTAAGTTTGATTCGTTGGCTAGGTATCCTTCGACTATTGTATCTAAGATGGAGGATCGGGTTCACGGGTTCGTGAGGGGATTGCCTCACTTGCTTAATGATTGTATGTCGGTCTCACTTCAGCCAGACATGGATATTTCTTGTATTCAGGCATACGCTCATGGTGTAGAGGAGCATAAACAGAAACAGAGGGCCAATCGTGAGCATGATAGGGTCCAGAGTATGACAACGAGGTCTTCGGGTCCTTCTGGTGAGATTTGAGGTGGTCAGAGGCAGCGGTACTCGAGGTATCCATCCCATCCCTCGGCTAGTGCTCTCCCTTAGTTTGACGATAAGAAATTTGATCGTTATACATATTTAGGGTTCGGTCAGAAGTTCAGGGCCTTAGGTTCTCAATATAGGGGTGAGTCAAATCAGATGAGGTCACTCTTGCCACGATGTACTCAATATGGTAAGCAACATATTGGGTAGTGTCGTATGGGGTTAGGTGTTTGTTATACTTGTGGTTATTCGGGCCACGTTGTGAGGGATTGTCCGATAAGAGGTGATGGAAGCATAGCTCAGCCGTCGTGATCTGCAGCTGGTTCGTCATCATCAATACGCCCCCTAGGCAAGGTCCCCAAGCACCAATGAGTCATGGTAGAGGCAGATGTTGATATCCAATTTTTTCCTATATATTTGCAAGATGCAAAATACTGTCAAAATAACATATAAATGCATACATAAGCATGTCCAAATATTTTATTATTTTTTCCATAATTTTTTTAAAGGTTTTTAAATTGATTTATTTTCCTTTTTCCTCCATATAATCCCAATAATTATGTCCAAAATTATTATTTTTGATGATTCATTTATTGGATTTTTATACTTACGCCAAAATATGCCTAAGGTAATTTTTACAATTTTATTTAGTATTTTTAAAGCTAATTGCAAATATAGCCTTTTTAAAATTTAATTGTGTTTTATATTCATAAAATTAAGCCCTATATTTTTAAATTGTTATTACTTGCTGTGAATCATTTTATGACTTTTAATTTATTAACAGAAATTTATTTACTATTTTTTATAATTTAAAAGATGAAAAATTGGCTATTTAAATAATAGCCCATTTTATTTCAATTCTAGCCTAAATTTAACCCCAATTCCCCAACCCAATTCTGAATTAAACCTGACCCTAGCCTAATTTTAACGACTCAAACCTGGATCCCTACCTATCCCGTTTAATCTGGACCGTTGATAATTCAGATCAACGGTCCCCATTTACCCTTCCTAAAATAAACCTAAACGACCCCTTACCCTAATTCATATCTCACCATCTGCCGCCCTAGAATCCCTCTCCTCTCAATTCTCTCTGCAACCTCACATAAACCCTAGCCGCCGCCGCGCAATTCCACCCTAATTCCTTTCAATCCCTGCCCAATCCATGGAGTCCCATGGCCGTTCGAGATGTATACCGGCCTCCGACATCTTCTGTGGCCCGTTTGTGTGATTTCATGGACCTCTATCTCTCGAATAGATCTGGTCCAGTCCTTGCTCAACCTCTATCTCTGGTCTTTCTCTGGCCATCCATGGCCGTTCAAGTCAGATCTTTGACTTTTCTAGCTAGATCGGTAACTTTCAAAGTCTTTTTCACTTTTTCTAGGCTCTCTAAAACCCTATCTTTAAGGTCTTTCGATTTTCTTTCATATCTATCTTAGATCTGTGCGTATCATGAATTTCTTAAGTGTTTTCTTGAAGGTTCTTCGATTTTCTTTCAAAAATGACTCTTTATTTTTCAACGATTAGGGTTTTCTCTTAACCTCTTTTAAAAGATCTCTTTTCTGATTTTTTGGTGTTGTTTCATGATTTTTACTATGTTCAAATGTCTTGGTTATGCTTTCCTTCTATTTGATTCATCATGTTGAAAACCCTAGGTCTTTTTTGGTCTTATCCGAGTTCTGAAACTGTTTGTTTGAATGTATACTTGTTCGATTAAGTTCTTTGTTTCTGACTCTCTTTTCTTGGTTTGATTTATCTGATTCTGAGTTCTTATCATCTCTTAAACTCGATTATTGTTAAAATCCTAATTTCTTAAAAGGTTTTCCTCACTTGTTACTGTGAGACCTTCACTTGTTTCTGACTCTTTTTACCTGTTGGACTGGTTTCTTCATCTTTGCTCTACGTATGAGCCCTGACTATTTGACTTTGTTGACTACTAGCCTTATCTTACTCTTGTTATTGCTGCATGTCTGTACGTATGTAGTTATTTCTTTTGCCAATCGTTTGGCCTTGCATGTCTGATATTTCTGTTCATTCTATTTATATATCAAGGTGCAGAATCATGTTTCTTTCTTGAATGATCTTGATTTCCTCAATACTACGATTAATTGCAAAGGGTTCCCTTATAAATGCTAATTTTTACTCATTTGTTTAAAATTAATTGGTTCCCCTCCTTTAATTACTGTGATGTTTTACCTTGCTGAATCCTTTCCCAAAACTAAGTGTATTTTGTACTTAGACTTAATTATTTACTTCATACTTTTACTGCCCCTTATGTGGAAATAATCAATCTGTCTCAAACTGATATTTTTCCTTAATTAACCCTGTTAGTATCCGTTTGCGCAGTAATCCCTTGATTAAAGGGGAGTACTTGTGTTAATTGATTCTGATTGTGGTTATTTCCATGTTTGAGTTGAAACTTTACTGGTTACCTTATTCTTCACTCATTTTCAAAACTATAAATACCCTACCCTCTCTTCTTTCAAACAGACGAACAATTTGGGTTCAAAAACACACACTTACAATCAAAACTCTCTCTTTCTCTACTACTACTTGTGCTACTGCTTTGTCTAGTCGGTTGAAAGCTAAGGCTACACTTTGGAATCCTTATTACTTTTCCTTTCTGCACTTTGCTTCTCTACTGGTATATTCTAGTTAATTTTTTAAGCCTCAACAATAACATGCTTCTTTAGTTGTTTCAGTTTCCCTCATTCTTGTCTACTTCTGTTTGTGGTTCTGTAGTCATGTTACATTACTAGCATGCTGTAATATGTCCCCTTTACCCTTAGATTAATGCTTCCCCTATGTGTGTTATGAAGCATACTCTGTCAGTCACTTGTTGTGTACTTGCTGTCTTATGAAGCTCAAACCCCCCATATCCCCTCTATGTGTTTGTGTTCCTTTGGCTGGTTTGTGGCCATGCCAACATCAACGATTGCTGGGCATGACCAAACATGACCCTACTAGGGTCATGTGTTTACAGACTAATGTATCCCCAAATTCCTTGACCCTCTTTTAATGACTACTGATTCTGTGTAGTTTTGAGTTTTACTGCAACTGATTTCAATCACCTCTGTTACTAATTGCTTTCATATAAAATGGACTATCGATCCAGCTTTTTAAATAAGTCTCTTTCAACATGTGTTCTACACTTCCACTATATTCTTAGAATCTAGGTTCTGCCCCTCTTGTATGAGCCTTGCCTTGGGACCCTTGACCTCCCTCTGAACTTGGACACATAAGGGCTGGCGCTTCCACACTGCACTCATTCTTTCTGGTTTTGCAAATCTAGGTGTGAGCACTGTCCAGGATCCCTTGAGGTCCTTAGGGAACTTTGACACACCCAGGTGTGAGAAAGGCTTTGAAATATTGGCATTAAAGTGGTTCATTACATAACTCAAAGAGGATGTCAAGATCAGGCTTCCTTTGGTGTAATTTCTTATTTCTGCACTTCTTTTGTGATTCAATCATTTGTTCTGTAATAATTTGTAAACAATATCAGGGTGATTAGTAAAAAAGGGTGGCTAGTTGTATGTTGTGAGTAAATTGGGTAGATGACATGCCTATAGGGTTTATTTTGATTCCAAACATAGCCTGTTAGATATCATGCCTATAGGATCTGCTCTAGTTTAAAATAAATTCTGCATGCTTTACTTTCACACAATTTGAAATCATGTCTATAGGATGTAAAGTAATTGAAGTTCAATTTTCAATACAGCATGTATCCAGATTCGTTTCCCATAGAAATCATGCCTATAAGTCCAAAGTTAGCTTTTAATACTTAGATACCACGCATATAGGATCTAAATAGTTATAATAGAAATCATGCCTATAGAACTTGAAACTAGTCCAGTTGGAGAAGCCGTTTAGTTCACGTTGTTTATTCTGAATTGGATTAGTTAATTAATCTGTCGCTCTTTTAATAAGCTTTTTTTAAACACTGCCTTGACTTAATACCGTTAGAAATCATGCCTATAGGATCACAACTTGTCCGTTTAAAATTAATCACTGCTCTACTGCATTCCTAATCAATATAGATATCATGCTCACATGACATCACTATTACGCCTAGGAAAGCTTTAGGTAACTACTTAAATAAAACTGGAATTTCCTTTGTTAATTACCAATTGCTACAACCAGCAGGTAGGCCTGATTCAGACTTCTTTTCTGAGTTATATAATGAATATGGTTCTGACTCAAACTCTCTGCTTTAGGATTTTAAAATTTAGACCTTAATTGTGTTTGAGTCGTGCTATTCACTTGCATTATTTGAGAAGGTATACATGAGCCTTATAATTGCTTACATGTTTCCCTATATATGAAGTCCTACGTGTTTTTTGTATGTCGCCTTAGCCTTTTACCTTTAATCCTAAGAGTCAACCTAAAACCTCCCCCCTTATAGGAATAGTAGTCCTAAATTCCTCCGGGATTGATAGGAATGGGACAGGTAATAGCGCGTGATAGAGGTCGAGACCAATCCACGCTTTAGTACCTTAACGGGGTGGGAAGGGTAGATATGGATATGATGACCGGTGCGCTAATACCACATGTATCCCCTCTTCTAAGGAGTGTCATACCGGGTATTGCATTGATGTGATCCATATTACAAACAAGGCTAGGACCCCCTTTATTTTTACAAGCATGTTTAGCTTATAACTCTTTCAAACCTTGCCCTTCTATAATTGTTTTCAAACGCTTTTGTGTTTAACTTAAATCCCCTCCTACTTGAGCCTTATTTGATTACTTGCTAATTGCACAAATTCACAAAAAACTATCTGGTCGGGAACCACACTAGTGGATCCTGAGGGGTGCCTAACACCTTCCCTTCGGGATAATTTCAAGCCCTTACCCAATCTCTGGTTATCAAACACAGTTGTAAATGAACTCTATAGGTGTCCTAATGCGCCTTAAATCATTAGGTGACGACTCTTTAAATACCCAATTCCCAAAAGGAAATGAGTCATTACACCCCATGAATGTCGAAACCTGTAGACTCCTCTCTGACTGGAAGGAAGGGGAAAAAAGGGGGCGTGACAGCATGGCGACTCTGCTGGGGATATTTAGGCTTTTACCATTTCAAATTGTTCTTGTGAATTTGTACCTCTCTATGTGCAATTACTTGTTTAAATTTCTTTAGGCATTTAATTTCTCTTTCAAAAGCAAAACTGACATATCTTCCTTGTTTCCTTTCTTTATTGCTGCTTTAAATTATGAAACTGCTGTATTTATCATTTTCTTAACGTGCAAATACATGTCAACATATTTTTTTAATTATTGCATAATCATGCTCAACATCATACTCCACTCGTGCCAAACAAATACTATAGCAACGCTTTTAATGAGTGATTGTGCTCTTCCTATATCATTACCCCTAAATTCGGAAAGGCATATTTGCGGTAAAACTAGTCGATCAGCGGTGTAGTCGACAAATTTGTGCCTTCCCCCTTGAGTTGTCCGCTCAAGGGTACCAGTATAAAACACCATAGAAACCTTACTCTATTTAAATTGTGCATGCATCATGGTCAAACCCAGTCGAGTCAGTTATGTTTTCTACATAATGATCCTTTAAGATAGCCATGTCCAAAGTACACTAGGTTTCCCTAAACCTAAATGGACATTACCACGTTCTGTGCATTTATTTGGAGAACTAAATGCTTCATTCAAATTGTAGATGATAAATAGTCAAGTCTGGTGGGGTAGGGTCTAACCTTGTTTGTCTTGCAGAAAATGAGGCACGAGGTCCCCAGTTTCGGTATGATTAGCACGCCCCACTCTTGCTAGATTGGCGGAGGAGTCTTCCATCAAAGGACCAAATCAATGTGTGGAAAGAGAGGGCCGCTAAAGCTAGCGAAAAGTTGGAATATCTAGAATACAGTCTGCTGGAATTGGAAGAAAAAGTGAGGAAAAGAGTCACCGACTTCCAGAACGCTGAAGGAAACGAAGGAGAACAACTGGCAAAAGCATTTTTACTGGTGAACTTACGGGAGCTGGATGATTTGATCAACAAGAGCATTCAACCTGAGGAAGGTCCTTCTTGGACCAAGTAGATAGGAATTTATCTTTTTCTCTTTATCAATGTAATAAGGGCAATGGCAATTAGTAACTTTTATTTCTTGCTTATTTAGTGTCATTTGGGGGTTCGTCTGTTTTTATTAATAAAATGAGGCATTTAACATTCTATGTTCTCCAAATCAATTTGTCGCTAGGCCTACCTCGGGCACAAAGAGGTTCCCAAATTAGGACACGATTTACATTCCCGTGCTATGTGATTAAATATAGCAATACTTTTCATAATCATTGTTGGCCCAAAAACAGGTGAAGTTTTGAAGAATGACAAAAAGAACTCAGTCATGGACCAGGTCCATCTTGTGAAGCACAGTAATGATCAACCTATACACGTGAGATGCACGTGAGGAGATAAGTCCTACTGATCAAGTAGTAATATCTCCAGATCTGATCGAAAAGGTTGCATATTTGATAAGGGGAGAAAGTCTCCTTATATGAAGAGAACACAATCTAGGATGAAGATAGTGTTAGAGTTTGAGATCATCATGAACTCTTCTACGATAGGAGAGCAGTAATTAAGTTCTAATCAAACTCTGATTACTAACCTATTAAATGTCAGTGTTGTTCTCTTTTATAGGGTATGCACATACATAGAATTTAACTAAATTGAGAGAAAAAGAGCAAGGTGATTTTGCAAGCAATTTATGTAGGATTTGAGTGTGCACTCCTGAAGCTACTTGAACGAGATAGAAGAACCAGTTCCATTGTGTCCATCTTCTATTCTAGTTCAATTGTAGTAGGTGGTTTAAAGTTGTACCTTTCAGCTTTCATAGAAGCAATTTTATTAGGTACCTAGGGTGTTCAAGTTATAGCTAACTTGAAGTTGTTGCAACGGTTGAGGCTGTGTGTGACAATGGGATTAGAGTTAATCCTTAGGTTTACAAAGAGTTTTTGTAAATGCTGTTTTGGCTCAGTGATTTTAGTGGAAATTTGGGAAAATCCTACTGAGTAGTAGGTTGTGGTTTTTTCACCTTTTGAGCCAGGTGTTTCCCACGTAAAAATCTTTGTGTTCTTTATGTTCTGTATTTATTATTCCGCAAACAGTAGTAGTTGGAACACCTAGAAGAACCAAGTTCTTCTATAGTTCAATTAAGCAAAAATGGGGTACTACACAAATCATCCCCCCCCTCTTGTGTAGTATTGACGCTTAAAACATCAATTGGTATCAGAGCGGATTATCCTTGAAGAGGCTAACACCTTAGGAAAAGATCAAAATAAGTGCACCACCTGGGAACTGGGAAGGGCAATCCACTACTACGTCTCCACTCTTTAATGGTCAGAACTATTCTTGGTGGAAGAACAGGATGAGAGATCACATCATAGGAGAAGACTATGAACTCTGGGACATAGTCATAGATGGTCCTCTGACAACAACAAAGAAGAATGCTGAAGGAGAGGATGTGCCAAAGGCAAGAGCTGACTACACTGCTGAAGATTTGAAGAAATGGGAGAAGAATGCTAAGGCCAAGAAATGACGAGTATAGAAGGATTCAAAGTTGTACTACTACAAAGGAAATATGGGACACTTTACAAGTGGCTCATGAAGGAACTCCTCAAGTAAAGAGATCAAGAAGAACACTGCTATATTCTCAATATGAGAATTTCAGTATGAAGGAATGAGAATCTATCCAGGAGATGTACACAAGGTTCACAACACTAACAAATGAACTTAAATATCTTGGAAGAATTATCCTTGAAGAAGACAAGGTTGAGAAAATCTTGACAAGGGTGTTACTAGTGACTTGGGAAAGTAAAATTACTGCTATTCAGGAATCAAAGAATATTGCTACCCTCAAGCTGGATGAATTGATTGGAAACCTCACTGCCTATGAACTGAGAAGGCAAACCATGAAATGGATGCACCGAAAAAGGAAAGAAGTTTGGCTCTCAGAATAGCTGAAGGTTCAGATCTGGAGGATAATGAAATGGCCATGATCACAAGAGATTTCAAAAAGTACCTGATGAGAGGAAAGGGTTCTTCAAGAGGTACAACCTTCAACAAACCAATGGTTCTTGAGAAACAGACCAATGAGGGTTGCTACAAATGTGGTAAGACTGACCACGTGATGAAGAACTGTCCTCAATGGGAAATTGAGTGGAAGAAGGAAAGGGCGGAATGAAGGAGCAAGAAGAAGGAACAGGTTCAACCAAAAAGGAACAAAGTATCAACAAAGGCTATGGTTGCTCCTTGGGCAGAAACATCAGATGAGGACTCAGAAGATGAAGCTGGAGATGAACAAGCATTTATGTCCATCGGAGAATCAGATGATGAACAAGAGGTAAGTATCCTTCATCTCAAAGACAGGATTAAATTTCTGTCTAAAGAAAGGTTGTCTGAGCTATTATTAGACTTCATTGATGAGTCTGAGATAATTAACAGTGAGAAGGAAGATCTGTCTAAGGAGTGTGTGATCCTAAAAGCCAAGTGCAAAAATCTAGAGTCTAGGGATAATGAGAATGATAGTAAAAATGCTGAGTTGAAGAACCAAGTTCTTGAACTTTACACCAGTGTCTTGGAACTTAGGTCTGAGAACTTAAAACTAAAACTAGGAATAGGTAAGAAAAAAGCTGACCACAAACATCTCACCCTAGAACAAAACTTAGGAAAAATGAAGGATTAGTTGTACATGAAGGTTTAGTAGATAAAAGTTTTAAAAGAAGATCTAGGGAAGGTAAAACATGAACTAGACAGAACTTGCAAATGGAACAAGGCTTCTAATGCACTTTCCTGGCTATAAGAACATCACAGTAGCAACAAAAGAGGACTTGGCTATGGGACTCAAGCACCTAAGTGGGATCCTAAAAGCAAGTACCTCACTCTCCCTGAGAACAAAATCTACACACGTTGTGGCAAGACTGGCTATTACAAAAATGAATGTAATGCAAAAGAAAAGGCCAGTCAAAAGAACAAAGCTTTTGTTCGGGAGAAAAATAGGCTGCCTGGGCGAGCTAAAAGGAATTTGATTCATCCATTTGCCTATAGAAAGGGACCCAAACTAGTTTGGGTTCCTAAGACTAACCCTTGATTTCTTTTTGCAGGTCCAAGTGAAGGGAAGTAGCCAAATATGGTACATGGATAGTGGCTGCTCAAAACATATGACTGGAAGTAAGAACGAATTCTTTTCACTTGAGGACTTAAAGGGAGGTAATGTCTCCTTTGGAAATGGGAAGAAAGGTGAGATTATTGGGATTGGAAAGGTAGGTAAGACAGACTCTCACTCGATTGAGAATGTTTACTTGATAGATGGCTTGAAATACAGCCTGATCAGTGTGTCACAACTGTGTGACAGAGGTAACCTTGTAGCATTCACCTCTACTAAATGCTTTGTGATTAACCTTACCACTGACAATATTGTTTTGCAGTAAAAAAAAGAGTTAACAATATAGATCTCTGTGGTCCAATGAGAACCATGAGTAGATGTGGAAAGAAATATGTAATGGTACTTGTTGATGATTATTCTATATTTACCTGGGTACTATTTTTAACATCTAAAGATGAAGAATTTGACATGTTCACTGCTTTTGTTAGAAAAACTCAGAAACAACTAGGTAATCAACTTGCATCCATTAGTTCTGATCCTAGAACTGAATTTGAAAATGCTAAGTTTGCTAAATTCTATGATGCCCATAGTGTATATCATAAATTCTCTGCCCCTAGGACTCCTCAACAAAATGGAGTTGTTGAAAGAAAGAACATGACTCTTGAAGACATGGCTAGGACTATACTTCTTTCTAGTAAACTGCCCCACAGCTTCTGGGCAGAGGCTGTAAACACTGCATGTTATATTATCAATAGATGCATGACTAGACCTCTTGTAGAGAAGACTCCCTATGAGTTATTTAAAGGGATAAAACCAAATATATCCCATCTTAGGGCATTTGGATGCAAGTGCTTTGTGCACAATAATGGAAAAGACTCCCTAGGTAAGTTTTATCCCAGAAGTGATGAGGGAGTATTCTTCACATAGCAAAGCATATAAAGTGCTCAATAAAAGAACTTTGTGTGTAGAAGAAAGTGTGCTTGTAGTGTTTGATGAAACTAACGTTCTTTCTAATAGACAGAAACATGAAGATAAAGCTATTGGATTGGTAAAGGATTTGACTGAAGTCTCAGCACAAGCTAAAATGGCACCAAAATAAGGAACAAGTGATGGAATAGGTCCTTTCATTCAGGGCAACCTGACAGGGGGAACTGATCAAAGAGGAATTGAAACAAATCCCCTAAAAGAACATGTTCAGGACCCTGTTCCTTAGCAGAAGAACATGGGAGAAACATATAGAAGACATCAGTTGGTTGTGAAACCTCACAAGTATCAAAGTTCTCATCCTATTGAGAACATAATCACTGATCCAACATCTGGAGTCAAAACTAGATCACAATTAAAGAATCTGTGTGCTTTTGATAATTTCTTATATCTTATTGAACCTAAATATTTTGTTGAGTCTTTGAAGGATGCAGATTGGGTGAATGCAATGCAAGATGAACTCAATCAGTTCGAGAGAAGTCAAATCTGGCATCTCGTTCCAAGACCCAAGGACAGATCAGTTATTGGTACAAAATGGGTCTTTAGAAACAAACTTAACGAAGATGGAACAGTTACAAGAAACAAGGCAAGACTTGTGGTCCAAGGTTACAGCCAAGATAATGGTATAGATTATGATGAGACTTTTGCTCCAGTTGCAAGACTAGAGGCAATAAGACTCCTCATAGCCTTTGCTGCACACATGGAATTCACTATCCATCAGATGGATGTCAAAAGTGCCTTCCTGAGTGGCTACCTGAAAGAAGAAGTGTTTGTGAAACAACCTCCAGGGTTTGAGAGCAAGGAATGTCCTGAGCATGTGTACAAATTAGACAAGGCTCTCTATGGACTCAAGCAGGCTCCTCGAATATGGTATGAACGACTGTACAAATTTCTACTTGAACATGGCTACAAAAGAGGTAAAATGTACAATACCCTATTCTTAAGGGAAAAAGGTAAGGATCTCCTTCCGGTACAAATATATGTTGATGACATAATCTTTGGGGCCACCACTGATAAACTAAGTAAGGATTTTTCCAAATTAATTGGGAGTGAGTTTGAAATGAGTATGATGGGTGAGCTTAATTTTTTATTAGGCTTACAGATCAAACAAAGCCCAAATGGAACATGATCCATCAGCAGAAGTTTGCAAACGAGCTGATCAAAAAGTTTAAAATGGATGAATCAAAGGAAATAGACACCCCCATTGCAACTGCCACTAAATTAGACTTAGATGAACCTGGTTCATTAGTTGATCAGAAGTTGTATAGGGGTATGATTGGTTCCCTCTTGTATCTTACTGTCAACAGACCTGGCATAGTTTTCAGTGTAGGGCTTTGTGCTCGCTTTCAGGCCGATCCAACAGAGTCTCACTTGACTGCTGTCAAGAGGATACTAAGATATTTGAAAGGAACCACTGATCTATGTCTTTAGTATCCTAAAGGTAGTAATTTCAATCTAGGAAGATATGCTGATGCTGATTATGCAGGTCCCCTTGTGGATAGGAAAAGCACCTCAGTTATGGCTCACTTTCTTGGCTCATGTCTTGTATCCTAGGCCACCAAAAAGCAAAATTCAGTGGTCTTATCCACTGCTGAGGCTGAATATGTTGCTGTTGCTTCTTGTTGTGCTCAATTGTTATGGATCAAACAGCAGCTGGTAGATTTTGGCATTGAAGTTTGTTGCATTCCTATTTTCTGTGATAACACTAGTGCTATAAGTATGACAAAGAACCCTGTTCATCATAAAAGGACTAAGCACATAAATTTTAGACACCACTTCTTAAGAGATAACTATGAGAAACAATTGATCTCCATATAATTTAGTGCTACTGATAAACAAATTGCTGACATCTTTACTAAAGCACTAAGTAGAGAAAATTTTGAGAGGAACAGGTTGGAATTAGGTATGATTAAGATCACCTAATAGGTCCAGCTCAGAATGCAATGAAACAAAAATGAAAAAAAAGGTAAAAAATGAAAAAAGAAATTGTCTAGGAATTCTGAACTTGTGTAATTATCTAGATTAATTCCTACTCAGCTTCATACTTTAATTAGTATACTCCTGTGATATGTGCTTATATGACTCACTGATCTCTTACAATATTTTCTCTATTATGGCATTTGAGGCATGTTCAAGAGACTTCTAAATGAAGAACCTGGTTCATCAGTATTGGTTCATATGAAAGCTAAGGTATGTTTTCTATACTCTGCACAATTAGAAAGATTAATAATTCAATCATGAGCAAAAGTCCTATACTTCTTAAATTCCTAGCAAATTCTATCTGATAGCATTGAACCAGTTCTTTTTGCCTAGAACTCTAAACCAAAAATATTGCCTAAAATCTAGGGAAGATAAACTGATCATTCAAAATTTGGAATTTCAGGTTGATTATACCTTTATTTGACCACTACAAAAGGCTGTCGTTACCTATTAAATGTGTATTTCTCTTTAAATATACATCATTTCTCCTACCATCTTTAAAATTCCAAATCGTCAAAAAAATATTTCTTCACTTTCACTTGCCCTCTTCTCCAAAACTCTAAATTCCCAAATTATCCCAAGAAACCAACGATTATGACTAACCCACAAGACAATCCTGGAACTCCTTCACCACCATCTCCTTCAAATTCAACCACACCTCCTCCACCTAGTACATCGCCAAAACCCATACTGCGTAGGGTGAAAATGCTTGCTCGAAAGACTGTAGCATCTGGAGCTCTAAGGAAGAAATTAAATGAATAGTTGAAGGGAAGCCAGGCCCAAAACTCCAGCTCCAGCTCTGATTCTGAATCATATCAATCCGCTGCTGAGGGGGGAGGACTTGGGTCTTCTGACTCTGAAAATCCTTAAGAATCTCAATCTAAGGTAATTTCTTTTGTGTCTGAGAATCTAGAATCTAGGTTCATTCTGATTGGGTATGTTAAGGATGTAGAAGTACCAGGGTCACAAAGGAATGGAGGTAAAAAGAATTCTAAAAAATAAAAAAAGAGAGGGTGCATGTGGTGGTGAGAGGAGAAATTGGAAGGAAGCAGTTCTTGCTATCTATGGGTTTGCACCAGAAAGGATAGAAGAGAGTGGCATGAAGTCAGGGGGAAGTGGTTCTAGGGAAGCTGCTGAGGGGTTGGTTCATCTGAGCACACAGAGAGATGAACCTATTTCATCTACTGAAGAGACCCTAGCAGACCTACAAAAAAAGGTTGGGGCAAGCTATGACCCAGAGAAACACAGAACCCCTACAACAAAAGCCCCAAATGTTTCCAAGCCTTCCAAGAAAAGAAAGGCTTCATCCATAACACCTACTGCCCTCTTCACTGCCAAGGGATAGAGCCACAAGAAGCAAGGTGAAACAGAGTGAAGCTGATCTACAAAGGGCTTTAATAGAGAGTAAGAAAAAGAAAATGGATAAAGGAAAGGGAAAGATTGCAAAACCCTCAGAGGCTGTTGAGGAAGAGGAGATGGAACTGGTCCATCAAGAAAGGGGTACATCAGTGTAAGTTCCTACCCCAAGCCTAAAAAGCCCAAGACCTCCTCCAAGAAGTCTTCCTCTGTGTCTGAGGCTGTTGAACCTACACTAGCCAAGAGGACAAGATCTGCAGTGAAAAACAAACAATCAAAAATTTCTAAAGATGGTGACTGGAGTGGAGGAGAAGAAGAAAATGATTCTGCAAAGGAATAAGATAAGCTTGCCATGTTTGGCAAAAGAAATATTTTAAAGGGTAGATTGCTGAAAGACCTGGTGGAACCAGGAATGATGAGATTGGTGGATGCTTTAGCTGCTCAGGGATGGAAGGACATGGTCCTTCAAATGGATAGTAGGCTAGCCAGAAATGAGCTAATTGAATTTATGGCCAATGCTGCGGTTAAGGATGGCATTGTTAGTAGCCTAGTGAAAGGAGTCCAAGTGCAGTTTGATGCAAAGAAACTGGGAGAGATCCTAGACATACCCTCTGAAGGGTTTGATGACTATACAAGGAAAAGGTGGCCCTGCCTGGACTCCCTCCCTACTGCTCTTGCAATCACCAAGAGGTTTTGTGATTTAGAAGAGGTGAATGAAGCCAGGGCGGTGCAGAAAAGTGAAATGAGGCCTGAGCACAACGTCTTGTTTGAATTTGTCAACAAGTGTTTATTGCCCAGACAGGAGAGAAGGCACATTGCTAATTACATGGATCTAGTTCTTATGGAGTGCCTGGAGAGAGGAAAGCAAATCAACTAGCCTACCTTCATTATCAAGCTGCTAGACAGGTTCATAAATGGCTCCAAGGCCCATGCTACTCCCTATGGCTTTATTCTAACCACAGTTCTGGACAAGCTCAATGTGCCTCTGAAGAAATGGGAAATGGTCTCGAGCAAGGATCACTTTGGCATCAATACTCTTCTCGCTTGTGACTATGCAGTCACTGCATCCCAAATGAACCTGGTTCATATCTGAAGGTACCCATCAACAACAAAGTTAGGACTCTGGTTTAGGAATGTGTAGACAAGGATGCTGAAATAGCTAGGCTCAAGGCTCGTCTGATTGAAGTGGAAACTGAAAGGGATGGTCTCAGAACTGAGCTTGCCAAAGAAAAGGAAAAGAATGATGGAATTCTTCATAACATGCTGAGTCTTCTCCAAACACAAACCCAACCCTCTAGTTCCTCCAAGCCTTAGGAATCATAAACTTGTTTAGTGCCTCCGTGACCCAGACTAGGGATGTTTCCATCTTCTTTTTTTTGCTCATGGTTTGAATGTTTTTCATTCTTTTTGTGTATTGTTGGGGGCAACATATCTCTATCAATGATAACTACTATTTTGCTTTTGTTCAATGATTAATCTGTCCTTGATAGTTTAAATATGTTTGCTTGATTACTGATGATTGCACCATGATTACACTTGCAGTTGCCCTAGTGGCCATTAGTACTTATTAAAATTTGGGTATCACACTTTGTATGCTATTTTTCGATGATGCCAAAAGGGGGAAGAGATTGTGCTTTACACATTCTGAAAATAAGTGATATTTATAACCTAATTAACCTGGTGCTTGATGATAAGTGAATTTTCTAAGTTTAGTATTGATGGTTAAGCTGAGTTCTTACAGGTTCCAAATCAGTAAAAGCACAAAGTTTGTCATCATCAAAAAGGGAGAATTTGTTGGCCCATGAATAGGTGAAGTTTTGAAGAATGACAAAAGGAACTCAGTCATGGACCATGTCCATCTTGTGAAGCACAGTCATGACCAACCTATATATGTGAGATGCACGTGAAGGAGATAAGTCCTACTGATCAAGCAGCAATATCTCCTGATCTGATCGAAAAGGTTACATATTAGATAAGGGGAGAAAGTCTCCTTATATGAAGAGAACATAATCTAGGATGAAGATAATGTTAAAGTTTGAGATCATCATGAACTCTTCTACGATAGGAGAGCAGCAATTGAGTTCTAATCAAACTCTGATTACTAACCTATTAAATATCAGTGTTGTTCTCTTTTACAGGGTATGCACATACGTAGAAGTTAACTAAATTGAGAGCAAAATAGCAAGGCGATTTTGCAAGCAATTTATATGGGATTTGAGTGTGCACTTCTGAAGCTACTTGAACGAGATAGAAGAACCAGTTCCATTGTGTCTATCTTGTATTCTAGTTCAATTGTAGTAGGTGGTTTAAAGTTGTACCTTTCAGCTTTCATAGAAGCAATTGTATTAGGTACCTAGAGTGTTCAAGTTATAGCTAACTTGAAGTTGTCGCAACAGCTGAGGCTGTGTGTCACAACGGGATTAGAGTTAATCCTTAAGTTTACAAAGTGTTTTTGTAAATGATGTTTTGGCTCAGTGATTTTAGTGGAAGTTTGGGAAAATCCTACTGAGTAGTAGGTCGTGGTTTTTTTACCTTTTGAGCCAGGTGTTTTCCACGTAAAAATATTTGTGTTCTTTATTTTCTGTATTTATTATTCCGCAAACAATAGTAGTTTGAACACCTAGAAGATCCAGGTTCTTCTATAGTTCAGTTAAGCAAAAGTTTGGTACTACACAAATTCCCCCCCCCCTCTTGTGTAGTATTGACGCTTAAAACATCACTCACTAACTTGATTACCTTTTGTTTTTATTTTTGCTTTTATTATTACTCTCCCAAAGGTTAGTTCGTGCACTCTAGCATCATCATCTTATTTCACAAGATCCAAGGTCCCTCCACCAACTCCTCCTCTTAGTCCTATCAAAATCAAGAACAAAGGCAAGATGGAAGATTTGAGCAACATCAGGAAAGAGAACCTAGCCGAACGGGTTAAGGCTACTGATAGCCAGGGTATTCGGGTTCCAAATGAGAATGTGTCACAACTTGAGCAGAAGCTATTGAAATTCCAAGCTGTTGTCATTTTGCCTCAACACCCCAGATATCAACTTCCCCGACGCTCAAAACCCTACACCTCCTCAAAATATCCCAAAACAGCAGAATCATCTCGCGCCTCACCATCACGCTGCTCCACCAAAGAACCAATGTAACACCTACAATACACCACAACGCTCCACTACTCATCCAAGAACCTCCAAGGAATTTCTAAACCCATAAAACTCAAGAAACATGGCACTACCTTCGGCTTGGGATATGAATACACCTGGGAAGAATTCAACAACTGGTCACCACCATATCGCGGTCCTTATTATCCACTAGAGCAACCTATACTGCATCTGGAGCAGACTTTCCAACATGCTGACATTATTTATGGATCAGATGAAGAAGAAGCACTTGCAGCGATGAAGAACTTGTTCCTAAAAGACAATGACATGGACTATTCTGTTGTTCTCGAGGAGGAGGGGGAGGAAGGCTCTTCGATACAGGATGTGAGCAGAGGGGCACGCCTTAATAATTGGACCATTAGGACAACCAAAGTCCGACGAGCTTCGGGGTAGCAAGGCTAAAACAAGCATCATTCACTATTTTTATTTACTAAATGATTTTCTTTTCGCATTTTCAATTCCCGCAATAAGATCTTCGATGTTCAAAGCAGTTTATCAAAAGCATTTCTGATTTTCTTATGCATTAATATTTATTGCTATCATTTTCTTTCTCTACTTTACCAATACAACATTATTATTACTTATCTTGATGAACCAACGACTATGACATGCAATGCGACACCGCAACAAACGAACATTGATTCAGAGGAAGATGACATACCTGATGAGACTATCAAAGAAGTTGAGAACTTTGAGAACAAACCTATATCCAACCTGGACGAGACCGAAATTTTCAACCTGGGAGATGCAAAAAATGTCAATGAAACACGAATCAACGTTCACCAATCGCCATCAGAAAAGAAAGAATACACAAAATTTCTAAAGGAGTACGAAGACATATTAGCCTGGTCGTATGATGACATGACTGGTCTGAGTACGTCTATTGTGGCTCACAAACTGCCAACTGATCAGACATGTCCACCGGTAAAACAAAAGCTCAGAAAGTTCAAACCCGATATGAGTTTGAAAATCAAGGAAGAAGTCACCAAGCAGGTCAAAGCTAAGGTCCTCAGAGTAGTAGAATACCCGACATCATTAGCCAACATCGTGCTAGTACCAAAGAAATGAGAAGGTCAGAGTCTGTGTTGACTACCCGGATCTCAACCGGGCCAGTCCAAAAGACGACTTCCCTTTACCGAACATACACATCCTGATTGACAATTGGGCCAAGCATGAGCTGTAGTCATTTGTAGATTGCTTCGCTGGTTATTGTCAGATTTGGATGGATGAAGAAGACGCTGAGAAAACGGCTTTCATTACGCCGTGGGGAATGTACTGTTACAAGATGATACTGTTCGGCCTGAAGAATGCAGGGGCCACCTACATGAGGGTCATGACTACCATTTTCCATGATATGATACACAAGGAGATAGAGGTATATGTAGATGATGTTATCATGAAGTCCAAGAAGGCCACTGACCACATGGAAGATTTGAGGAATTTCTTCAATATATTGCGAAGGTACAACCTGAAACTGAATCCTGCAAAGTGCGCATTTGGGGTTCTTGCTGGGAAATTGCTTGGGTTTATTGTGAGTCACCGGGGAATAGAACTGGATCCATCAAAGGTCAAAGACATTCAAGAACTACCACCGCCAAAGAACACGAAGGACGTGATGAGTTTCTTAGGGAGGCTAAACTACATTAGTCGATTCATAGCACAGTCTACAGTTGTCTATGATCCAATCTTTAAAATGTTGAAGACGGACGCCACTACCAAATGGACTGATGACTGCCAAAAGGCCTTTGACAAAATCAAGGAGTAACTGCCAACACCACCAGTCTTAGTCCCGCCTGAGCCAGGTAGACCCTTTCTACTCTACTTACAGTATTGGATGGAGCTTTTGGCTACATTCTGGGGCAGCATGATGAAATGGGGAGGAAGGAACAAGCCATCTATTATCTTAGTAAGAAGTTCACCTCGTACGAGGCCCAGTATTCTCTATTGGATCACACCTGTTGTGCTTTGACTTGGGTAGTTCTGAAGCTGAGGCATTACTTCTGTGCCTATACTACATATCTCATATCAAGGATGGATCCTATGAAGTACATCTTTCAGAAGCCCATGCGCACTGGCAAGCTACCCAAGTGGAAAATCCTATTGAGTGAGTTTGACATTGTCTACATAACTCAGAAACCGATCAAGGGACAAGCACTGGCAGACCACCTCGCTGAGAATCCTATGGATGGAGAATATGAACCCTTGAAAACATACTTTACTGATGAAGAGGTATTATTCATAGGAGAAGACATTGCAGAATCCTATGACAGTTAGAGAATGTTTTTCGATGGAGTAGCAAATTTCAAAGGAGCCGGCATACGAGCAGACCTAGTATCAGAAACCAGTCAGCATTATCCGGTGTGCGCAAAAATCAAGTTCCCATGCACCAACAATATGGCCGAGTATGAAGCTTGCATCTTAGTACTTAAAATGGACATTGACATGAATGTTCAAAAGCTGCTAGTAATCGGAGATTCAGACTTACTTATACATTAGGTACGAGAAGAATGGGCAACTAAGAAGAACTCCAATATACTCCTGTATCTGCATTATGTACAGGAACTAAGGAAAAGGTTCACGAAGACAGAGTTCCAACATGTTCCCAGAGTCCAGAATGAGTTCACCGATGTATTGGATACCCTGTCACCTATGATACAACATCCAGACAAAAATTTATCGATCCCATTCCAATGAATATCCATGATCAGCCAGCTTGTTGTGCCTATGTTGAAGAAGAAATAGATGGAAAGCCTTGGTTTCATGATATGAAGGAATATTTGGCAAAAGGAGAGTACCTAGAGCTTGCAAATCCTACTCAGAAACACACACTTCGAAGATTGTCCAACAACTTCTTTCACAGTAGAGGAATCTTGTATAGGATGACTCCTAATTTGGGATTACTAAGATGTGTCGATGCAAAGGAAGCATCCAGGCTACTAGAGGAAATTCATGTTGGGACCTGCGGTCCATATATAAAGGGTTTTGTCCTAGCAAATAAGATACTTCAGGCTAGTTACTTTTGGATGACCATAGAAACGGATGGCATCCATTATGTCTAGAAATGCCACCGCTGTCAGATACATGCAGATATGATAAAGGTACCTCCAAATTAGCTTAATGCAACAAGCTCACCATGGTCGTTTGCCGCTTGGGGGATGGATGTTATTAGACCAATTGAGGCTTCCAATGGACACAGATTTATCCTGGTAGCCATAGACTATTTCACCAAGTGGGTAGAAGCAGCATCTTACGGAGCAGTGACTAAGAAAGTCGTGGCTGACTTTGTCCGCGACCGCATTGTTTGCCGATTCGGGATTCAAGAGTCAATCATTACTGATAATGGCTCCAACCTCAACAGCGACTTGATTAAATCTATGTGTGAATCTTTCACGATCAGACATAAGAATTCCACAGCCTACAAGCCTCAAATGAATGGAGCTGTAGAAGTCGCTAATAAGAATATCAAGAAGATATTGAGGAAAATGATAGAAAATCATAAACAATGGCACGAGAAGTTGTCATTTGCTCTATTGGGGTATCGCACCACAGTCTGCACATCAACCGATGCAACCCCCTATATGCTGGTTTATGGTACAGAGGCTGTCATTACCGCTGAGGTAGAAATTCCTTCCCTAAGGATCATACAAGAAGCTGAACTCGACGACGCGGAGTGGGTAAAAAGTAGTTATGAGCAACTAATTCTTATAGACGGAAAGAGAATGAATGCAATTTGCCATGGTCAACTCTATCAGAATAGAATGTCCAGAGCCTTCAACAAAAGAGTCAAGCCAAGATAGTTCACACCGAGGCAGCTGGTGTTAAAGAAAATTTTTCCGCATCAAGATGAAGCCAAAGGGAAGTTCTCTCCCAACTGGTAGGTTCCATACATGGTTCACTGGGTTCTTGACAGGAGGAGCCCTCATATTTGCAGAAATGGACGGAGAAGTCTGGGCAAAGCCGATTAATTCAGATGCAGTCAAGCATTACTATGTGTAATTTTTATGCTTCCCTTATATGATGTAAATTGAACTACGCCTTACCTGATTCCCGTTTAAGAGGGGATACGTAGGCAGCCCTATGGGTTCGGTCACAATTCAATAAAAATTTCATCCCCCCCCCCCCGCCGCAATTGGAAACTGGGGCAGAATTTTGAGGAGGACGCTCAAAATTCTTAAGTAATTTTAGTCGATCGACGCACAAGCAACAGTCAGAAGCATCAACCCATTAAACTGGGGCAGAATATTCAGGAGGACCCTCAAAATTCAGTAGCAAGAGAGGTTGCAATGTCCCGAACCACGTCACAGTCGTCGGTTCATCTAAAAGCTATTTTTAATTATACACTTATGTCATACTTTTACAAAATCATGCATGTTTATTATCTAAGCTGCTTTGTTTAGAAACGCTACCCCAATAATACAAACAATATCACCAGATCAAAGCCGAGCAAGTCAAGCAAAGCCAACAGGGATACGAACTCACCTTCCCCCTTACAAAACTCACAATTTTTCTTTGGATGTAGGCATTAGTATTGCAAAATCATCAAACATACTATACACCCATAGGACAAACATTATTCAGGAATACAACTCTCAGAACCATTGCACCTTACCAATATTTGCTATCCGTACACACCAGTGATGTTCCGTCTATCACAATGCTCTTAGTAATTACAATATTGTAATCTGCTATCAACTAAGAAAACTCTACTATCATTCATTATTTCATTTTGCATAAGGCTACCATTCTGCCTTCCAAGACTAAACGCTGTCTACATCTGCATTCTTGCATAAGGCTACTATTTCACCTTCCAATCTGCATAAGGCTACCTTTCTGCCTCCCGAGACTAAACGATATCTCCATTTGTATTCTTGCATAAGGCTACTATTCTGCCTTCCAATCTACATAAGGCTACCTTTCTTCCTTCCGAGACTAAACACTGTCTCCATCTGCATTCTTGCATAAGGCTACTATTCTGACTTCGAATCTGCATAAGGCTACCTTTCTACCTTTCGAAACTAAACGCTGTCTCCATCTGCATCTTGCATAAGGCTACCATTCTGCCTTCCAAGACTAAACGTTGTCTCCATATGCATTTGCATTTCATAAGGCTACCATTCTACCTTCTGAGACTAAATGTTGTCTCCATCCGTATCTTGCATAAGGCTACCATTCTGTTTTCCGAGGTTAAGCTCTACCTCCATCTGCATTCGCATCTTTGCATAAGGCTATCATTCCGCCATCTGAGGCTAAGCTCTGACTCCAACTTACTTCGATACTAAGCAATATCTCAAGCATCGTTTATTTCATTTCTCTTACGAGCTAAGCTCTGCCCTTCAATTCGCAAGACTAAGTTCTATCTTGTCTGCATCATACTACTACATCTTTCGTGGGCTGCAATATTGCCAACTCATCCGAAGGCGTCATTGTTTGGAGGCACCATCTTCATACCCCGAGAACACTATATCATGGCCTAAGGATCCCTTTCAATCTTTTGCATATCATTATTCAAAGGCATCATGTTTCGGAGGCACCATCTTCATAGCCCGAGAACACCATGTCATGGCCTAACAAAACCCTTTCAATCTTTTGCATCTCATTATTCAAAGGCATCATGGTTCGGAAGCACCATCCTCATAGCCCGAGAGCATCATTTCATGGCCTGCGAATCCTTTATCATACGCTTCATATCCCAGGACATCATGGTCCAAGGACGTCATCCCAACCGTCCAAAGGCAACATTCATGGTCCGACGGAAATCTGCATCATGTTTAAATTTTATGCACATTATACGCTTGTATTGCTCCTAATTGCAGGTAATCCGGCAAGTAACGGCCATCCTGGCAGGAGTGATCCCGTTCCAGTTCCCATAGCCATATCAAACCTTAATCATCCCCGTAAAACTGTCACTCACCCTACCCTGGGTATTGCATCCGTTCTCGAAAAGTCTCCATCGACATACTCCACCGACAGATCTTGAACTACATACGGCCTGATTCCTGTAAAACTAGGGATATGTAGGCAGCTCGAATGTCAGGGTGCAGCCTAAATCTTCTTCAAACCATTTCGCTCGGTCAAAATTGGCCATCATGTCTTTACCCGACAACTCTTTCATCCTTCCCGGGTAAAGAAGGGCAGCTGTTGATACCCAATTTTTTCCTATATATTTGCAATATGTAAAATACTTTCAAAATATCATATAAATCCTTACATAAGCATGTCCAAATATTTTATTATTTTTCCATAATATTTTTAAAGTTTTTAAAATTGATTTATTTCCCTTTTTCATCCATAAAATCCCAATAATTATGTCCAAAATTATTATTTTTGATGATTCATTTATTGAATTTTTATAATTATGCCAAAATATGACTAAGGTAATTTTTACATATTTTTACAATTTTATTTAGTATTTTTAAAGCTAGTTGCATATAATTGCAATATTAGCCTTTTTAAGATTTAATTGTGTTTTATATTCATAAATTTAATCCCTATATTTTTAAATTTTTATTTACATGTTGTGAATCATCTTAGCACTTTCAATTAATTTTCATAAATTTATTTACTATTTTTTATAATTTAAAAGGGGAAAATTGGCTATTTAAATAATAGCCCATTTGTATTTCAATTCTAGCCTAAATTGAACCCCAATTCCCCAACCCAATTCTGAATTAAACCTTACACTAGCCCAATTTTAACTGACCCAAACATGGATCCCCACCTACCCCATTTAATCTGGACCGTTGATCATTCAGATAAACGGTCCCCATTCACCTTTCCTAAAATAAACCTAAACGACCCCTTACCCTAACTCATTTCTCACCACCCGCCGCCCTTAAATCTCACTCCTCTTAATTCTCTCTATATCCTCACATAAACCTTTGCCGCCACCCAATTCCACCCTAATTCCTTTCAATCCTTGCCTAATTCATGGACTCCCATGGTCGTTCGAGATATATACCGGCCTCTTACATATTCTGGTGGATCATTTGTGTGATTTCATGGACTGATTTCGTAGAGATCTCGTCCAGTTCTTGCTCGACCTCTATCTCTGGTCTTGCTCCCGCCATCCAAGGTTGTTCAAGTCAGATCCTTGACTTTTCTGGCTAGATCAGTAACTTTCAAAGTCTTTCTCACTTTGTTTGGGCTCTTTGAAACCCTAGCTTTAAAGTCTTTCGATTTTATTATAGATCTATCTTAGATTTGTGCTTATCATGAACTTCTTAAGTGTTTTGTCGAAGGTTCTTCGATTTTCTTTCAAAAATGACTCTTCATTTTTCAACGATTAGGGTTTTCTCTTAACCTCTTTTAAAAGATCTCTTTTATGATTTTTTTGGTGTTGTTTCATGATTTTTACTATGTTCAAACGACTGGGTTATGCTTTCCTTCTATTGGATTCATCATGTTGAAAACCCTAGGTCTTTTTTGTCTTATCCGAGTTCTGAAACTATTTGTTTGAACGTATACTTGTTTGATTAAGTTCTTTGTTTATGACTCTCTTTCCTGTGTTTGACTTATTTGATTCTGAGTTCTTATAATCTCTTAAACTCGATTATTATTAAAATCCTAATTTCTTAAAAGGTTTTCCTCACTTGTTACTGTAAGACATTTACTTGTTTCTAACTCTTCTTACCTGTTGGACTGATTTCTTCATTTTGGCTCTACGTGTGAGCCTTGACTCTTTGACTTTATTGACTACTAAGCCTTAGCTTACTCTTGTTATTGTTGCATGTTTGTATGTATCCATTTATTTCTTTTTCCAATGCATTTGGCCTTGCATGTCTGATATTTCTGGTCGTTCTATTTATATGTCAAGGTGCAGAATCATGTTTCTTTCTTTATTGATCTTGATTTCCTCAATATTACGATTCATTGCAAAGGGTTCCCTTATAAACCATAATTTTTACTCACTTTTTAAAAATTAATTGATTCCCCTCCTTTAATTACTATGATATTTTACCTTGCAGAATCATTTCCCAAAACTAAGCGTATTTTGTACTTAGACTCAATTATTTACTTCATACTTTTACTGCCCCTTATGTGGCAATAATCAATCTATCTCAAACTAATATCTTTCCTTAATTAACCCTGTTAGTATCCGTTTGAGCAGTAATCCCTTGATTAAAGGGGAGTACTTGTGTTAATTGGTTCTAATTGTGGTTATTTCCATGTTTGAGTTGAAACTTTATTGGTTACCTTATTCTTCACTCGTTTTCAAAACTCTAAATACCCTACCCTCTCTTCTTTCAAACAGACGAACAATTTGAGTTCAAAAATACACACTTACACTCAAAACTCTCTCTTTCTCTACTATTACTTGTGCTACTTCTTTGTCTAGCCAGCTGAAAACTAAGGCTAAACTGTGAAATCCTTATTACTTTTCCTTTCTGCACTTTGCTTCTCTACTGGTATGTCCTAGTTAATTTTTCCAGTTTCCCTCATTCTTGTCTACTTCTGTTTGTGGTTCTGCAGTCAAGTTACATTACTAGCATGTTGTAATATGTCCCCTATCCCCTTAGATTAATGCTTCCCCTATGTGTGTTACGAAGCATACTGTGTCAGTCACTTGTTGTGTACTTGCTATCTTATGAAGCTCAAACCCCCATATCCCCTCTATGTGTTTGTATTCCTTTGGCTAGTTTGTGGCTATGCCAGCATCAACTATTGCTGGGCATGACCAAACCAGACCCCTACTGGGGTCATGTGCTTACAGACAAATGTATCCCCAAATCGCTTGACCCTCTTTTAATGACTACTGATTCTGTGTAGTTTTGAGTTTTACTTCAATTGATTTCAATCACCTCTGTTACTAATTGCTCTAAAAAAATGGACTATCAGTCCAACTTTTTAAGTAAGTCTCTTTCAACATGTGTTCTGCACTTCCACTATATTCTTAGAATCCATGTTCTTCCCCTCTTGTGTGAGCCTTGACTTGGGACCCTTGAGCTCCCTCTGAACTTGGACACATAAAGGCTGACCCTTCTACACTGCACTCATTCTGTCTGGTTATGCAAATCTGAGTGTGAGCACCGCCCAGGATACCTTGATGTCCTTAGGGTACTTTGACACACCCATGTGTGAGAAAGGCTTTGAAATATTGGCATTAAAGTGGTTCATTACATAACTTAGAGAGGAAGTCAAGATCAGGCTTCCTTTGGCTGTAATTTCTTATTTCTGCACTTCTTTTGTGATTCAATCATTTGGTCTGTAATAATTTGTAAACAATATTGGGATGATTAGTAAAAAGGGGTGGGTAGTTGTATGTTGTGAGTAACTTGAGTAGATAACATGCCTATAGGGTTTATTTTGATTCCAAACATGGCCTGTTAGATATCATGCCTATAGGATCTGCTCTAGTTTAAAATAAACTATGCATGCTTTACTTTCACACAATTAGAAACCATGCCTATAGGATGTAAAGTAATTGAAGTTCAATTTTCATTAAAGCATTTATCCAGATTCGTTTCCCCTAGAAATCATGCCTATAAGTCCGAAGTCAGCTTTTAACACTTAGATACCACGCCTATAGGATCTAAATAGTTATAATAAAAATCATGCCTATAGAAATTGAAACTAGTCCAGTTGGAGAAGCCGTTTAGTTCGCGTTGTTTATTCTGAATTGGATTAGTTAATTAATATGTCGCTCCTTTAATAAGTTTTTTAAACACTGCCTTGACTTAGTACCGTTAGAAAGCATGCCTATAGGTTAACAAGTTGTCCGTTTAAAATTAATCACTACTCTACTGCTTTCCTAATCAATATAGATATCATGCTCATAGGACATCACTATTACGCCTAGGTAAGCCTTAGGTAACTACTTAAATAAAACTAGAATTGCCTTTGTTAATTACCAATTGCTACAACCAGCAGGCAGGCCTGATTCAGACTTCTTTTCTAAGTTATATAATGAATTTGGTTCTGACTCAAACTCCCTGCTTTAGGATTTTAAAATTCAGACCTTAATTTTGTTTGAGTCGTGCTATTTACATGCATTATTTGCGGAGGTATACATGAGCCTTATAATTGCTTACATGTTTCCTTCTAAATGAAGTCCTACGTGTTTGTTTATGTCGCCTTAGCCTTTTACCTTCAAACCTAAGAGTCGGCCTAAAATCTTCCCTTTATAGGAATAGTAGTCCTAAATTCCTCTGGGACTGATAGGAATGGGACGGGTAATAGCACGCAATAGAGATTGAGACCAATCCGCACTTTAGTACCTTAACAGGATGGGGAGGGTAGATATAGATTTGATGACTGGTCCACTAATACCACGTGTATCCCCTCTTATGAGAAGTGTCATACCGGGTATTGCATTGATGTGATCCATATTACAAACAAGCCTAGGACCCCCTTTATCTTTACAAGCATTTCTAGCTTATAACTCTTTCAAACCTTGCACTTAAATAATTGTTTTCAAACGCTTGTGTGTTTAACTTAAATCCCCTCCTACTTGAGCCTTATTTGATTACTTGCTAATTTCACAAATTCACAAAAAACTATCTGGCCGGGAACCACACTAGTGGATCCTGAGGGGTGCATAACACCTTTCCCTCGGGAAAATTTCAAGCCCTTACCCAATCTCTGGTTATCAAACTCAGTTCTAAATGAACTCTATAGGTGTCCTAATGTGCCTTAAATCATTAGGTGGCGACTCTTTAAATACCCATTTTCCAAAAGGAAATGAGTTATTACACCCCGTGAATGTCGAAACCCGGAAACTCCTCTCCGACTGGAAGGAAAAGGAAAAAGGGGGCACGATAGCAGAGGTAGAGCATCTAGCTCGAGCAGCCCTCGAAACTGCATTTATGCGTTGGCAGGACGACAAGACCAGGAGTCATCGCCTGATGTTGTTACATGTATATTATCAGTCTCCTCATATGATGTATATCGCTGGTAAGTTTGGAATAAAACCTGAATTGGTTAAACTTTTTGAGGTATCTACACCTATTGGAGACTCGGTGATAGCTAAGCAAGTATATAGGGGTTGTATAATAGTAGTTCATGGTCGACCTACCGTAGCAGACTGAATCGAGTTAGATATGGTAGAATTTGACGTTATAATGGGTATGGATTGGTTCTCTTCTTGTCATGCCAACATTGATTGTAGATCAAAGATAGTCCGATTTCAATTTTTAGGGGAGCCTATTTTGGAGTGGAAAGATAATACGACATCACCGAGAGGAAGATTCATTTCCTATCTTAAGGCAAGGAAGATAATAAGAAAGGGCTGTATTTATCACTTAGTTTGGGTTCAGGATGTGGAAGTAGAGTCACCAACCATTCAGTCCATCCCTGTGGTTAATGAGTTTCCCGATGTTTTTCCCGATGAGCTTTCGGGTCTCCTGCCAAAGCGAGAAATTGAGTTTTCTATTGACCTAATACCAGATACTCACCCAATATCTATTCCTCCCTATAGAGTGACCCTCTCATATGTGAAAGAGTTGAAATAACAACTGAAGGACTTTCTTGAAAAAGGTTTTATCAAACCTAGCACGTCACCGTGGGGAGCACCTATTTTGTTCGTGAGAAAGAAATATGGTTCCTTATGAATGTGTATTGATTATAAGTAGCTGAATAAGTTGACGATCAAGAATAAGTACCCGTTCCCGAGAATTATTAATTTATTTGATCAGTTGCAAGGTGCCAAGTGTTTTTCAAAGATAGACTTGAGGTCTGGGTACCATCAGGTAAAGGTTAAGGATAAATAAATTCCGAAGACAACATTCAGGACTAGATATCGGCACTTTGAGTTTTGGGTTATGTCATTCGGTCTGACCAATGCCCTAGAAGTATTCATGGATTTGATGAACCGTGTGTTTAGGCCTTTTTAGATTTGTTCGTAATTGTATTTATTGACGATATATTGGTATATTCTCGTTCAGAGGCTGAGCATGTCGATCATCTGCGTACTGTGCTTAGAGTTCTACAAGAAGGGAAGCTGTACGCAAAATTTTCTAAATGTGAATTTTTGTTGAACTCTGTAGCTTTCCTTGGGAATGTTATTTCGGGTGAAGGAATCCGGGTGGATACACAAAAGATTGAGGTGTTAAAGACTTGGCCTAGACCCACAACACCGACGGAGGTTCGTAGCTTTCTCGGTTTGGCAGGTGATTACGGGAGATTTGTGGAAGGATATTCTTCCCTTTTAGCACCTTTGACAATGTTAACTTAGAAGGGAGTAAAGTTTCAGTGGACTGATGCTTGTGAACGAAGTTTCTAGGCATTAAAAGACAGATTAACTTCAGCACCGGTTCTAATGTTCCCAGAAGGGACTGATAGTTATGTTATCTATTGCGACGCTTCAAGCATTGGATTGGGTTGTGTGCTGATGCAACATGGTAAGATTGTGGCTTATGCTTCTAGACAACTAAGAAAGCACAAGAAGAAGTACCTGACCCATGATTTAGAGTTAGCCGCGGTGATTCATGCACTAAAGATGTGGAGGCACTACTTGTATGGCATTCATGTTGATATCTATACGGATCATAAGAGCCTCCAGTACATCTTCAAGCAAAAGGAATTGAATCTATGTCAAAGGAGATGGTTGGAGCTACTTAAAGACTATGACGTTGATAGTTTATACCACCCGGGGATGGCGAACATAGTAGCAGACGCCCTCAACTGTAGATCTATGGGTAGCCTATTGTATTTGTAGCTAGAAAAGTGGGGAACAACCCATGAGGTTCATAAGATAGCTAGTCTTGGAGTTCGGTTACTGGACTCAGGTGACGTTGGAATTACTCTTCAGGATACGGTAACATCCTCTTTAGTAAATGAAGTAAAGGAATGCCAGTACAAGGACCCTGTGTTAGTTCATTATAGGGATACCACCCTTCAGAAGGAGAAGACGCAATTTGAAATTACAGAAGATAGGGTCCTCAGATATCAAGGACGATTATATGTGCCTAATGTTGTAGGGCTGCCTCTGCAGGTTATGGGAGAAACTCACTATTCTCGTTATTCTATCCATCTAGGAGAAACAAAGGTGTATCATGATATCAGGGAAGTGTATTGGTGGGACGGAATGAAAAAGAATATAGCAGAGTTTGTTGCTTAGTGTCCTAACTGTCGGCGGGTTAAAATTGAGCATTAGAAACCCGGTGGGTTATTGCAGGCTATGGAGATTCTGACTTGGAAATGGGAAGTTATAAATATGGACTTCATCGTAGGCTTACCTCGTACCCAACATAAGTTCAATTCGATATGGGTGATTTTTGATAGGGTGACAAAGTCAGCCCATTTTCTGCTCGTTTGAACAACATATTCCTAAGAGGATTATGCGAGTCTTTATATCAAGGAGATAGTACGACTGCATGGTGTCCCTGTGTCTATCATCTCGGATAGAGGAGCTCAATTTATAGCTAACTTCTGGAGGTCCTTCCAAAAAGGATTGGGGACTTAAGTAAGTCTTAGTACAACATTTCATCCCCAGACAGACGGACAGGCTGAGCGTACTATTCAAACACTGGAGGATATGTTACGATCTTGTGTGATAGACTTCAAAGGTAGCTGGGATGATCATCTGCCGCTTATTGAGTTTGCACATAATAATACTTACCATTCCAGTAAGCACTTTACGGACGGAAGTGTAAGTCGCCTAAAGGGTGGTTTGATGCTGGAGAATCTAGATTACATGGGCCAGACCTGGTTCAACACACCATAGAAAAAGTAAAGCTTATCCGGGATTGACTATTGATAGCTTAAAGACGTCAAAAGTCATATTCTGACGTGCAGCGTCGAAATTTAGAGTTTGGGATTGATGACTGGGTGTTCTTAAAGGTGTCACCTATGAAGGGTGTGATGAGGTTTAGCAAGAAAGGAAAACTTAGCCCACGGTATATTGGGCCTTATAGGATCATTCGAAGAGTAGGCCGAGTAGCATATGAGTTAGAATTGCCCTCAGAATTGGAGTCTGTCCATCTCCTTTTTTACGTATCTATGTTACGAAAGTGCATTGGCGATCCTACCCGAGTGGGGCCTACGAATGATGTACAGATTACAGAGGACTTGTCATATGAGGAAATTCCGGTTACCATCTTAGACCGACAAATCCGCAAGTTGCGGAATAAGGAGGTGTTGATACCCAATTTTTTCCTGTATATTTTTTAATATGCAAGATACTTTCAAAACAGCATGTGTATGCATGTATAAGTGTGTCCACATGTTTTATTTAAAGATTTTTAACCAATTTATTCCCCTATTTTATTCATAAAAACCCAATAATAATTCCCAAAATTAGCATTTTTGGTGATTCATTTATTAGATTCTCATATTTGTACTAAAAATATAGCTAAGATATTTTTGCATATTTTACAAATTTATTTAGTTTTTTTAAAGCTAAATTGCATATAATTGCAATATTAGCCCCTTTTAAGATTTAATTACGTTTGCATTTATAAATATTAAGTCCAGTGTTTTTAAATTTATAATTACGTGTTATAAATTATTTTAGTACATTTATTTTATTTCCAAATCAATTTGCTATTTTTTATAATATTAAAAGGGGAAATTGGCTATTTAAATAATAGCCCAAATTCATTTCAATCATAGCCTAAATCCTACCCCAATTTTAACCCAATTCTCGACCCAATTGAACCCATCGGACCAGGCCAAAACCCAGTTTCATAAACCGCCCCACTTACCTGGTTTAATCCAGGCCGTTGATCACTCAAATCAACGTCTAATAGTCGCCCTACCTTAATTAATTCCAAACGACCCCAAAACGCTATCATTTCTCAGTTACCTCCGCCTTAGAATCCCTTTCCTATCAAACACTTTCTGTAGCACCACTCAAACCCTAGCTGCCGCCACCCTAATCCGCCTTAATCCATGGCCTTCCGAGGTCACCGGAGACCTGTACCAACTTTCCCTGGCTCTTATATGTTAGTCCTTATGGTTTCAAGGCCAGACTATGAAGAGCTTTGGTCCAGTCTTCATTCCATTTTAGTTCATGGCACTTCTCCGGTCATCTTTGACCTTTCTCCCGCCGGCCATGGTCATTCGAGTCAGACCCTTGACTCTCCTGGGTAGATCGGTAACTTTCGAAGCCTTTCTCATCTTTCCTTGGTTTTCTGAAACCCTAATCTCTAAGGTCTTTCGATTTATTTCAGATCTACTTTAGATCTATGCTTGGTCTGAACTTTTAAGCATCTTCTCGAAGTTTCTTCAATTTTGCTTTCAAAAACGACTCTTTGTCTTTTTGCGATTAGGGTTTTTCCTGTTAAGTTATTTCAAAAATCTCTTCTCTGACTTTTAATATGTTTACGATGTGCGTTTGTTTGTTTAAAATCTTGCTTGACTCGTCTGTTTACTATCTTTCGAACTCGTTGTTGTTGAAAACCCTAAACTCTTGTGGGTCTCAGTCGAGTCTAAAAGTTGTTTGTTAGATTAGTGTTCGTTTGGTTAAGTTTTGTTTGATCTATTTTTAGGGCTTGAGTATTGTTGAAAACCCTATGGCTTTGGGTCTGAAACTGTTCATTTAAATGCCTAACTCGATTTGGAGTTTCTTATTTTAGAAGCCCTTTTCATTTATGTGATTCCTCTAACTCTAGGTTTCTACTATCTTTAAAACTTGACTATGCCTGAAACCCTAACTTTTCAAAAGGTTTCTCATCTGTTACTGTGAGACCTTTTCATGCTTCTTGATACTCTATTTTTTTCTTCACTATTGATTCAATGTGACTTAACCTGCTTGATTAATATGCTTCAAATGTTTGCTTTACTACTAGCTTATTTCTGCCACTATTGCATGTTTGTGATTATCTCTTTTGTTTGGCCTCGCATGTCTGATGACCCTGTTCACTTTATTTATATGCTGAAATTTCATCCTTGATTAATCTTCACCTTGTGTCTGATTTCTAAAGTTTCCTTTTTATGAACCCGGATTTCACTCGCCCGTTCAAAATTGATTGACCCTTTTCCCTTTATTGTAATATTTACCTTGCTGAATCTATTTCAAAAATAAGTATATTCTGTACTTAGACTTGATTACTTACTGAATGCTTGTATTACTTCTTTTATGGCAATAATCCGTCTGTATCTAAACTGATCTCTTTCCTTATTTGAATCCGTTAAACAATGATTCCTTAATTAAAGGGAATCACCCGTGTAATTGATTCTGACCTATGATTGTTTCCATGTTTGTATCTTATTACTTTTACTTCACTCGTTTTCAAAAAAACTATAAATACCCTGCACCCCTCTTCTTTCAAGGACACGAACCAATTGAGTTCAAAAACACACACTTCACCCAAACTCTCTCTTTTCTCTGTTACTAATTGTGTAGCTACCTTGTCTAGTCGGCTGAAAGTCAAGGCTAGGCTGTAGGAAACTTGCCTACTTTTTCTTTATGCATTTGCTTTCTTTACTGGTATGTCCTAATTACTGTTCCAGCATCAACAACAACATGCTTCTTTATTAATTCCTTCACTCTTACCTCTTTCCTGCTTATGTTTAATCGAGTTTCATTATCAAGCATGCTATGATCTGCCCTTTCCTTTTTTTGAATTAATGTTTTCTCATGTATGAACCCCAATACCCCATACCCCCTATGTGTTTGTATATTGGTTTGAGGGCATGTCAGCATCATACATTGTTGTGCATGACCTAAACCTGACCCTCCCTGGGTCATATGTTCCACATACCCTATGTGTTTGGTATCTTTGGTTGGCTTGTGGCATGACAACATTGAATATTGCTGTGCATGACCCCAAACCCGATTCCCTAGGATCATAACCTTCATATCCCTTCTATATGTTCTGTGTTCTGGTTGTTTTATAGGCACGACAACACCATCTATTACTGTACGTGCCCAAACCTGGTCCCTGCCTAAGGATATATGCTCCTTGCAATGTATTTCCCAAACCCCTGACATCTTTGTGCATTGCTAATTCTGTGATTTTAGCTTTACTGCTACTGTTTTCAACTCACCCCTCTCACCTCTCCATTCTCCACTCAATTTAAATCTCTACTCCTGCACTACAACCATATTCTTAGACTTATGTTCTGCCCCTCTTGTGTGAGCCTTGCCTTGGGACCCATGAGCTCCCTCTGAACTTGGACACATAAGGACTGGCCCTTCTACAACGCACTCGTCTCTATTTGGTTATGCAACTTGGGTGTGAGCACTGCCCGGGGTCCTCTTGAGACCCTTAGGGAACTTTGACACACTCAAGTCCGAGAAAAGCTTTGAAACAATGGCACTTGAGGTGGTTTATTCCATAACTCAAAGAGGAAGTCAAGAATCAGGCTTCCTCTGGTTGTAACTTTTCTTTTGTGCTTCTTTGATGTAATTCATTGTCTAGTCTGTAATAATTTTGTAATAAACATTTTCGGGGCTTGGCTTGTGAAAGGGACTGGGTAATTATGCATGTTCAAGGGTAGATATCACGTCTATAGGATCTAAATTTCTACATGTTCAATTCTGCAATTTAAATATCATTTGTTGTTCCGCATGTTTAATTCTGCATCTAGATACTATGCCTATAATATCCAATCTCATTAAATTTCTAAATGATTTATATTTAGAGAATGTGCCTATAGGACCTAAATTCTGCATATTGAATCTCGTATCTAGAGAACCTGTCTATAGGACTTGTCTTAATTTCTACATTACCACACTTAAACACCATGCTTAGGAACTAACGCGCTAAAAATCAGATATCATTTTCAGAACCCCGTTTCGTAGAAATCATGCCTATATGGGTACTACATGCTTTAATTCACGCTCGACTAGATATCATGTCTATAGGATTAAAAATGAGCAACACTAGATATCCTGCCTATAGGATCTGTAACCAATTTAAAATCAGTTTGACTCTGAATCAGTTTTAAACAACCTTACTCTTTACTTTAACGTGGTTTAAAAGCATGCCTATAGGATCCAAATCCTTCGCCTTCAATTGTTACTGTTTTGCTTCATTCTAAATAGATACCATGTCTATAGGATCACTCCCAAACGTTTAGGCAAGCCTTAGGTGATAACAACCAAGAAATTGAATCCGCCTTTGTTAATTGCTCCAACCAGCAGGCAGGTCTGATTCGAACTTCTTATCTGAGTTATGTAATAAACTGGTCTACCTCAACAATTGAAATTTCCCTTACCTTGGTACGTTAAATTCAGACCTTAGATGCATGTTTAAGTCATGCTATTCATGTGCTTTGTTTGAGGAGGTATACATAAGCCTCTTATTTGTTATATGTTTCCCCTAATATCCAGCCCCTATATGTTTTGTATGTCGTCTTAGCTTTTTCACCTTTAAAACCTAAAATCAGCCTAATATCCCTCCCCTTTAGGAATAGTATTCCTAAAAATCCTCTGGGGTTGATAGGAAGGGATGGGTAGTAGCATGCAATATACATCAAGACCAATATGTGCTTTAATACCTTAACGGGGTAGGAAGGGTAGATATGGATATGATAATCGGTGCGCTAATGCCATTATATTAGTATTCTCATTTGTAATATCATCACAAAGTATGTTATAAACTCTGTGATGATCATTGAATATTTGGTAATTTCCAGCTCTTATTTTTTACATTCATGCTAGTAGGTGAGGCTACTTAAAGCCTCAATAGGAATAGTAAGGTAAGGTTTAGCCCGGTTAGTGTTGCCTTGGTCCTATGCCTTTGGAAAATATCCTCAAGGCTACGAGATTATATGCCCTCGTGAGACTTTGCCGGCAGCTACCCCATGAATCCTCTACATGAGGCTGCCATCATAAGGAAATGTGAGGCGCAGAGGAGTGATTATATAGCCAAGGCATATGGGTAACAATACCGGTGCTATTGTCCCCCTTATTTGTATTCTTCCTAATTGTTGTATTTTTCTTTTCTCTTGTTAATAAAAAACTAGCCCTAGGCGCTTGCCTAGCGGATTTCCAAAAAAAAACAATGTGGAAGAAATGACTTGGGAGGTCGAGGAAGACATGAAGTATAGATATCCCTACTTATTTCCTCCACCAGAGAAGGGTCCGACTGAGACGTCATAATCATAAGGTACGAGTATAAATTCTTGTGTTGACTATTATCATTGGTCATGTGAGGCCATTGTTGTTATTCATAATTATGATCATGTGAGTCATTGGATTATTAAGCTTCTATGGGGAGAGTTGGTAGTGTTGTTGTTACAGAGGCGACCTTGCCAAAGTTATATAGATCACGGGGAGTTGAACATGCGAGGACAAATGTTTCTAAGGGGGGAAGGATGTTACATCTCGCGTTTTCGTACGTTAAAATTTCATTTTAAGATAACTGACGTAGACTCGTGGGTGAGATCATCTTGAAGTTATCGTACTTACGATATTTATAACATGCGATAAATAAGTGTTATGAAGGATAAAGGGGTACACAGATTAAAGAAAACGAGTTTCGTTGAAAGTGGTCAATTTGGAATAAAATATTGGTCGAGCTATAATACCCGATTATTATGAACTAGTACCATTCAAGGTACTATATGACCATGGTAGTATAATATATAAAGTATATATGAAGTATATTAAAAATAAATTGAATATTAAGTAATTTGTGGTAATTTTTAAATTATGCGGGTAATTGATTAATTATCGGGTAACATGACATTACCCAGTTAACTAATAAGTGGATAAAAAATTAAATATCCCTCCCCTACTCACCACATGGCAGTATGCCACCATTCAACATATGACTCATAGTCATATAAGCTTGCATGACAATGAACGTGTAAAGTCATTTAATGACTCATAAGAATGAGACATTTTTAACTTAATATGTTGGGTTCCTTTTGGATAAGTCCAAGTTTGATTCTTGGCTTAATTTCAAAGACATCATTTCATTGAAAAACGTTAAAGATCAGAATACAAACTCGTCCAAAAACTTCAAAAACCAAGCCAATTTCATTCTTCAAGTTCAAAAGCGTAGAAGCTTAAATCTAATTTTTGGGTCTAAGTTCAATCCACGAAGGTTTCCAACGGGATAATTATGCGAAGTTGTTCCTAATCCAGATATGTTAAGGCCTTCCCTTCTTTCTGTTGGCATGGTCCAAATTATATTGAAGAAACGAGCAAATACAAAGTTATCATAAATTACTGTATTCATCGAATTATTAGGGGTGTCTATATTTTTGATTCCCCATGAAAATTATTATTATTTTATGTTCATGGGTCTCAGAATAATACTCAATTAGAAAAGTTTATCCGGAAGGAATATTGAAATTATTACATATTTTTCATTCAATTCACTCATGTGTATTGACCCATGACCATATGGCATTATATACGCGTATATATGTATATATATATATATATATATATAAGTATATGGGATATGGAAAAAGGTTACGGTGTTATTTACGCACAACCTCCTGATAAACTGGTATATATTGATGATGTTGCCCACAGTGGCCGAGACGATATGATGGGATACCATCAGTGGCTTGATGATATTATGTACACCCATACATATGCATGACACGACATTTATATGCACGTGCATGACATTATAAACGTTTCAAAATTTATAAAATTATTTAGATTTAAAGATGTGTTTCTGTATTCCATATTTCATCTATGTCTTTTACGTACTAATTTTCATGCCTTGCATACTCAGTTTCACTGGGCCTGCGTTTCATGGCCGCATGTGCAGGTAGGCAAGCTGACGCTCCCCCTTCTTGGGATCCGTGATCAGCGAGATTTGGCGTGCTCCATTTGATCCGGAGCTGCTTTTGATTTGGGTACGATACATTTGTATATATATATATATATATATATATATATTTGTATATGGGTATGACATGGATCAGTCCCGTCTTTGTACAGTTATGTTTTTGTTAGAAGTCTGTGGATAGTATGTCTAGTTGGGATGTATGTGGCCTTGTGGGCTTTCAGTTTTGTATGTATAGTTGTCTATAGTAGCCTTGCCGGCTCGCCCACTATATTCTACATGTATACGTACATATGCCTTGATGGCATGATTCCTTCATGTAAGTTATTTTCGTAATGCAGCAGATGTTATTCAAATTCATATCTTAGACGCATGCTTAGGGGTGGTTGGACAGGTAGGACTCAGACACTCATCGCGGCCCATCGGTTTGGGTCGTGACATTATCTTTTTGTTCCTTCCTTCCAAGAAGGAAATCATTCTTCAGTTTATTCAATTGTTCTACTTCTAATGGATTGGGATTTAATGACATTAAATTTGGCGGAATACCATCCAAGACCGTGTTCATAATGGTAATCTACCTTTTCAGAATTTTACATGGTTGTGGAGAGAAATTAATGATGTATGGACAAACATGTAATAGCTTTTGAGGCTCTAAGTTGCAGCCTAAAAGCGTTAATAATTGGTAGATAGAAGTTGAAAGAGGAACTATTTGAGCACTAAGTTAAGTGACGAGAGAATGAATTAGATGAATGTCGTAAAGTGATATATGGACAAACACACGTAGTAGTTCTTATATGTGCTCTAAGTTACTGATAAAAAAACTGACAATTCATAAAAGGAAGTTGGAACAGTAGATGTTTCGAGGGCTCTAGCTTAAGTGATGTAAATGAAGATGGAAATTGTTTAGGCCTACGTCTGGGCATGCTTTGTCGCATTTGACAGGTATAAGAGGTATTGTCAAGAGAATTGGCCCAGGTATGTTAAGGCTATTCCTTCTTTATTTTGGCGTGATCCAAATTATACAGAAGAAACGAACAAACGCACAATTTCCATAAATGACTCTATTCATAGAAGTATTTGATATGCCTATGTTTTTGAACTTTCATAAGTCTTATTATTCTATTGTCTGTTCATGGGTATCAGAAAAATACGTAAGTTGAAAAAAAAGTTTATTTCACGATATTAATCAGAGGTTAATGGTCTTATGACGTTTCGATAAGTTTTATTAACGTACTTCTCATGTATTGCACTCATTTACATGTTCATTTACCCATGACTCAGACAGCGTTATATACGCGTATATATGTATATGGAATATGGGAAAAGGTTATGGCGTTAATTACGCACCACCACCTAATTAGTTGGTATACGTTGATGATTTTGCCAAATAGTGGCACCAGATGGTGTTATATATGCGTATATATGTAAATGGGATATGGGAAAAAGGCTACGACATTATATACGCACCACCACCTGATCAGCTGGTATTGATGATGATGTTACCCAGAGTGGCTGAAATAATATGATGGGATGCACTCAGAGGCTTGATGATGTTAAGTACGTATAGACCTATGCATTACATGACATTTATATTCATATGCATGACCTTATAAATATTTTATGATATACAGAGCCATCCAAATTTATAGGCTGAGTCATTTACTCCATGTTTTCTTCCATGTCCTTTTATATACTTATTTACATGCCTTACATACTCAGTACATTATTTGTACTGACGTTCTTTTGTTGGGGACGTTGCATTCATGCCTACAGGAATAGACAATCATTTTGACGAGCCTTCATCGTAGACGAGATTGGCATTCAGCGAAGGATCGGTAAGACTTCATCTCATTCAGAGTGCAGCCTAGTCTATGAGTCACATGTTAGAGTTTTATTACAGACTTATGGGTAGGCCGATACCCTGTTCCATTTTATGTCAAATAATTTTTGAGGCTTTGTAGACACAGGTTTACTATGTACAGTATGTCAAAGGCCTTGACGGCCCATATGTATTCATGTTTTATGAATGATGGTTCATTGATATAACATTTTCCCATTTACAATTGCACATTACGGGTTGTGGCTATGTTGGCCCACGATAGTTACAAAAGGAACGAGTCCAGCTAACTCGACCCTTGTATGTTCTAGTTTTGGTCGAATAATCATGAGTTATAGAGTGGTTCGCTCGGGACAGTACGACACCAAGTGTCAGCCAGGCCTCCCAATGTTGGGGCATGACACTTTATGAATATATGAGAACGACAGCACGATTTGAGTCGTTATTGGTGAAGGATGTAATGTGCATGGAGTAGAATTTTATTTGGTTGCATTAAGGTGGGATTACTTCCTTGGGTGTTGGAGTGCTAGTCAGGCACAGGTCGTTCGGTCGGTTGGATCAATCTAATTGAGATTTGATCAGAATGGATGAATCTCGAGAATGGTTCTAATGAATATAAGATTTATATGTGGTTGTACGCGGCGAAATCAGAAGACTTGATTTCTCGCTATCAAGACATTTTGGAAGCATGCCCCGGGACCCCGAGGGCGGAAGGCCGCGACTGAGTTCTCGGCCTCGGAGCTCGTCGAAGCCCGACTCTAAGGAAACGAAGAACGAAGTCAGGATAGAGGGGGATCCCCCTAGGCACATGGCTACATCTGACAGGCTCGGCCTATCCGGAGCTTATGCTGAGGCATCACGTCAAGCCATCCCATCGCCGTACTTTGTAATTAATCTCCACTTGCTTGTAGCTGAGTCTCCCCTCCTATATAAAGGGGACTCGCCCTACCTTGTAATGGGTGGATGTGGCTCCATTCTCTCCACAGGTGCAATAATATATCTCTCTCTCTCTCTTTTCTTCTAAATTGTTTGCTCTCACTGGCCCAAGGCCGCTTTAGCATTTACCATTCTCTTATTTGTTCTTCACTACTTTCCTCAATATTGGTAACATAGAGCCTTGCTCGATCATATCCCTTCCTGTTATCCCATTCCCGACTACCCCTGATAGTTCGAGATCAATACTACCGCTGACCCCAAGGTCCTATCGACCATCTATGCACCCGGGCAACAGCACCCCCTTTGATTTGGTTACTACCTCTTTTTAACTCAAGCTCCATCATTAAACTCCACATTCTTAGCATAAACTGCTCTAAAAACTAGCTCGAAAATAGATCACATATTTTTAGAATCCCATTTACAAATTTAATTGTTGTTACCATTTTTATGGTAAACAGTTTGGCGCCCACCGTGGGGCTAAAAATAATAGTGATTATTTTCTTGCTAGTTTCGCTGCAAAAACGCGAGTTATCTTTCACACTTCTTCTTGCCCAGAATCTTCACTTTCAGGGAAAGACGCTTGGCTCGGCTAGTGAAATGAGAAGCCGAAACCCCAAAAGCGACGGAGAAGAGGACACGACCAACCTAGAGTCCGGTGCACCCCCAGGTTCAATCTAAGTGAAATGGAGGGGTCCACAGTATAGTGTCCACATGATTATCAGAGGAACTAACGATCTCCAAAGACCTAAGTCCAAACGAACGAAAACATCCGTTACAGGAGAGGGACCTGCCCGAAAACGCTTATCCAAAGAAACCCACATATTTAGCGAAGAGGATCTTGAGGCCATGGGGAAACCATATAACGATGCGCTGGTAATCTCGTTTCTCTTAAACAACACAAGGATAAAGCCCGTGTTTGTGGACCCGGGCAGTTTGGCCAACATAACTAGGTTAGAAGTAGTAGAACAGTTGGGGTTGCTCGATCAAGTTGTTCCTATCCCTCGAATCCTCCACGGTTTCAACATTATCGGAGAAGCATTGAAAGGAGAAATCACCCTCCCGATCAATACGTCTGGCACAACCCAGAACACCGAGTTTCAGGTTATCGACGGTTACATGAGATACAACTCCTTGCTTGGCAAGCCTTGGATACACAATATAAGGGTAGTGCCCTCGACCTTACACCAAGTTATAAGGTTCCCCACAAGGGACGACATCACGACGATACATGGAGACTGGCGGGCAGCAAGGGAAATGTTTGCGGTCCACCATGAAACGCGAACACCCAAACACTCGGCCTCAAACGAGGAGAGAAGCATGCAGACTCTTGGAGTCGACGAGAAAGATTTCTTCGCCCCCGAACTTTCATCGCCCCCGAAGAATCGGATGCGACCAAGTCAATAGTTGAAGAGCTAGAGCAGACCGTTCTAATCGAGAACCTCCTGGATCGCAAGGTATACCTGGGAACGGGGCTAACCCCCGAACTCAGGACAGGGTTTCTTCAATTTCTTAGTAACAATATTGACTGTTTTTTCTGGTCCCACCTAGATATGACAAGTATCCCAACGGAAATAATCTCCCACTGGCTGAGCATCTATCCCAAATTCAAACCCGTAGAGTAGAAGAGGAGACCGCAGTCCGAGGTAAAACACACCTTCATCAAAGAAGAGGTGGCGAAACTTCTTAAAATCGGATCCATCAGGGAGGTAAAGTATCTTGAATGGTTAGTTAACGTAGTGGTAGTGCCAAAAAGGGCAATAAGCTAAGGATGTGCGTAGATTATAAAGATTTAAACAAAGCATACCCTAAAGATTCCTTCCCGCTGCCTAATATCGATTGTCTGATCGATGCCACGGCCGGCCACGAGAACCTCACCTTCCTCAATGCCTACTCGGGGTACAATCAGATCCAGCTGAACCTCGAGGATAGGAAAAAGACCTCGTTCATCACAAAATATGGTACATATTGCTATAACATGATGACATTCGGGATGAAAAATGCAGGAGCGACATACCAACGCCTAGTTAATAAAATGTTCGAGCATCAAATAGGTAAATCAATGGAAGTATACATTGATGATATGCTAGTTAAATCCCTGCGCCTAGAGGACCATCTGACTCATTTGTAGGAAACTTTCAACATCCTCCGAAGCTACAATATGAAGCTCAATCCCGAAAAGTATGCCTTGGGAGTAGGCTCGGGCAAATTCCTGGGCTTCATGGTCTCAAATAGGGGAATCGAGATCAACCCTGGAAAAATAAGGGCCATCGAAGAAATCACAGGGGTGAACAACGTGAAAACCGTCCAACGGCTGACCGGGCGGATCGCGGCCCTGGGCAGATTCATATCAAGGCCGTCAGACAAGAGCCACCACTTCTTCGCCTTACTCAAAAGAAAGAGCAACTTCGAATGGACTCCAGAATGCCAACACACCTTGGAAGAACTGAAACAGTACCTATCTAGCCTGCCTTTACTCCATACGCCCAAGGAGGATGAAATGATGTACCTGTACCTGGCCGTGTCCGAAATAACGGTGAGCAGTGTATTAGTCCAAGAAGAGCAAGGTATGCAATTGCCTGTCTATTATGTAAGTCGAACCTTGGGGGACGCTGAAACCCGGTACCCCCATCTAGAAAAATTGGCGCTCGCACTAATAAGCGCCTTGCGCAAGCCGAAGCCTTACTTTTAGTGCCACCGCATTTGTGTCCTATCGACTTATCCTCTCCGGAGCGTACTGTACAAACCTGAGTTGTCGGGTCGACTAGCCAAATGGGCCATTGAACTTGGAGGTTATGATATCGAGTATCAACCTTGGATGGCCATTAAATCCCAAATCCTGGCGGATTTCGTGGCCGATTTTTTGCCATCCCTCGTCCCCGAGGTAGAGAAGGAACTTTTACTAAAATCAGGCACGTCCTCTGGGGTATGGACCCTGTTCACGGATGGTGCCACAGACATTAGAGGATCCGGACTTGGTATAGTCCTGAAGCCACACATCGGCAGCATAATCCGACAGTCCATAAAAACCACAAAGCTAACTAACAACAAAGCCGAGTTTGAGGCTATGATTGCAGGTTTGGAGTTGGCCAAGGGCTTGGGAGCCGAGGTTATCGAGGCAAAATGTGATTCGCTCCTCATGGTAATTTAAGTGAACGGGAGCTACGAAGCCCGGGAAGAGAGGATGCAGAGGTATCTGGGTAAAATCCAAATCACTTTGCGCCGCTTCAAAGAATGGACCTTAGTCCATGTACCCCGAGAGTAGAACAACGAGGTCGATGCCCTGGCGAACTTGGGATCGTCTGCTGAGGAAGAAGACCTACTTCCCAGAGCTGTTGGCCAATTAATCAAGTCCATGGTCGAGGAAGGTCACGTGGAAATTAACTCCACCAGCCTGACATACGATTGGAGAAACAAATACATTGTTTATCTGGAGGACAGGAAACTGCCCGCTAATCCAAAAGAATCAAGGGCCTTGCGAACCAAAGCGGCCTGGTTCTCGCTCGATGAAAATGGGGCCCTGTACAGGAGAACTTTCGATGGCCCCCTGGCTGTATGCTTGGGACCGGGAGACACGAATTATGTGCTCCGAGAGATCCACGAGGGCACCTGCGGAAACCACTCCGGGACAGACTCCCTAGCCCAAAAGGTAATCAGAGCAGGATACTACGGGGATAGCATGGAAAGGGACGCCAAGGAGTTCGTCCGAAGGTGCAACAAGTGTTAGAGATTCACCCCCATGATCCACCAATCCGGCGAACAACTACATTTCGTTTTATCACCATGGCCATTTATGAAATGGGGAATGGACATCGTCGGCCCTTTGCCAACTGCACCAGGTAAAGCTAGATTCATTTTGTTTTTGACTGATTACTTTTCGAAATGGGTGGAAGCGCATGCCTTCGAAAAAATAAGAGAGAAGGAAGTCATCAACTTTATATGGTAACACGTCATATGCCGGTTCGGGATCCCATCCGAAATAACATGCGACAATGGGAGGCAATTCATCGGGAGCAAGGTAGCACAGTTCCTTGAGGACAACAAAATCAAAAGGATCCTTTCAACGCCATACCACCCGTGTGTGAACGGCCAGATTGAATCCACAAATAAAACCATCATTCAAAACCTGAAGAAGAAATTAGAAAGCACCAAGGGAAAATGGCAAGAAACGCTGCCCGAGGTACTGTGGGCATATCAGATAACTCCAAAATCAAGCACATGGGAGACACCTTTCTCTCTAGTGTATGGTGCTGAAGCACCAATACCAATAGAGGTCGGGGAACCAAGCGCCAGATTCCGGCACGCCAGTGAAGAATCAAACCACGAGGCCATGGCATCAGCCCTCAAGCTGCTCGATGAAAGACGGGAGGCCTCGCTGGTTCGTAGGGCCGCCCAGAAGTAGAAAATAGAAAGATACTATGACAAGAGAATAAACCTCCGATATTTTGGAATTGGAGACTTGGTCCTAAGGAAGGCTACTCTCAACACCTGAAACCCCAATAAAGGGAAAGTAGGCCAGAATTGGGAAGGGTCGTACCATGTCCTCGGGATAGTTGGCAAAGGCTCTTATAAGCTTAGCACCATGGAAGGCGAGCAGCTCCCGAGCTACTAGAATATGTCGATGCTCAGGCGGTATTACTGTAAGGGCATCCGATCATGAAACCCCACAGGAGCCCTCGAGCGAACGTCGCACACTTTTTCCTACAATTGGGGTTTTTACCCCGAAACACGTTTCTTGCCGACAAGATTCTCCAACGACGCATCATCCGCACACTCCCTAAAGAAGAATTTGAAGGTCCTACGAGACTCCCTTTGCAGTCAGCCCAGCCTTGGAAAACAATGAATGAGGCTCTGACAGGAGGCAATGCATCGGGCCAAGCAGCTCGAGGAGCCGCACCCATGCAGGTCGATCTCATATCAACTTACAAACTATGTTTACGCCAAGTGATAAAAGATATCTTTTCGACATTTCACGTTTCGAAAAAAGGCTACTTCGGCATATTCACGGCAAAGGCCTCTCTGCCGAATACGTTCCGAGATACTCGAAGACTTAAACGATTCAAACGTCTACACGACCCCAGGTTCGGAACCTCGGGCTCACAAAGCCCTCACAATGCAACTCCGAGTTAACGAGAAGAGGTCTTCAAGATTAAACAAACTTGATGACTCGGAGACTGTCGCCAATCGCCATGCACTGGAAAATCCGAAACTATAAGACCCTAATGGGCAGACTCGGGATTACCAGATCTATTCTACACAAACTGTAAGACCTCAATAGGCATGGCAAACTATAAGACCTCAATAGGCATGAGAAACTGTAAGACCTTAATAGGCATGACAAATTGTAAGACCTCAACAGGCATAAAAATCCAGAAGTTTAGGCTATACATCGCATTTGTAAGAATCTCTAAAGGGCATACCCTCAATGTAGACGCCTAAACTATCACTTGGGATCAAAAAAGACTACGGCCAAACACATATGTCTACGGTCAAAATGGCAAATACAACCAAAATAACGCGACTCAAGGATGCCCGACTGTCGTTAAAAATCGCAGGCCACTACTCCGAATATACTTCGAAAAGAACCGGTTAAAACATGCTTCCCTCAACAGGCAAAAATGAGCTCCGACCATGTCAGCTCCAAATCGCAAGAGCGTCGATCTACTCGACCTATGAGCTATGAACCTTACAAGTTGCTCGAAACATCGCTGACAACGACTTGAAATCGAGGTTCTTCTGGAACCGATGACGGGTCAGGCAAAAATACTCTAAAAGACCTTAACAAGCGGAAACAAAGCCTACAAAAAATCCCACGGGAAAAAACGGCGTAAGAGCCATTGTCGCCAACTAAATATTGTAACCCAACTTGAGGATAACTATGCAAACCTCTAGGCCACATACTAAAAGGTCTCAACGACCAAACGACACAAGTTCCACTCTCGCTAACCAGAAACTCAAGGGAATTTAAGGGTCGATTATAGCTTGAATCGTAGCACGACTCGGAGATTGGACTCAGAAATTGCAATATGCCTAAGGGCATGGCATAAGTGCCACTATCGCCGGCCAGGAAATCAAGGAAATTTAAGGGTTGATTACAGCTCGAATTGTAGCACGACTCAGAGACTGGACCCGGAAGCTGCAATATGCCTAAGGGCATGGAATAAGTGCCACTATTGCCGACGAGTAAACCTCCGGGCCACGCGCCCGTACGGTTACTTTGACCAAGAGCACAAAGGGCCATCATCATCCACCCATGCAGGCAGGAAAGAGCTTGAGGGTTAATTGAAGCTAGAGTCACAATGCGACTCAGAGACTGGACCCAAAATAGTTGGAACGGAAAATGCCTAAGGGCAAGAGATAAAAACGACTACTACCTCCCTGCACGGGCACAAAAAATTCGAGGACAAGAAAGCTCGAGTCGGAGCGGGCACAAAAAATTCGAGGACAAGAAAGCTCGAGTCGGAGCCCTACTCGGAAACTAAGCCTAAATAGCCAGGCCAAGAATGTAGGCCCCAGCACCTGCTCGGGCCGAGGATCGCACTTAAAGAGCCCCCGAGTCTGACATATCCATTCCGGACCTATGAAGATCACGCCAAACACCAAAACCAGCCTGCCCGATCAAAAGCGACAATAGAAAAAAGGTACACGAGAAGTAAAGCTTCAAGTTTCTTCTTATATATTACATGCGCAAAAAAGCGCATTCTCCACCTACAGGCATGCCCTACGTATATCAAAGACAAAGCGACAAAACGGCAAAATCTACACTCTGCACTAAAAGGCTACAGCTTGACAAATTCACCCTCCGCAACATCAAAAAGAAGTGACTGAGCGTCACGCTCGTCCGCCCTTGCTCGAGCCAATTCCTCCGAGAGAACGAAGCCCCTTGCACTGACCTCCTCAAGTACCTATATCCGGGATCTACAACAAACATATTCCTCGATCCTCTTCTCCCGATCAAGGGCTCTCTTCAACTCAGCCTGGGCATCAGCGGCATCTTTCGTACGAATCGCCATATCACGATCAGCCTTGGTTCGGCTTAATGCCGCTTCTACCCGGGCATCAGTTATCTCGGCTCTGACCTTCGAGAGATCAGACTTGAGTTCCTAAGCATATCCACTTGAACTTCGGCGTTGTCATGAGTCAAACTGAGTTGGACCTCGAAGGCAGGGACCTTAGCCGAGGCGCTCATCTCCTCTAAAGCTCGAGCTTGCACTTGAGCCCTTAGCTCCTCGCAAGCAACTCTGACACGGTTGATGTCACATTTGAGGCACTCCAAGGCCTCCGCCTTTTTCTGGAGCTGATACGGCAAAATGGAATTAGCCTTGAGGTTAGAAAGGAGCGAAGCACGTACTACAGTAAGTTACTTGCTCCATCAAATAGCTCTCATAGTTCGAGCTCTGATACGCCTCACATCGCCAATGCTGCAACTCAACTTCCTTTTCCTTGCTAAGGAGCCTAAAGGATTTGCCCTCATCCAGAATTTTCTGGAGCTTGGCCCCTTGACAAAGCAGCTCAGACCTAAACCTATTGCAGGCCTACACAAGAAAGGTTCAATAGAGGGAGGAGGACACGGGATACAGGGAAACTGTGCATGAACTCACCACAAAGTGAAGCCGATGGACTTCCTCGAAGTCAGAACACGCTCCTGTTGATCCTTCCCCTACATCCCTATAAGAACCGACCTCGGGCATGACATGTTCACTTAAAGGAACCGCCAGCCGGGAGTCAGGCACTCGGGGGGAAGCAGATTCGGGCGACGCCCCTTCCTCGGAAGTCTGAGCCTGACCAGCACCTCTAAAGGCTCCGTCGCACCATGGGTGCCGATCCCTCTTATTACCGTCGTCCCTCGGCCCGGAGGCCAACGATTCCTTCCCCTCTTCAGAAAAACATTACCTCATCCCAATGAACCGCCTGATATCTGCAAATGGCGAATCCAGTGCAAATGTAAGGGGAAAGTATTACCTCAGGTATACAAAGGCAAGACAAGGCGGCATACGCACATACCTTGGTATTGCGCCCCCCATCTAGTATGAAGCACAACTCGCCACCTGCGCTCACTACAGCACGAATGGGTTACTATCATCCGGACCCAGCCGGGCAGATCATGGACTTCACCCGACATCCACAAAGTTGCTGCAACAAGGGAGATAACATAATTACTCAGTTGGTTTTCGCTATATGCGGAATCCGAAAAAGCACCAAACGCCTCACTCACGTGCATGATTCCACCCATCGGGAAATGGCAAAAACTCCACAGGGATAATATCGGTCGTCCAGACCGGGATAAACAAACTGTCCCACTCTCGATTCCCGCGTTCCTCGTCATCAACAACAAAGGGTTTGGATGAATGACACCTTAGAGTTAGCAGGCCTCGATGATGAAAGGGCCGATATAGCCTGACCAGATGGTCAAGCGTGAATTCAAGCCCGGCTTTCTCTGTGAAGAATCTCGTCATCAACGCCGTTGGCTAAAACTATGGATGAATTTGTGCCAGGGTAACCCGATACTTCGAACAAAAATCAAGCACAACCCTATCAGGGGGGCCAAATGCGAAAGGGTATATGTATACCCTCAAAAATCCATTAGTGAAGTCTGTGATGCCCTTATCTGGGGAAAGCACCTACAGTGTTATCCCCTCGCTCCACCTGCAGTACCTCCTCGCCATCTCCAGGTGTTCCTCTCTTACCAAGGATGCCGTCTCCAGAGAAAAATCCCTCGGTTCCTGAGCATCAGGAGCAGCGCCCCCCATCTCTTGACGGATCGGCCTAGAAGTGGTTTCCATGACTATGGTGAAACTAACAGGTCAAGGCAAGGGCGCGCACCAACACTTTTTGCACCTAAAGAGATGAAGTACCTCGTGCCAAAGCAGAAAGGCGACTATCTAAAAATAGAGAAGTCTTGTGAAATAGCTAAAGCCGCCCCACATATATGCGAGAAGTAGTGACGATTCGCCTGTCCAAGGCAAGCCCCGGGAAGCCAATAGCCTCGAAACAGATCGACAGATCGGTACCTGATCCAGAAAGCTCCCTTTAACGAGGAGTCAAGACTCGAGGGCCATTCATATTATCTCCAAGCTCGAGGCAGCACTCTACATCAAGAACCCCCGGCCCAAAGAAGTAGAACCTCGGTAAGCTTTAAACGCCGACACTCGCAAGGCAAGCACCTGGTCTTGTGATCCCCTCTTTTTGAAAAGAGGAGTAAACACATGAAGCTCCGATCGCGAAAGCTCCATGAAGGTCTGAGGAAGCACCAAAATATAAGCAAACTCCTCAACAGAAGTCAATCGTGTACATTCTAAAAGGGTTATCTACATCAAGATCATAGGGACCCCCGGGTACCCAAAGATGACCTTCATCCAGGATAACATTCTCGAAGGCCCCAAAATTCGATGCATGATCTCCAAACAACTCGGAGGGCCTCAATAGCTCGAACCTATCAGATTAATCCAAGATTGGTCCAAAGCATGATGATGGGTTCGGAGGAGAGCCATGTCGATCAGCAGAAAATCAGAGTGAACGCTCACTCTTAAGTCAGATATCAGCAATCAACGAGTAAAGGAAGGGATTCAAAGAGCCTAGAAGGGCATGAGAGCATACAAAAACAAAGCCAAGTCACCCCCATTTATAGGTGATTACGACACGGTCATCTAGGCTTTGGAAGAATGACCGACGGGCACAATTAATGCATCCATGGAAAATTGAACTGGCGGTTGTACCTGCTCCTTGGGAAGCAAGAATCAGGGAGGGCAATAAATAAGGTCGAAAAGCATGACCACGTGGATGTCCAATCATCGCGAAGCTTATGCCAAGGTTCGCATCATCGATATGGCATCGCCAAAAGAAGCTCGAGGAGTCAAGTGCTAGAATCATTTCCCATCACTTTGTTATGGGAAACGCGGAGACTATCTGTACGCGGCGAAATCAAAAGACTTGATTTCTCGCTATCAAGACATTTCGGAAGCATGCCCTGGGACCCCGAGGGCGGGAGGCCGCGACCGAGTTCTCGGCCTCGAGGCTCGTCGAAGCCCGACTCAAAGGAAATGAATAAAGAAGTTAGGACATATGGGGAAGCCCCCTAGGTAGATGGCTACATCTAACAGGCCCGACCTATCCGGAGCCTATGCTGAGGCATCACGTCAAGCCATCCTATCGCCGTACTTTGTAATTAATCTCCACTTACTTGTAATCGAGTCTCCCCTCCTATATAAAGGGGACTTTCCTTACCTTGTAAAGGGTGGATGTTGCTGCATTCTCTCCACAAGTGCAATGATATCTCTCTCTCTCTCTCTCTCTTCTTCTGAATTGTTCACTCTCACTGGCCCGAGGCCGTATTAGCATTTACCATTCTCTTATTTGTTCTTCACTACTTTGCTCAATATTGGTAACATAGAGCCTTGCTCGATCATATCCCTGCCTGTTATCCCATTCCTGACTGCCCTCATTAGTTCGAGATTGATACTAATGCCGACCCTGAGGTCCCATCGACCATCTGTGCACCCGAGCAACAGCCCCCCTTCGGTTTGGTTACTACCTCTTTTTAACTAGAGCTCCATCGTTAAACATAACATTCTTAGCATAAAATGCTCTTAAAACTAGCTCGAGAATAGATCACGTATTTTTAGAATCTCATTTACAAATTTAATTGTTGTTACCATTTTCACAGTAAGCAATGGAAATCGAGAAATTTTGTGGATTTGTATATGTCAATAAATTGAGATTCACATTGGATGGTGTCAAGACATGTGGCATTTTTATATCATTATGGATTCTACATATTAGTATCAGGAAGGAAAAGGTAATGACTTTAGATTCACAGAAGGTGGGTATCTCGATTGTGGCACTTCAGAGAGTGTTCAACGACTTATAAGCTTTAGGGAGGTGTGGTTTTATGATAAAGTTCGTGGGGCAAGTGTTGGTTAAGGATAGTAATGTACTAGCAAGGAAAGGTATAAATTTGAAGGAAATTCGGAAGGAACACGGAAAAATTAGGACAACTTAGTAACAGGTTGGATTAGCATGGTAATGGTTGTGATTGACCCTTTTGGTTCTTATGATGTAGTGAGTTTCTACAGGTGTCTTATGGCGATACTCTCGGGTTTTGACGTACCTTGGTTGAGTTAGAAGGATTCAGTCCTTACGGTTTGGTTAAGTGCAAATGGGTTTTGGAGAATTCTTTATGGCTTTCTACCAAGGTTAGAGATGTATATTTCCTTCTGGCATGAGGAGCATGTGATGTATAGTGATTTTCTCCTTGATGGGATCAAATGGAAGGTTCTTGGCTAATTGAGTATGTAGTTGCTTATGACTCGGAGTAGATTATGAAGCTCTCGTATTTATCATTGGATGGCATGGTATATGCAGTGTGTTGTGTAGGACTGAGATTGGCATGTGCAAGGTCATGGTTCAGTTTTGAAAGGAAGGTCATAAATTCTTAGGCAACATGGACGGTTTCAGATGATTAGGTAAATGACATTACTATTTGGTATGGCTTGATAAGAGTATGCATTTCATAAGGGGGATGTGTTTTGATTTATGGATACTTCAATGGCATTGCGGCACTCTTCTAGTTGATCGACAACTAGTGTTCAAATTCTGCTTTGTGGCATAGAAGAGTTATAGAAGTATTCCTCGCGGGATGATCATGTATGAGGGATGTGTTAGACATTTCGGCGGTGTAGTTGAGATCAAATATGATGATTCGTGTGTTCTATGGATTTGTAGACTGGGAGTTCTCATGAGTAGATTGTTTCGTAGTTGTGGACTGTGAACACAGCCAGGGCTATCCAGAAGATAGTATGTGTTGTGATTCAGTCATTGTGGACTTTCGGAGGGTTATTTATCTATCGTGGGTGACGAGAGTTGATTTGGGGTTCATTAGTAGGCCTGATATGGATGTGTGTTCTGCACTGAGTCAGATCGGTTGGCTTCATACAGTTATTGTTGAGGGATTTTCCATTCAGTCGTTGTTGAGCTTATTCATGTTATATGATGATCTGTGAGTTACTCTTCTATGCTATGAAGGGTTGTGACACATTGGTTATATGCATATATGGTGCAGTTCTATTTGACCTTTATAGCAGAATTTGAGCAGGATGAGCATTTGGGTATTGCGTGATTGATTGCGCGTTGGCTATATTCTTTCCGGATGGTGACATTGTTATTTGCTCTACGTGGTTATGGTACTGCACTTTGGGTACTTGATGTCGAATTTCGAGTGGTTATGGATTTTGAGCAGGGTGGCTCGAGTTATATAATATGGACCAGCATTTGGATGGGGTCACAATTGTAGCGGAGTTATATAGAGGTATGATCCTTTGTGTTAGATTCGTGTGTTTTGGTTTTGCGGTGTGTGATAGTTCTTAGCATTGCGTTGTGGTGATACCCGCTGAGCTTTGCGGACAGTTCTCTTGTTTGATGTCACTTTCCATGTTTGAGTACATTTGGAATGTTGCTTAATGGTGCACAGATTGCACATGTTGTGGCTTTAGATTGTATTGATGTGTCATGTCACTAGAGTTGTCGTGTTGGATGAGATGAGGTCATTGGGCCTAGAATGGACACTATCGAAATTGATTACATCATGGTTAGAAGGATGTTGTTGTTGATCGCCTTAGAAAATTGCTATAGTTCCTATTGAAGGAGAGGGAGTTCCACAACTTGTTAATCTGATTAATGGTTATGAGTTCTGCATGTTTCTTTCTTTATTAGCAATGTACGAAGGTTTTAGAATGAGGCGTTGTTTGGTATGAGGTTTATTACCGGTATTGGGTTGTTTTGAGCAGCTACTGTGATTGGAAAATTATCGCTATGAGTATTTGAGATAGGAGGTATATCATGTGATTACATCTTGAGTTAGGTATATGGGCTCAATATGGCATGTATAGACTTATACAGTGTGTAGATGCGAGATTCTGATTTTATGGAAAAATTCAGATGTGAAAAATTAGGTTCTAAGTCTTATGGTCTAGGTTGAATTATGAAATTTCAGTTATGTTGTGCTATTAGACCTATATGGGATAGGGTGACTTGGGATCACCCCCGGGTATGTGCATGGTAAGGTTACACAGTGGTTTGATGGCTTTGAGAACAACTTTAGGCATGTTCGAGGACAAACAAACGTTTAAGTGGGGGAAGATGTAACGACCCGACCGGTCGTTTTGAGCAATTGCGCTTCGCTCGGCTATTTGAGGGCATGAGTAGCTCCATATGATGTATTATGACTTATGTGAATCGTCGATTTTGGTTTTCAGGTTATTCGGAATTGATTTAAAAGAATGATTCTCAGCTTGAATCTTCAAATTGAAAAGGTTTGACCAAGTTTGACTTTTTAGTATTTGACCTTGGATTGAATTATTGATGGTTCCGTCAGCTCCGTTGGATGATTTTGGACTTAGGAGTGCGTCCAAATTTTGATTTGGAGGCCCGTAGTGGAATTTGGCTTGAAATGGCAAAAGTTGGAATTTAGGAAAGATTAGCTAATAGTGGACTTTTTGATATCGTAGTCGGATTCCGATTATGGAAGTGGAAGCAGGTCCGTAATGTCAAATGTGACTTGGGTGCCAAATTTGAGGTCAATCGGACGTGATTTGATAGGTTTCGGCATCGATTGTGGAAGTTGAAGTTTCAAAGTTCAATGATTTCAAATTGAGGTGTGATTCATCATTTCGATGTTGTTATGTGTTTTTTGAGGCCTCGAGTAGGTCCGTGTGATGTTATGTGACTTGTTGGTATGTTTGGATGTGGTCCCGAGGGGGTCGGGTGAGTTTCGGACGGGTTTCAGAGCATTTTCCTTCATGATTCACTACTGGTAGCTGCTGTTTGCTGGTGTTTCAAACCTTCTTTGCGATCTCAAAGATTGGCACACGATCGCGTAGAGTATCAAGGGAGTTGGCCCTTTCAATTCATCGCATTCGCGCTAGTAGCATCGCGTTCGCGAGCCTTTGTAAGGTCTGGGCATCGAATTTGTGCCCTTATGTATGCGTTCGCGTAGGGCAGAGATGAGAAACTGGGGCTGGGGAGTATCCATTCGTGTTCGCGAAGTAGCTTATGCGATCACGTAAGGAGGAGCTATTGTGAGTCATGTTCACGAGGGTTATGCCACGAATGCGTAGAGCATTTTTGGTGGCTGGTATTTTATTCATCGCGAACGCGATGGTTGACCAGCGTTCGCGAAAGAGAAGGCCTGGGCAGATTATAAAGTATTCTATTTCGAGGGTTTCGGCCATTTTTATATTTTGGGAGCTATGGAGCTCGAATTGAGGTGATTCTTGAAGTATTTTTCACCATATGAATCGGGGTAAGTGTTCTCTACTTTGTTTTAGTTATATTCCATGAATCTATCTTCGTTTATTGCAATTGGTTGATGAATTTTAAAGAGGAAATTGGGGGTTTTGGCCTAAATTTCTATAATATGAATTTTTGAGTTTTGAATACCGATTTGTAGTCGGATTTGAGTGAAACTAATATGGTTGGACTCGTAATAGAATGGGTTTTCGGATTTCGTGAGTTTTGCCGAGTTTCGAGGCGTGGTCCCGGGTGTGATTTTTGGCCGGATTTGTGATTTCACTTGGGATTCGATCTTTATCATTTGTAATTGTTTCCTTGGGATCCATCTGGTGTATTGAGTTGTTTTGGCTAGTTTTGAGTCGATCGGAGGTCGCTATGAACGTGATGGCATTCCTGGAGCATCGCTTGGCTTGCTCGGTATCGGAATCGGTTTGTTTAAGATAAGTAACTCTTCTAAACTTAGTGCTGAGGGTAGAAAATCCCAAATTATGTCTATGTGATTGATGTTAAGGTGACACACATGCTAAGTGACGGGCGTGTGGGCGTGCCCCTTGTTAATTGTGACTTTGTTGTTTCCAGGGCACTGAATAGTTGCCCTATTTTGTTGATATATGTGTTTTCACTATGTGATAAAATAAATGAGTTGTACATCATGCTAGACATCATTTTTAGGCCTTATGTTGTTATCGTTGGGACCCATAGTGGTCGTTTCTTGCTATCATCTCATTAAATTCATTGATATTTCGTACTCAGTCACATCCATGCATTCATATCATATCATATCTCAGTCTCAGTTGTTACTTATTGACACATCATATCATTGTTCCAGGCCAGTTTACATGTCATTGTGAGCCCGTGGGTGAGACTGGAGAGATTGATGACTGAGTGGGGTCGAGTGCCTCATTATGAGTCACAGTTATGGGATCGGGCTGCATGCCGCATCATGTTTTATTGATTATTGAGTAAGGCCGAAGATCTAATTGATTTATGCCATGATTGGCTTGTTATAGCGCTTGGGCCATAGGAGCCACTCCGGAGTCTACACACCAACAGTGGGCGTGGTTGATTATTTTGAGGGATGGATCTTCCCTGGACATGGATCTTGTCCGAAGAATTTATATATGTGGAGATGGATCTTCTCCATGGGGCCGGATTGGCCTTCCTCGGTACTGAGTGACTGATAGTCAGTGACGTATATATTTTGGGATGGATCTTCCCCGGGCCAAATGGGCCATATATAGTACCGAGTGGTTGAGCATGATGAGTGAAAAGTGTGAGATAGTGAGATTGAGTACTCTGAGAGTGCGAGTACATGATTCATCTCTGAGATACATGACATTGGCATGCACACATGACATACATGCATAGAGATGCATTTTTCCTCATGTTGAATGGTATCACGTCATTCATGACTTTTACACACATTAGTATATGGCACAGAGAGGTATTTCACACTTGTTATCTGGAAAGAAAATGAAACATCTTATTTATTGTGAAAAGGATTTTTAGAAAAGTTTTAATTTTCAATATATCTCATATTTTACGACGATTTCGGTAAAGGATTTGGGTTTTCACTGATACTCTTGAAAGGCGGAACAATTTGTTAGGAAAACTATGGAAAGCTGAACATTTTATCTCTGAGTTACTTCCATGTTTGTATGCTTTATATTGTTATGAACTGTTATTGGATATCTGTGTTGGACCCGACCTATATTTTAGCTCTTCACTACTTTCAAGCTGAGGTTAGGTTTGTTACCTTTTGAGTATATGGGGTCGGTTGTACTCATATTTCACTTCCTACACATTGCGTGCAGATCCCGAATGCCGATGTTGCTGCGTTCGATGGTTGCTGGATTTGAAGGTGCACTTACGTCCCCGATATAACTGCCTCTTGTTCATTGTAGCCTTAGTTTTTATAAAATTCTATTTATGTAGTTTTCAAATAGAAGCTTTATTGTTTTCATGTCAGCTTTTTCAAACAGAAGATTTATTGTTTTCATGTCAGCTTTGTAAACTCTATTCTTAGAAGCTCATGATTTGTACTACCAGTCCTTGGAAAAAGTAATAGATCCAGATAATTTATTTTGTTTAATTGACTTATTAGCAATATTGAAATTGGATAGTTATTAGTTGGCTTACCTAGTGGGTTAGGTTAGGTGCCATCACGACTAGTGAATTTTGGGTTGTGAAAGTTTAGCCATACATTACCTCAATTGAGATTTCCTTAAATTCTACAAAATTCCGAAACTCTTAGCACCTTCAATCTATTTTAGGAATATAAAAAGTTGAATAAAAAATTAGAAGGATGATGAAGGTTCTAGCTCATTCGAGCGCATTATCAAACACTAGGTGTGCATTATGTTTTTAAGACCTTTTTGTGAAAGATTTCATCATTCCACCCCCTATTTTTCAGCATTTTTAGCTTATAATCCCCCATACATGCAAGATAATCAATCTCATCCCCAGGAATTACCTTTCTAATGGTTCATTCTAGTTACATTTGGAAAGTAAGAGTTTGGGTGATAGAATCTTACCTCTTAGGAAGAAGACCTAGGTGCCTCTCTTGACAATCTTCAAGGTTTAAACAAGAATTCAGGAGTAATTTTTGATGAAGAACACTTTTTCCCTCTAAGACTCTCTTTCTCACTCTGAAAGTACCAAAAAATAGGCTCAAAATGAAGTATGACATTAGATATATCGACATAGGATTAGACCTAAGAATTAAAAATTTAGAGCCCCGACACGCATTTGCGGTCACATATGCGACCGCATAATGCATATGCGGTCCGCAAAATGGGCCGCACAATGGCCCTCCGAAACTAGAATTTTCTGCTTCGGTCTGCAACCATTCTGCGGTCCGCAGACCTGTTCTGCAGTCGCATAATGCGCCGCAGAACTACCATTTGAGAAATATTAAGGCTGAATATGCGATCAAAGTGCGGCCCACAAAATAGTTCTGCGGTTGCATAATGGGCCACAAAAGTGACATAAGAAATGGCCGAATAGACTGCCTCACTATGGCCATTTTGCGGCCTGTAGAGTGATTCTGCGACCGCATAGTGCGCCGCAGAAATGCCTTATTCTGCCAACATATTTCTTTAACTCCTCGGTGCACTAATTAACCCAAATATTCCGTACCGCGGAGAGCTTGTGAGCCGTAAAGGATCTTAATAACCTTCAACACATAAGCCTAACTCAGCACCATAAAATTTTGGTTTTTTAAGCAAAACTTTATGGGGCCTTACATACGCCCAAGTCCGAAATCAGATTACAAAGCTATCGGGGCCATAAAAATACATTTCCAGGGTAATTTTCACAAAAATCAAAGTTTGATCAACATTTTTAATTCAAACATCTAAGTCAAGAATCAAGGGTCCAAATCAATCGAAAAGCTTCCCAGAATAAAATGAACCAACCCCAAAAGTCAAAAACCGTAAACATACATGTGCGAAGCAATAAAAGGTGTAATGGGTGCAATTATACAAAATGACTGATCGGGTCATTGCAACATGGATTTGACTTATGTTGAGGAGTCGGTGGCGATCATAGACGGGTAGGTCCGGAAGTTGAGTTGAAAGTGTTTTCCTTCTGCGAAACAACAATGGAGAGATCAATCAATCAAGGCAGCTATGTGGAAATCCTAGTTTGATATGCAGAGTAGATATCCATACATTTTCACCAGTTCAGGTACTTTTCTATGTCCGTTCGAGGACGAACATTTCTTTTAGAGGTGGAGAATGTGACGACCTGATAGGTGATTTTGATTATTAGTCCATATTTTCATGTTTTAGCTCCATTTGAAGTTTCTCGATTTGCATGCGCAGTCCATGTCTTTTTTTGAAAGTTTTTATGTAAATATTTAAAGAAAATATGATTTTTGGCTATAAAATCAACTTTAGTTGACTACGATCAATATTTTTTGTAAACGAACCCAGGTTGATGTTTTGACGATTTTGGTGGGTCCATATTATGATTTTGGACTTGGGCGTTTGCCCAGAATTGAATTCGGAGGTCCCCAGGTTGATTTGACTTGCTTTAAAGTTAGCAATTTAAAAGTTTAGAAATTTCTTATGTTTGACTATAGGTTAAACTAATGGCTACCGGGTTTGAATTTTGATTTAGGGACTTAGTATAGGTCTGTTTTGCTATTTGAAACTTGTACAAAATTAGGTGCAAATTAGAATTTGTATGATAGGATTCGGATGATTGGTTCTGATTTTAGAGGTTCTTGAGTTTTCTTTATATGTTCATGCATTTTGACGTTTGATTCGTACATCTAGGTGTTATTTTGGTATTCTGATCACGTGAGAGAATTAGTATGATGATATTACACTTGTGTGTATGTTTGGTTCAAATCTAAAGGGGCTCGGTGAGTTATAAATAGGCTACATACCATTTCAGACTTAGGATATTGCTGGTTTTCAACTGCTTCTGGTGTCTGGTGCATTGTACTTCACGATCGCGAAGGGAAAATTTAGGTTGGGGCTGGTTGTTCAACACGAACGTGAGGAGCTGGTCGCGAGCGCGAAGAAGAGAGGGGCTTACCCTTCGCGAACACTACAGCCCTCTCGTGAACGCGAAGTGTTGTGGGATATGGGGGAAGGTCAATCGGTTACTCTTCGTGAACACGGGCCTTGGCTCGCAAATGCGAAGGCAGGGGGGAGTTAAGACTTCACGAACGTGAAGACCTTTTGGCTGCTGCTCTTCGTGAATGCATCGGGTGCTTCGTGAATGCGAAAAACACCCAACGCCCATGAATTAAAATATCTAGAAGTCAGGGTTTGAACCATTTTTCACCATTTTGAAGTTAGAGCTCGGCCTAAAGACAATTTTGAAGAGGTTTTTTTATCCCAACTTCGTTGATTAGTAAATTATAACTTGTTTTGTTATATTTCCATAAACACCCTTTGATTTTAACCTTTAATCTATGATTTTTCATGGTAGAAATTAGGGACTTGGATAGAAATTGAGAATTTTAAGAAATTAAGATTTAGACCTCAAATTGATGTCGAATTTTGAAATAAACACATAACCAGGCTAGAGGGTGAATGAGTAATTAGGTTTTGGCCCGAATCTCAGCTTTAACCAAGGCGGGCCTAGGGTTGACTTTTGTTGACTTTTTTCAAACTCATTTAAGATTGAATCTTTTTCACTCGTGGGTAGTTTCTGAAGCTTATTTTGAATTATTTGAATTATATTTGTCTAGATCTGATTGTTTGACTTTTGTTAACATTTTTCAAACTCATTTAAGATTGAATATTTTTCACTCGTTGGTAGTTTCTAAAGCCTATTTTGAATTATATGAACTATATTTGGCTAGATTTGATTTTTTTGGTAGGCTAATTCTAAAGAAAAAGTTGCGGTTGAGCATTGATTGAGTTGCAGAGTGAGGTAAGTGTCGGGGTTAACTTTGATTTGAGGGATTAGTACTTTTAGGTCTATTTGCTACGTGAATTATGTGTTGGGGCGATGTATATGTAAGGTGACGAGTATATATACGTTGTCATTGGGTTAAAGCATGCACGTGAGAATTATTTTCTTGTATTATATTGCTTCCATGATTACGTTTTCCATGCCATTGTTAGATTATTACTTCTTTAGTAGTTTTTCTTGATTATTTTTGAGTTGTTGGAATTTTAAAAGTTGAGATGAATTATCATTACGCTAAGATTGAAGTGAAATAGCTTCCCACCTTATTTTACTATTTTGGATTAATGTTGTTGCTTGGCGAGGAAGAGTAAAAATCATGAAGGGTCTTGCCGTACTGTATTTGCATACAATATTATTTATCTGAGAGATTGTGAGGATTAAAGCACAAATGGTATTGCCGTGCCGTATTCACCATCACGATCTCGAGGGTGAGATTCCGAGGGGTGACCAGACTCATTTGGTTTGAGATGCACGGTGAAGTTATCATGGTAAAGCTTTATATTGCTTTATCCAGTAGGTTTGTATTTTGGATCTTGTATAATTAATCATGGTATAATTTAGTGTATTATTTTACTGCTTAATATAACATGGTATCACAATAGGTGAATTAAACACTAAAACACAAAATATCAACATCTATATATCTCATTTTTAGAATAAAGAACCAAATGCCTGATAAAAAATATGGATCTTTAAATAAATAGCTGATCCGACGTACCGTTTACTTCTTCTAGTATGTATACATAGATTATATACTGTTATACGCATATTATATATGTATTATATATATATTATACATTCGCCAGCTATATTGAATTTAAAAACAGTTGAATGAGTGGCTATATAAGTTAATTCTTCTTAAGAATAACCTCAACGTTACAACCCGTGTATTACTGTTCCATGCATTATTAATTATGACATCGACTGTTCTGGTTTTTACTAATTCTTGCACTATTAATTATCGCATTACTTATTTTTAAACCAAACAACCCCTTAGTCCTTATGTAGTTTTTTCAAACTTATTAACAAAATGGGAGTAAGAGCTACTCTTGATAATAAGGTGAATAGCACTGTATCTCTATGTATATCTGTTCTGAAACTATTAAGTTGGTAATTATTGGAGATATTGTTATAATTTATAAACATTTTGATTATACTTGTTAGGAAGAGTAAAACCTCATAAAATGGGTACAGTGGCGAATTTAGGAATTTTTCCAAGGGTGTTCAAATTTGAAAGAAGTGAAAAAAATTCCTGACAAAGGGTGTTCACTGTGTGTTATATACCTCTAAAATATAATATTTTACCTATATACACAATGTAATTTTTCGACGAGGGGCGGTCAATCTCTTATGATCAGTGGCGAAACCACATATTGACAAGGGTGGTCAAAAATTACACTGTTTACATAGGTAAAATATTACGTTTTTGAAGTATATAACACATATTGAACACCCTTTGTCGGATTTTTTTTCCACTTCTTTTAAATTTGAACACCCTTGAAGAAATTCCTAGCTTCACCACCGCCTATGATCATATGGTTTCGTCCCTGGATGGGTAGATGCTGTGTTGACAAATTAACTACGTAATATTCTACTTCCGGATCTTCATGTTGACTACCAACGATTATGATTTGGTCACCGATCTGATAGTTTTGCCAATACATCGTAAAACTGTACGGCATTTATTTCTCTGTACTATTCAACCTAATCAAACGAAGTTTTCGTTCTATTTGGGAATAAAATTTACTGTCCAAAGGCAAAGTCTAAAAGTATGCCATATAGCTAGCAATTTGTGTTGAAAATGCCTAGCTCACGATCGATTTGTAGCATCTATGCGCAAGAAGATAGGTCACAAGAAAAGCTCCCCCAAACTTGACGAGATTCAATTAATTTCGCAAATAATCGTATGCTTAACGATGGCCGGGACCTCTTTCGCTGGGTCCAGGATGAGTCCTCGGAAAATATGCGACGTGCCTCGTCGAACGGCGTCGTCTGCTACCGTAGGAAGAAACATCCTGAGGGGACATGCCATTGCCCATTGAATTTGCCGCTGGCGTTAGGAACCTGCCATGCACAGCAATAAATTGTGCACCAATTAAGAATAATACAAATACCAGCATGAAACAAGTATTCTTCATTATTTATATGGTTATTAATCCTTTTGTTTTTCCTCCTGTACGTAGTTTCTTTTTTCTCTCACCCTCTCAAGTCAAAAAGGGCGTTTTGAAGTATTTTATGCAACTGTTAGAGCTGTTTGATTTGATGTGTATATTTATACTGAGGAATTTGGTTGAAAGAGGGTGGTGACGCGCTTTCTAAGTTGAACTTGTCAAGTGTTTAACTTAAAATGAAAGCGTATATTCAATTGAAGTGGACATGGTTTTATCTGTTAATAGTAGCTATTTTTGACACCAGCTTTAGATCAGTATTCATGTACGCCCAACAAATTGATTTATACCCGTTCAAAAATGAAGATGGGAAAACACGTTACGGCATTTTTTGCGTGAAGAAAATTATATACGGTCAAAATCGGGCTTGCTCTTTTTGTATGACTAATCGAGACCAGGACGTGACAGGCCAAGGTTTGACCCCATGTCATATCGGACCGTGATGAGAAGTTAGATTGCCGAGTTCGTGACCCAGATACCGATCGAGATCGAGATCAGCCAAGATCGAGACCGAGCAGAATAGAGATCGAGCCAGATCGAGGGAAGCCTACCGAGCAAAATAACAGAAAATCAAAATATCCGCGATCGGGCGAGGATCGTGGCAAAAATCTCGGCACATATCAAGAAGAGACCGATTAATTAGCCAATCATGGGATTTCTTACCTCATATAAAATTGTACTTAGAGTAGGACTCTCCTACTATATAAAGGGGGTCTGATCATTTGTAAAGTCATCATATTCATGCAATACAAAGCAATATACTACTTTTCTCTTAAGCTCTCAATACTCTGTTACTTTGTTCATATCCTCCAGTGGAATATTTATTTGGTTCGAGAACGATCTAGCTCGAGAGCCAAAGCTATACATTTCCTTTGGTTTGCTTTTATTTTTATTTACAGTCAATATCAATTTACGTATCTTCTTATTTTGTGCCAAGTTATATCACGTATCCATAAAACCATATGTAAATTCAAGTGTTATCCGATTTTATGGTAAACAGTTTGGCACGCACCCTGGAGCTAAGGATAATAGTGGTTACCTAGTATAAACTTTCGTAACACACACTATTTTACACTTGTTCTTTGAAGTATCTTTGATTACAAGATTAAAAAATGTCAAACTCTCAGTCAGCACCTCAACATATTGACAATGATCTCAGCCACCACGGCAAAAATGAGAACATTGCATCGGGAAACATTGTGCCCCCTGCTGGCCTCGATGGAATTCTGGCTGTCGATCCAATCGACGTCAGTTCACATGTAGCCATCAATGGAAATTTGGCTGTTGATCCCGAAAGCAGCATCCGCGGGGATGCCCGATTAGCTACTCAGAGCGCATGTGGTGGTGAAGATGGTGGGATCAGCTTGCAGGTGATCTTCGAAATGTTGCAGGCCCAACAGGCAGCAATAGCCCAACTCCAAAATCAGAACCACACACCAAGCAAGGTCGATGTGATGACCCAAAATGTGATCTTTAAATTAAATAATCATCTCGGTGTTTTAAGACCTTGAAAAAAAGCGCTATCAATAATTCCTCGACTTGCGTGCGCAGACCGTAGAATTTTCCAGAAGGTTTTTGTATGAAAAATAGATTAAATTATGAATTAGAGCTTTAAAACTCAACTGAATTGACTTCGGTCAACATTTTGAGCAAACGAACCCGGATCCAAGTTTTGACCATTCTGGTGGTTTCGTATCGTGATTTGGGACTTGGTCATATGCCCCAAATCGAATCCGGAGGTCCCTAGATCAAATTATCGTCATTTAACGGAATCTAGAAATCTAAGGCTAAAGATTTCTTAAGTTTGACCGGAGATTTGACTTTTGAGCAAACGACCCTGGAATGGAATTTTGATGATTCAAATAGTTTCATATGGTGATTTTGGACTTAGGAGCATGTTCGGATATGGATTTGGAAGTCCGTAGGACAATTCAGCGCATTTTGGCGAAAGTTGAAAAATAGAAGATTATTGGAAAAGTTTGACCGAGAGTTGACTTTTTGATATAGGGATCGGAATCCAGTTCTGAAAATTTTTATAGCTTCGTTATGTCATTTATGACTTGTGTGCAAAATTTGAAGTCAATCGGACTTGATTTGATAAGTTTTTGCATCGAATATAGAAGTTAGAAGAATTGAAAACTCTTAATTCGATTCATGGCGTGATTCGAAATTTTAGTGTTGTTTAGCGGGGTTTAAATCCTCGACTAAGTTCGTATTATATTCTAGGACATGTTGCCATATTTGGTTAGAGTCCCGAGGGGCTCGGGTGTGTTTCGGAGTGGTTCCGGACCATTTTTAGGCCAATTTAACTTGCTGGATTTTTACAGCAAGGTTCGAAAATACTGACGCGAGGAGCATAATTTGGAAGTTTATATCTAGCAATCTATAAGGAATCTGAAAATGTACAAAACATGAAATTTGTAGCCCTTGCATTCTAGACTATCAATGTTATAAGTGCGGGTCAAGACGTCAATGGTATATCATATACTACAGCTAACAAAATTTCCAAAGTAACAATTACCCAAGAGAAACGGGTGAGGCATGTTTTAGAGGAAGACAACATTACATTCAATGGCGCAGATGCAGATGGCATATTAACCCCTCATAACGATGCACTGGTAATATCTTTAATTGTACATGATACTAATGTGAAACAAGTTTTGATTGATCCAGGTAGTTCCGTGAACATTATTTTGCTAAGAGTGTTACGTGAGATGCAAGTTGAAGATAAAGTGATACCAAAGGCGCATACTCTATCTGGATTTGATAATTCTAGTGTCCTCACGAAAGGAGAGCTATCACTCACCACATTCGCTGAAGGAGTCGTTAAAGATACAAAGTTCCAAGTGGTAGATATGGAGATGTCTTACAATATGATTCTTGGGAGATTATGGATCCACGAAATGGATGTTGTTCCTTCAACCTTGCATCAAGTTATTAAAACAACCAAATTAACACTAAAATTAGATTTCCGGATTAATTCCTAATAAAAATGCAAACTATTACAAATTAAAACTAAAAATGCAAAATCACCATTTTTGTTATTTTCTTCCTATTTTGTTCTAAAACAAATTAACCCCTAATTAATACTAAAAAAAAGAAATTAAATGCAAACGCAAATGTATTTTTTTTTTTATTTTTCATATGAATTAAATGCACAAATAAAATGCAACAATTACCGAAAAATTGACACAAAATTCACAAAAATTATAAAAATAAGGAAAAAAATCATTTTGTTTGAATTTTTGGGAATAATTCATATATAGGGCAAAAATCACGTGCTCACAGCTGCCCCTCTTTGCTCGGAAACATGAAAAGTTTTCGGGAAAAGATAAGTGAGCAAATACGAGCGATTTTTGCCCGTTCGAATATTCCGTGTGAAGCATTTTTTAAAAAGCTGACCGCACCTTGCTTTAGAGGCTGCCTACATATCCTGGGCTAAACAGAAATCAGGTCAGTGTAGTTTGGGAATGTCTGGTAGCTGGGACTACCAGGATCTGTGATTTCACTGCGATTGCTGCTGCTACTGCTCGCTGACCTTCCCTATTATACCATGGCAAAATAAAAGAAGCTAGACTAAGCTATGAACTATGAATTACAAGATTCTATCTAAATTCTTCAAACTTGTTTTTGTACTTCCTTGCTGTCTTGTTGTCTTGTATTCTCTTGATGAAATCCATTGTTGTTACTTCAACTGGTCAGCTGAGATGTTGTTCCTTCTCTTCAAATTGCTGAACATGAATAAACTTGAACTTGAATGTATTCCTCTGTTATATGGGCGGGCTCCTTACTTCACAAAGATAGACAAAACAAAGAAAACTTTCTGCCCCAGTTTGGAAAACAGGGTGCCTATTACCATATGTTAATAAGAATTGAAAACTAAAGACTGAAATGTATTTCTCTGTTATATGGGCGGGCTCCCAACTTCAAGACTTAAAAATTTAAAGAATGAAATATAACTTCAAAATTTAAAGACTGAAATGTATTCCTCTGTTATATGGGCGGGCTCCCAACTTTAACACTTGAAAATTTAAAGACTGAAATGTTTCAAAATTTAAAATTTAAAGAGTGAAATGTATTCCTCTGTTATATGGGCGGGCTCCCAACCTCAAAACTTGAAAATTTAAAGACTGAAATGTTTCAAAATTTAAAGTTTAAAGACTGAAATGTATTCCTCTGTTATATGGACGGGCTCCCAACCTCAAAACTTGAAAATTTAATGACTGAAATGTTTCAAAATTTAAAATTTAAAGACTAAAATGTATTCCTCTGTTATATGGGCGGGCTCCCAACTTTAACATTTAAAATTTAAAGACTGAAATGTAACTTCAAAATTTAAAGACTGAAATGTATTCCTCTATTATATAGGCGGGCTCCCAACCTCGAAACTTGACAATTTAAAGACTGAAATGTTTCAAAATTTAAATTTTAAAGACTGAAATGTATTCCTCTGTTATATGGGCGGGCTCCCAACTTTAACATTTAAAATTTAAAGACTGAAATGTAACTTCAAAATTTAAAGACTGAAATGTATTCCTCTATTATATGGGCGGGTTCCCAACTTCTACTTGAATTTTGTCCTAAACACGCAAACTTTGAGACTAACTTACATTTCCCTATGTAATTACTTATTATCTTGTATTTTAACCATACCACACTTGCGGTCAAACCTGATTACTGCTTGCTTTTCCCTTATGGAGAATTCCTCCTGAACAACCAACTTTTCTGCCCCTGTTTCAATCAAAGAAAATTTTGTTAGTTTGAAATGGTGGTTAGTTGATGGCATTATTGCTGAAAATCCTTCCACTGTCTTGCTTTGTATTGACTGACTCCCTCGAACTGACCCTGAACTGCTTGACTTTCTGACTGTCTTTCCCAAATTCCCCGACCTTTGACGACCTAAATATTTTGTACCCATGCTGTTGTTTCACTTTTCTGACCCTTTTTGTCTGAACCTTTACATTTCCCACAACATTTCCCAATTATTCCACCGATGAAACTTCCGGCGACTTCCCATATTCCACTTTACATCATGTTGATGTTGACATGCTCTGACCATATTATGCTTTACCATTTTCGGAAGCTGATAGTGAGCTTTGAAATCCTTTTCACTTGTATTGAACAAAACTGGCACTGAAACATCTTAGACAAATAAAAAACCCCAAAATAAAATGAAATTCAATGATTTTATGAGTTAAGGATAAGAAGAATCTAAAACCGGATGACTGTTAAAAGGAAAAAGAAAAGAAACTTATTTGACCGGAACAGCTGGCACCAATGGTCATGACATGCATTTCGGACTAATCGGCCTAGTCTGTCCAACTAACCAGCTTTCAATTGCCATACTTTGTTGCCCCAGAATTTCCATTACTCAATTACTTTGCCCAAACCATAATCTTGTTTATCTTGCGGTGCCACGAAACAGTTTTCACCAACAAACCTTTCTCAATTAGCCATTTCTCAACTCACTTTCACCTCAAGGTGCCCCCGAGGGTTTTCATCAATAAGACTCTCCCATTTTATTTTTCTCTCAACTCCCGTCGCCTTACAGTGCCCATGAGGATTTTCACCAATAAGACTCTCTCATTTTATTTTATTTTTCTTGCTTGAACCAGAGTGCTGCTCTGTCACGAATTACCTCTACCTGCTTGACTTGGCATTTCTCGAAGATTGATCAGAAGGTCTTCTTTTAGACCGTAATGTAGGCTTTTGGATGGGTTAGGAAGAAAGGTATAAAAGGCTCAAAACAATTTCAAAATGGGTTAAAACTACAACTTTCGGAATCCAATTTCTCACAATAATCACAACCTCTGCCCCAGTGTCTTGCTTGGGGATTTTTGGACTTTTATTTTGGTATGACTGAACCTCGGAGTAAGGCTGCCTACGTACCTTTTCGGGATCAAGTCAAACGTAGTTCACGTCATAGAATTACTTTTGTTGTGATTTTTCTTCTTTTCTTATGTTTTCTTTTCTTCTTTTCTTTCTTTTCATTTTCTTTTCTTTTCTTTTCTTTTTCTTTTCTTTTCTTTTCTTTTCCTTTCTTTCTTTTTTTTCTTTTCATTTACTTATTTGCGGCACTTGCGTTTCTTAATTGTGTCGTCGATTCCGAACGAGGGGTATGAAAGGAAATAAGTAAGGCTCAAAGGGGATGACAAGGGATAAAAGTGTTTGGATAGCAGAACAAAATGCCTTCGTCAATTCAATCTTTAAAATATGCCAAGTACAAACAGATACATTCAGAAATAAAAAAATCATACATAATATCTCTTGACCGCATCGGAATTGATGGCCATTTCTACACATTGTCCTTCTACATCTGTCAGATATAGTGCACCATTAGACAACACTCTTGTTACCACAAATGGTCCCTGCCAATTTGGAGCAAACTTTCCTTTTGCTTCAGCCCAATGAGGCAAAATACATCTCAACACTAACTGTCCGACTTCGAACTTCCTCGGACGCACTTTCTTGTTGTATGCTCTTGTCATTCTTCGTTGGTACAGTTGACCGTGACACACTGATGCCAACCTTTTCTCGTCAATCAAACTTAATTGTTCAAGGCGGGTCTTCACCCATTCATCATCATCGATCTCATCCTCCACGATGATTCGAAGGGACGGGATCTCCACTTCTGCGGGTATTACTGCCTCGGTGCCATACACCAATGAATAAGAAGTCGCCCCCACTGAAGTACGAACAGTGGTGCGGTACCCCAACAATGCAAAAGGCAACTTCTCATGCCACTGTCTAGACCCTTCAACCATCTTCCGGAGTATTTTCTTTATATTCTTGTTGGCTGCTTCAACCGCACCATTTTCCTTGGGACGGTATGGAGTAGAATGCCTATGGGTAATCTTAAACTGCTCACATGTCTCCTTCATCAAATGACTATTAAGATTAGCCCCATTGTCTGTGATAATCACCTTCGGTATCCCAAACCGACAAATAATGTTCGAATGCACAAAATCCACCACAGCTTTCTTAGTCACAGACTTGAATGTCTTAGCTTCCACCCATTTGGTAAAATAGTCTATAGCTACCAGAATAAACCTGTGCCCATTTGACGCTGCTGGATCAATTGGCCCAATAACATCCATGCCCCATGCAACAAAGGGCCATGGTGCAGACATTGTATGTAATTCGGATGGTGGAGAATGAATCAAATCTCCATGCACTTGGCACTGATGACATTTACGCACAAAACTGATGCAATCCCGCTCCATAGTGAGCCAGTAATAACCTGTTCTGAGAATCTTTTTTGCTAGAACTTACCCACTCATATGCGGTCCACAAACTCCGACATGTACCTCAGTCATGATAGATGTGTCCTTTCTCGCATCAATGCATCTCAACAACCCGAGGTCTGGAGTTCTTTTGTACAACACTCCTCCACTAAGGAAAAACACGCTTGCCAGCTGTCGAATTGTTCGTTTCTGATCACTTGTAGCCTATACCGGATACACACCCATCCTGATATATTCCTTGATTTCATGAAACCACGTCTCACCGTCAAGTTCCTCTTCCACCACATTACAATAAGCGTGCTGATCGCGGACCTGAATCTGCAAAGGGTCCACATAAGCCTTATCCGGATGGTGTAACATCGATGCCAGAGTAGCCAACGCATCGGCCACTTCATTATGAATCCTTGGAATGTGCTTGAACTCTATTGACTGAAACCGCTGACAAAGCTCATGCAAACATTGTTGGTACGGTATAAGCTTTAAGTCCCGTGTTTCCCATTTTCCTTGAATTTGGTGTACCAGTAGGTCCGAGTCACCCATGACCAAGACTTCCCGGACACCCATATCTACAGCTAATCTCAACCCCAAGATACATGCCTCATATTCTGCCGTGTTGTTCGTACAATAAAAACAAAGCTGAGATGTAACAGGGTAATGCTGCCCTGTTTCAGAAATAAGCACCGCTCCTATTCCCACGCCTTTCATGTTTGCAGCCCCATCAAAGAAAAGTTTCCATCCTGGCTTCTCAACTAGTTCCAACTCTTCAACATGCATCACCTCTTCATCAGGGAAATAAGTCTTCAAAGGTTCATAATCTTCATCAACTGGATTCTCAGCCAAATGGTCCGCCAAGGCCTGTGCTTTCATCGCAGTCCGAGTCACGTAGACAATGTCAAACTCTGTAAGCAGGATCTACCACTTTGCAAGCCTCCCTGTAGGCATAGGCTTATGAAAAATATACTTTAACGGATCCAAACGAGATATGAGGTAAGTAGTATAAGATGACAAATAGTGTTTTAGCTTCTGTGCCACCCAAGTTAGGGCGCAACATGTCCTTTCAAGATGAGTATACTTAACCTCGTAGGGTGTGAACTTCTTGCTGAGGTAATAGATGGCATGCTCCTTCCTTCCGGTGATATCATGTTGACCCAATACATAGCCGAACGAATTGTCCATTACCGTTTAATATAGAATCAAAGGTCGCCCTGGTTCTGGCGGAACCAACACGGGTGGATTTGACAAATACCCCTTTATCTTATCAAACGCCTCCTGACATTCGTTTGTCCATGTAACCACAATGTTTTTCTTTAACAGCTTAAAGATAGGCTCACAAGTTGTCGGGAGCTGGGCGATGAACCTACTGATATAATTCAATCTCCCCAGCAAACTCATCACCTCGGTCTTGTTCCTCGGAGGTGGAAATTCATGGATGGCCTTGATTTTTGATGGATCCAGTTCAATACCCCGGCGGCTGACTACGAACCCCAACAACTTTCCAGACGGCACCCCGAACGCGCATTATGTATGATTAAGTTTGAGATTGTACCTGCGAAGCCTTTGGAAGAACTTTCTCAGATCCCTGACATGGTCAGATTGTTGTCTAGACTTTACAATCACATCGTCCACATAGACCTCGATTTCCTTGTGTATCATATCATTGAATATTGTTGTCATTGCCCTCATATAAGTTGCCCCAGCATTTTTCAAACCAAACAGCATGACCCGATAATAGTATGGTCCCTATGGCGTGATGAATGCCGTCTTTTCTGAATGGCGTGATGATAACCCGCGTAACAATCCATAAAAGAACCAATTTCATGTTTGGCACAATTATCAATCAATATGCGGATGTTCGACAGCGGAAAATTGTCTTTTAGACTTGCCTTGTTAAGATCCCGATAATCGACACACACCCTGGTCTTGCCATCTTTCTTCGGCACAGGCACAACATTAGCTAACCAGGTGGGATACCGTGTAACCCGAATGACCTTCGCATCGAACTGCTTGGTGATCTCTTCTTTGATCTTTACACTTATGTCCGTTTTGAACTTTCTCAGCTTCTGCTTGACAGGAGGAAATGCCGGGTCAGTGGGCAATTTGTGAACCACTAAATCAGTACTTAGCCTCGGCATATCATCATACGACCATGCAAAAATATCCTTGTACTCAAACAATGCTTTGACTATCCCCTCCTTGAGCTGTGGCTCCAGATGAACACTTATTTTAGTTTCACGAATATTGTCTTGGTCCCCTAGATTAACTGCTTCTGTGTCATTTAGGTTAGGTTTGGGTTTTTCTTCAAAGTGACTTAATTCTTTACTAACTTCCTCATAGGCCTCGTCATCATCATGTTCCACCTCATCATCACACTCGATTTCTTGCACTATTATTTCTGAGTTAGATTGGCTTTTAAAACTGGGCCGAAGATTCCTCATGCATGTCATGTTATTGATATCACCATAAAAAGAACTGTACAGAAAAGAAAAGAAAAAAAATGGAAACAAAATTAGGAGTTAAGAAAGAAAAGGAATTGCATCTCATTGAATGTAAAGATAACAGGGTTTTAACTCATCCAAACGGACGGAACATAGTAACTGAATTACAAACCCTGGAATAATCTAGGTGAACAAAAGGAAAACAAAAACCACTACCGTGACTCCCTCCAAGATGGAAGAGAAGTGGCTTCCCAGTTGTTGACATTAGCACGTGGCCCGATGTACTGTATATCTGCTTTGCCCAACCCTTCCCTGGCCTCAACCATGTTCAACTCAGCAAATACCCTCTCAAGCCCTTTCTCCAAGTTCCCATCCGCACCAATCAGTGGACCAGACACCTTTGCCAATAATTTCTTCCCGATACTTGGCCTGATGAAGGACCTGGACAGATGTGGAATTGGTTTGGGAAGAACCCAGACTCTTTTCTTCATCTTGCGGGCTCGTCTCATATCTGCCTCCGTAGGCTTGAACCCCAGCCCAAAGGTGTCCAGATTCTTGGGCAAATAAACTGGCTGAACAATACCTTGCAAATCAGCACCCAACCCTTTGCCTGGTACAAACCCGTTTTTCAACATTTCAGAGGCTACCATGACAGTTGTAGCTGTTATTCTGGGGACCGGGACGCTTTTCCCTTCAGGAACCTTTTCTACCGAGACTGTATCGAAAACCTGGTAAACCCACGGCCCCTTATCATCATCAGTCTCTATGAAGGGTACGATGGCATCACTTACAATGTTCATGTTGTCTTCCCCATGTACTACGATCTCTTGTCTATCCCACTAGAATTTGACCATCTGATGTAGTGTAGAAGGCACCGCTTTGGCAGCGTGGATCCATGGTCATCCCAACAAAAGATTATAAGACACCACCACATCTAACACCTGAAACTCCATGGTGAACTCGACCAGACCAATTGTCAATTCAAGTATGATGTCACTCACTGTGTCTGTGCCACCACCATCAAACCCCCGAACGCAGATGTTATTCTTATGAATTCTGTCATCATCAACCTTCAACTTGTTCAATGTAGACAAAGAAAAGATATTGGCACTGGACCCATTGTCAATCAGTACTCGAGTGACTACCGAATCTTCACATTTCATGGTCAAATAAAGAGCTCTATTATATTCTGTACCCTCCACGGGCAATTCATCATCAGAAAATGTCACTCTGTTTACCTCAAAGATTTTGTTCGCGATTTTCTCCAAATGATTCACTGAAATTTTATCGGGGACATGAGCTTCATTCAATATCTTCATCACAGCCCGACGATGTTCATCCGAGTGGATAAGCAATGAAAGCAACGAGATTTGGGCTAGCGTTTTCCTTAGCTGCTCAACAATAGAATAATCTTGCACTTTCATCTTTTTCAAGAACTCTTCTGCCTCTTCCTCCGTAATAGCTTTCTTAACTGGCACCGGATTTTCCTTGGGGGCCCTGGCCTTTCTCAACTCTTCGGGGGCAAAACAACGTCCCGAGCGAGTTAAACCTTGTATTTCACAGACTTCCTCTTTGATTTCCTTCCCCTTGTAGGTCACAACTACCTGTTCATACTTCCATGGAACAGCTTTACTGTCAATTACTGGTAACTAGTTTACTGGCTTTATAACAACTGGTTCTATGTGAGCCCCATTCACGACTGCCGCAGGTGTGCTTGATACCCCCCGAACCACTACCTTGATCGGCTCTGGTTTCTTCGCAACAACGGACGATCCTTTCCCCATCACCACAAGTGGCTTGTGGTCTATTCTTTTCAACTAAACCGCTGGTTTTACACTAGCTGACTTTTCATTCACTAGAACGGATCATCATGACTATTTGTGAGGGCTTCTTAAGCTCTGCTCCCTTATGTATCAGTTCAATCATGTTGGCATCATGATGCACTGGCAACGGGTTCTGGTTGATATTGGGTGCCTCCGGGGCCTGAACCTCGATCTTGTTTGTGTCAATAAGCTCTTGCACAACAATTTTCAATCTCCAACATTTCTCAGGATCATGTCCGGGAGCCCCTGAACAATACTCACAGATCACTGAATGGTCCAGATTTCTAGGAAGGGGATTTGGCATTTTGGCCTCAACCGGGTTCAACAGGCCTAACTGCCTCAGTTTGTGGAAAAGAGTGGTATAGGATTCTCCCAGCGGAGTGAATGTTTTCTATTTCTGTATTCTCTCGTTTCTGAAAGCTTGGTTTGGGCGGAATCCTGATCCTGGCCTATAAGCCCTCGGGTGTGGATATGTGTTTTGTGGAGCTAGGTATGTGTTTTGGGGAGCCGGGTATGTGTTTTGGGGAGCCGGCGCACGCCATTGCGCGTGAGCCGGAGGCTGGGTATAATTTTGGGCATGGTGGACAGAAAAGTGTGGCTCCGGTGGTGGATAATAGTGTTGAGGAGGGACATATGGGGTATACAGATAATTTGGGTGGTGGGGTCTAGGTTGGTTGTAATAGGGTGAAGGGCTTCTAGACCTGGACCACGCTCCGGATTCGACAGTTGCAACCTCTTCTTTCTTCTTCTTCCCAAGCACACCCCCAGTGCCGTTTTGAATGGCTTGGGTGGTTGCTTTGATTGCTGAATAACTCATGATCTTATTGGATTTGAGTCCCTCCTCAACCATGCCTCCCATTTTCACGACTTCATTAAAGGACTTGCCCACTTCTGATACCAAATGACCAAAATAGGTGGGCTCCAAAGCCTGCAAGAATTAATCAACCATTTCACTCTCTTTCATCGGGGGGTCAACCCTCGCCGCTTGCTCTCTCCAACGGAACCCATATTCTCGAAAGCTCTCACTAGGCTTCTTCTCGATCTTTGTCAATAACAGTCGATCTGGGATGATTTCAAGATTGTATTGAAACTGACAAGCGAAGGCTTAGGCCAAGTCATCCCAGGTGTACCACCTGCTATGGTCTTGTCTACTGTACCATTCCAACGCCGATCCGCTCAAACTTTGGCTAAAATATGCCATCAGCAATTCATCTCTCCTTCCTGCTCCTCTCATCTTGCTACAGAATCCCCTTAAATGTGTTACTGGGTCGCCATGCCCGTCGTACAAATAAAACTTAGGCATATTGAACCTGGCCGGTAACTGAACATCTGGGAACAGACATAAATCTTTATAGGCCACACTTACTTGGCCCCCTAACCCCCTCGTGTCTCGGAATGATTGCTCCAGGCTTTTGACATTTCTGATCATCTCCTCCTGCTCAGGGTTTTTGGGCGGCTTCTCGGTGCCTGCCGTGAGATCAAGATGAGGGGTATAAGAGTAGGGTTTTGGAACTTTGAAGGTAGGCTCAGGGGGATAATACTGGTTGTCGTGCATCTGGAATAGAGGCTCACTGGGGTATCGGTGTAGGCTAGCAGACGGAGGTGCCACAAAAATGGGAGTGATTGGTGGAGGAGGGTATGAGACTTGTTTGGATGGAGGAGCCTGTGATGTATGAGAAGTGGTGCCTTGGCATTGTTGGTAGAGGGGAAATGCTGGAGATGAATTCACAGTGGGTGGCTCCTGAGGCTGAGCCAATGGTGGGATATAAGCGGGGTTAGCGGGATAAACTGGCGGTGGATACCCCTTCGCCCAGGCTTGGTACATTTCAGCCATCTGTTGCTTCAGCTTATACATTTCCTCCCTCATTGCATGAACGTCCATTTCTTCTACTTCTTTCGATGGGTCAGCGATACTTGTATCAGATTCCGGGCCAGTCATGTTCACTTTATCTTTAGACCGGGTGTTGTATGGATGGGTTGCCAGAATGCCAAACAACTAACCACCTGTCTGGACTCACACATTTAGACAACAATTCCGTTAGCGATTAGGCTTTAACAGATTGGATAACCGCACATTGGGCATGAATGCACCTATACAGTTAACCATTTCTATTATGCATTTGCTCGACCGCATGCGTCATCCCGGCATTTTCTTAGTTCCAACTGTAAGCTTTCTCTTTTCTTTTTGTTTTCTTTTCTCTTTTCTTTTCTCTCTTTATTTTCTCCTCTTTTTTTTTCCTTTTTTCCCTTCCTTCCTCCTTTATTCTATTCCTTTCTTGTTTTTTCGCTCTTCTCTTTTCTTTTCTCTCTTCTTTTATTTTCATTCATTTTTTTTTCTTGTCTTTTCCGCTTTTTCCTTTCTTCTTTCCCTTTCTTTGTTTTCTTTTCTTTACTCGGTTACGGTCGAATCCTATGGAGATTGCCTACGTATCGTGACCCCGCACGAATCAGACCAGGCGTAGTTCGTGAAAATAAGTGCCAAAATAAAGGAACAATTTTTGGGAATTTTAAAGTTTTTCATTACCACAACATTCTATTAAAAACTAAACATTTTGAAATAGAAAATAACAGACTCCAACTAAACTCAAATACAGACTCCGAACATACTAGCATACTTGGACGTAAAAAGAAAACAGACTGACAAACAACAAACTCTAAAATGGAAAATACATACTCGATCTATGAATACATTAGTGCTTCAAAAGTGGGTGTCCGCGGGGCATCGTTCGGCCTCGCCGCGGGCTTAGGTGCCAAATCCCTCTCAAGTTGCTCCAACTCATACATGGTTAGCTTGACATAGATCATCACTGCCAAGAAGAAAGTAGTGCGGGTCATGTCTTCACATGCCTGGCATCTCCTAAGAATGGCGTGAGCAATGGTCTCAATCATGTCTCTTGTTCGACCCTTTTCTATAAGCAATCGCCTTATTTGATTATTGCGAGCCTCCAACACATGAGAATCTTGAAGATGCTAATCCTGCAGCTGCTGTATTTCTACTTCCATTCGGGCCAGTAAATCATAGCAATGTACACTTTCGGTCTCAAAAGATTTGGCTTGCTTAGCTGCTTTATCCTCAAGGGTGACCACTTTTCTTTTTAGACTAGCAATGGTCTTTTCATAATCCTTCTTCAATTGTTGCAAGTAATGGGTGCGTTCTTCTGTTCTTTTTGCGCACTATGCCTTGAGCCCTGCTATAGTACCCTTGGATTTTTCTAACTCATCTCGGCACTCTCTGATTTCATTTCTCAACCCCTTTATCAAACGCTCATCCGACCGGCTCCTCGGTTGTTTATCAGCGGTTGTTCTCATTTGTTGGATTTGGTCCCTAAGCGCCTCGTTTTCTTGGGCCAACCTGTTCTTTTCACCCTGATCAGCAGTAACTTGCACATTGTTCTCAAATTTTTGACCTTCAATTTGTTGTTTCATCTTACCAATTTCAGCCTAATAACCTTCTTCTTTTGCTAACCAATTCCATTGCTTCTGCGATGACTCGGCAAAATCTTTAAGATGAGGTCTTTTAGCCGGCCTCCAACATGACACGTCTCCTCTATACCAAGCGTGATACCCGGGGGAAACTTCCCCTTTAGCTCTATCCAATACGCAAGTGTTTGCAGCCAAATGCTGACATTCACTCCAGATCTGGCGAACTTCTTCTTCAGGGAACTGACCATCAGGACCGACTTCAACCACTTGGGTACTCAGATCTTTGTCTTTTGGCACTATTTGATATCTCCCAAGTTGCCTCAAGACCCGATATGGTGCATAGGGATGGATGCTTTTAAGTCCCATCAAGAGAAAGTAGGGCCTAGCCGCCGGCATATATATGACTTCATCAACAGGCAACCATCCGAGCATCCATTGTATTTGGTTGGCAGTGAGGGTCCGGAAGAATGATGTCCAAGCTATGACTCCCTCGGGTAGACTAACCCCATTAATTCTTGTGCAGAACTCCTCTATGCAAGTTTTATCAGAGGAACCAAGGCTCAGGAACTGGGCATGATGACATAGGTGCTCGGTCATCCACATCTGCAGCAACAAGTTACACCCCTCGAAAAAGTTCCCTCCGGCTTTACAGACTGTGAGAGCTCGGAAGATGTCAGATAATATCATGGGTGCAAGAGTGCTTTTCTCTTGAGTGAGAAAAGTACTAACGACCCCGGCCACCTTTAAGTCAATGTTTCCGTCTTTCCTTGGGAACACCAAGAGGCCCAAGAAGGTTATCATGAAGGCCACTCTTCTATGTTCATCCCATTTTTGACGGTCACTTCTGCTACACAGCCTGTGACTTGGGTTGTTGAACCCTCCGACATGACCATATCTATCATATATGAAGAACGGATGACAGAAACCCGCTGCCAGGTCTGGATTATGGACTGTCCTGGGTATTTTCAATGAGTCTAAAAACCGATGCACAGTGACGGCTTTGGGAGCAACCAAGTATTTGAACCTTAACGGGGCTTCAGCACTTCCGATGTATCCGGTTATTTCCTCCAAAGTCGGGGTGAGTTCAAAGTCTGAGAAATGAAATACATTATGTGCCGAGTCCCAACAGGTGACCAGTGCTCTGATAATATCCCCCGAGATTTGATTTCCAATAAACCCGTAAGATCTTTCAGATACTTCTTTACTTCATCTTGCCCTTCCTTGCCTAAATCATTCCACCACAACCGCAACTCGAAAGGGATTTTAGTCATTATTGAAAAAGGTTCATTTTGCATCGTGCTCATCCTGCACATTTATTAAGGTGATTAAGCAAAAGCAAAACTTTTATTCGACTCGAAACAAAACTAACTATTTCCTTTTTCCCAAATTTAAAATGAAAGACTCGGTTTTCAAACACGGCCTTTCAGCACTTCGGGGCGAAGATTTAAAGGCTGTGTGAGTCAACGGGTCAAAAATCAAAATTGACCAAAAATGGCTGTTTTTGCAAAGTCAGCCTTCTGGCGTCCCTTTCGGGAACATTCGGCTATTTATGAAAAAACGGTGTTACCTGACTTATCTATGACTCTTTTTCTAGTTTTTCAACTTAAAATAAAAGACCCCGTATTGCAAACACGGCCTTTCATCGCATTGAGGACGAAAATTTAAGGCTGTGAGGGTCAAAAATCAAAACATGACCAAAGGTGGTTGTTTATGCAAAGTCAGCCTTCTGGCATCCCGTTTGGGGACGTTTGGCTATTTTTGACAAAAACGGCATCACCTGACTTATTTATGACAGGAATTAAAAATTTTGACATTTTTGGCTATTTTTGCAAAAGGGGAGGTTGGACCCGATGAGAGTTGCATTTATCCCACACCCTGTGAGAATCAAACTGGCGTAGTTCGGGCAAATTAAACAAACTATTTTAAAACAAGATTCTTTTTATTTTCATTTTTGGCAAAATAAGAAAATTACTTTCAAAAGCAAGACTTTTTTTCATTTTCATTTTCCACGGCAAGACAAAACTATATTTCTTTTCTATTTTTGAAAACAAGACAAACTAAAATAAAAGACATCTTTTTCACACATTTTTCTTTTTTTTGAATAAAACAAACAACTTACAAAAAATTAAAATCTTTTCTTTTTATCTTCTCAAAATTTCGGCAGAGTTTCGGCAGTACTTGGGCATTGGATTTTTTCTAAAATGATCAATTAACTCCCAAACTGCTATTTCTCTCCTTTTCTCTTTTTCTCATTTTCTCGACTCTCCATCATTCCCGAGATTCAGAAACCGGTCAACATGCAGGTTCGAAACAAATAAATGCACAGAACAAGTGAGATGCATCAGGATGGTCTTTTCATTTCAGGTTGCTAGCCCTAGACGGACCCAACCCCTGTGTTGAGTCCCCTAAGTCAAATGTAACGTGATGTAAATAAGCGCTCCTAATAGGGATCTGGTATGAAGTCACGTTATTCTATGTTCAAATCCTGGGTCGGTGTTTTAGACTGTGTACCCGAGCGGACAACTCGAGTCGAGGAGGGGGCAACTTTCCGGGAACCAAAAGGCCATCTGGCTTAGTAACTTGTCCGAGCCTCTTTCTTATTTCAAGGTATGACACTAACAGAATATGGAGTCTCACCCAGTAAGCACATCCCTGTAGGTGAAGAGAGAAGGGTGTCGGCACAGTTTATATACAGTTCAGATAATATCAAAGCGGTAACATTTAGCACATTCAGCACAAAACATGTAGGAAAATCAGATATAACCAAATACAACAATTTATCTAAGCTCAAATTCTGAACCCTGAACAAAACGTTATGGGTTCTTCTCCCCAGCAGAGTCGCCAGAGCTGTCACACCTCCTTTTTCACCTACGACCGCGAGGGCGTAAAGGATTTTTTCCAATTAAAGGACAATCAGAACAGGATTTAGTTATTAATTATTCAGAGTCGCCACTTGGGAGATTAATGGTGTCCCAAGTCACCGGTTGAATCCCGAACTGAGGAAAAATATGACTCTGTATTACAGTCTGCGAACCAGAAATCCGGATAAAGAATTCTGTTAACCCAGGAGAAGGTGTTAGGCATTCCCGGGTTCCGTGGTTCTAGCACGGTCGCTTAACTGTTGTATTTGATTTTATCTGATTTAATACATGTGTGCCTTTTATTCGTAAACCGCTGTTATCAATATTTTAAAAGAATTGCAACGTCGTGAAAACGCGTTTCGAACCACGTCGCAATCAATGCACCGGTGATTGTCAGCACATTTCGACTCCGTTGAGATTTGGATTTGGGTCACATAAATGTGCACCCATATTTAAGAATGTAATTTTATTAAAGTCGTGCTTAAAGAGTCTAGCGTATTATTATTTGGGGAAAGCAGTGAAATTCACTAAACGGCCATCCCGAATTCTAATTAACTTTCATATAACACTATTGAGGGCCCCGCATTTGTATCTTTGTTCGGCGAGGCTCATCTCATTTTATTTTATTAAAAAGCCAACCTAAAAGTGACTACGATTTTCTATTTGTCTCTAAAATAAAATGAAATCCTAATTAATTATTGTTAGATAATGAGATCCACCACCTATCCCTTAGGTATTATCAGTCCATCTTCCATTTAATCTTCGGCCCAAATGGCCCAAGCTGTGTGACCCAAGACGCCTCAACTGATCAGGCTTTGGAGGACAGATCGGGAGATCGATTCCCTGAGCTGGGCAACCCGTGTTTTTCCTAAACTATAACCAAACATCTCTGGAAACTGGGCCATCGGCAGCCCAGTCACGTAAGGCCCAACAGTAGGCCCAGATCTGCTACACTTATTTCAAATTACTTCACATGTGCCCAAATAGTTCACAACAGAATAACCAATTCATACAAGCCAGCTAAAGGCCCAATTCAAAATAATGTATTATTCAAATCACTACTACTAGATTAACACTCAAACACATTAATACTTCAAACCAGCTGGACTACGGAGTTGAATCAAATGAGACACAGACCTCTTTTAAAGTTGTCTTTTTTTTACGATCACTAGAAACAAATTCATGCTTAACAACACTCATTTAAACTAACACTAACAATTAACGATTGGAAACTAACATTATTCACTACCACATTACAGCATACTGGACTATTTATAGTGTACAGTTAACCTGAAAGTCTATGCTACTGAATTCAGTGTTTAACTACCAAATCTATAATCAAATAAGGTGAGATTACTGATCCCATATAGTCCTCGTTAAGTACACATTCCACAGCTTCAAATTTCATCGAGTGTTAATCAGCTCAAAACATATTTCAACTATCATTTATAATGGAAGAACAACAGATGCCTCATCCAGCGAGCAACTGCCCAAATATTTTATTTCATGCTTAATCTCGGAGTTACATCATCAGTGAGTTCATGTGTGTACCTGAATATTGGACAGAAATGAGAGTAGAAATGGTCAGTCACAGCAACAGTCAAGCAACAACAACAATATTCGATTTCCAGCAGTAGAACGATGATCCAGTCCAAACATTAAACCCAGAAATCCAGAAATTTCAAAAATCCAAGAAGGAATAACAACACAAACCCAACAGCAACTTTGAATAACCCACAATCACTCGTAAACAAACCACACAAGGTACTTTTGAGACCCTTTCAACCAAACAGCAACAGAGACGAACTCAAATTCAAAATGCACTCAGCTTCTATCTATCAACTATCAATTATGGAATCAGAATATCGACATTAATCAGACCAACTTGAGATTGAATCAAAGTCGTCAATGGAACAGTAACACTTCTTTTTTTGGATTTTTGAGTTTTGTTCTATTTTTTTCTTTTTTGATTTTTTGAAATTTGAATTCCTATTTAAGATCTGGAACAAAAAACTAATGAGAGGGACTTGTTTTTAAGTTCAAAGATGACTGGAAATCAAAAGAAGAAGACCCCTAACAAAACAATTGTGATCCCTTTTATAGACAACCCAGGTGAATGGTCAGATTTTTGCTTTTATTTCAAGTCCCTATTTAATTTCAACTTCAATCCCCTACTTCATGCCTTGTGACTCAAGTCAACCCTCTATGTTAACTGAAATATGCCTTAACACCTACACCTAGAAGCTTCTAGGAAATTCTAGCTAAATTCCCTACCCCAAATTACCCCAATTGCCCTTAATTTAACCCAAAATTACTAAACAGAATAGTTATATCCAAAAGAGTCCTAGGATCTGAACTTTCAACTAAAAAAGATGTAATCCTATCTACTGGGACGAATTAACAGCAGCAATCATCAACTAAATACAAATTGTCATTAAATAAGACTTAACCAAATAACTTTCAAACAAATATGTAATTAAACAGAATTACAACTAAAATTAAGAATTATTATTCAAACGGCCAAACTGAAACAAACCTAATGAATAACTAATTAATCACCTAAAACTAGTATGAATCAAGCAGATAGGGATCAACAAGAAATATCAAAAAAGAAAAGTCATTAATCCCGGACTAAACATTGTTACCAAACAAATTAAGAAGCTATATAATCCTAGGAAATCAGTGAATATCAACAGAGGAAAATCAAAAATAAGAAAATGCACTCGAAAACTTACTGACTCATTTCAAAACTCCGATTAAATTTCCAAGTTTGAACACGACCAGCTCCGGTCGGAACAAAGCTCGATTGATGACCTATTCATTACGAGGAAGGCCTAGAGACTATATGGCGTTACTTGCATGCGTTTGGGCATTTTAGGGTTTGGCCGGAAAGTCTTCGAGTTCAAATTCGAGCAAATCGGGCAATATTTGAGGGACACAGTTATGGGGGTTGGATAGAGGAAGATTAGGCGGTTCTATGGTGTTATTTTTGGGTCATTTGGGGTAACCGGCGTCGTGGCTGGAAAACTTTGGACGAATATTCGAAGAGCTGGGCTGGGTTTTGAAGGGATCTGTTTGTAGATTTGAGATGAGGGAGAAGAGAGGATCACGGGGTGTTAATTTGGGCGTGAATAGTGACGACGACGTTCACTGGCGGCGGCTCCGCCGGTGGTGCTACAGAGAGATACGAGGAAGATGAATACGGTCGTTTAGGGCTATACGTATATTAGGACAATTTTATTATAAACCCAAGAGCCAATTGTGGCCGTTAGATCAAGCAGAATTGACGGTCAAGATTATATGGTGAGGGGACGACGTCGTTTTGGGCGATAGAGAACTGGACCGGGTGGGGAATGGTTTTTGGGATGGGTTTATTTTAATGGTCAATGCTTTGGGCTTGAATTAATTCACATGTACCAGCAGCCCATTTTCAATTCCTTCTCATTTAATTTCTTTTCTTCTTTTATTCATTTTTCCCTTTTTATAATTCTGTTATTTTGCACTTACGTTTTCATTAATTTTTTTTCTACTTTTTGATAATTTTATAAAAAAAATGCTAAAATAGAACTCTCAACCAAATTAACACTAAAATTAGATTTCCGGATTAATTCCTAATAAAAATGCAAACTATTACAAATTAAAACTAAAAATGCAAAAGCACCATTTTTGTTATTTCTTCCTATTTTGTTCTAAAACAAATTAACCGCTAATTAATACTAAAAATGAGAAATTAAATGCAAATGCTAATGTATTTTTTTTGTATTTTTCATATGAATTAAATGCACAAATAAAATGCAACAATTACCAAAAAATTGACACAAAATTATAAAAATAAGGAAAAAATTATTTTGTTTGAATTTTTGGGAATAATTCTTATATAGGGAAAAATTCACGTGCTCACATTTCTTACTACTGAATCCTAGCTTATTTCTGCCACTACTGTATGTTTGTGTTATCTCTTTTGCCAATGTGCTTGGTCTCGCATGTCTTATGCTTCTGTTCACTCTATTTATATACTGAAGTGTATAATCATGTTTCTTCCTTGATTGATCTTGATCTGGTGACTGATTGCAAAAGCTTTTCTTTTATGAACTATAATTTCACTCGCCTATTTAAAACTAATTGATTCCTTTCCCTTTGTTGTGATGTTTTACACTGCTGAATCCTTTCCCAAAATAAGCATATTTTGTACTTAGAGTGACATACGGGCCTAATAGGCCAACATAATCATTTATAAACTCAAAACATAGGCCGACAAGGCCGTACAATCTTTCACATACACGACATATGTCTACAAGCCTCTAAGAATACATAAATATCATAAAGGTCGAGACAGAGTCCCGCCATACCAAACAATATATTTCTAAATTATACTAACCAAACAAGCAACTTTGAAGCAAATGGAGCGCACCAACATCTTCCGCTGAGCTGATAGCCTATTTGGAGGGCTCTCAACCTGTCTATCGGGACCTACGGGCATGAATACAGCGTCCCCAGGCAAAAGGGACGTCAGTACGAATAATGTACCAAGTATGTAAGGCACATAAATAAATACATAAGAGACATGGAAGAAATATAGAGTAGATGACTCAACCTGTAAGTCTGAATAACTTTGTAAATCATAAATTACTTTTAGCGTCATGCATATGCGTATGAATTTCATGTCATGCATAGGTACATGTTTCATAACATCATCAGCCTATGAGGGCATCCCATCATATCATATCGGCCACTGTGGGCAAACTCATCATCGTATATCAGTTGATCAGGTAGTGGTGCGTATATAACGCTGTAACCTTTCCCATATCCCATATACATACATATACATACATATATACAAGTATATAATGTCGTTTGAATCATATTTCAGACACTGTGGGCAACATCATCATCATATACTAGCTGATCAGTTGGTGGTGTGTATATAACGCCATAACCTATTCCCATATCCCATATATATATATATATACATATACATATATATACATATATACATATACATATACATATATATATATATATATACATATACATATACATATATATACATATATACATATACACATATATACATATATACATATATAGATATATGCGTATATAATGTCATCTGGTCATGGGTCAATGCACAAGTATAAATGAGTTAAATGCATAAAAATTACATTAATAAAATCTTTCGGAATGTCACAAGACCATTTTCCTTTGAGTAATATTATAAAGTAAACTCTTTTCAATTTTTGTATTTTTCTGAGACTCATCACAAAATGATAAAATATTATGACACATGAAAATTCAAGAACATAGATATCTCTAATACTTTTATGAATATTAGATATCTCAAGAACATGGAATTTGTGCATTTGCACATTTCGTTATGGATCATGCCAAAAGAACGAAGGGATAGCCTAAACATACCTGGACCAATTCTCTTGACAATTCCTCTAACACACATCTTGTGTGACGAACATGTAACGACGGACCGAAGTAGGGAAAATTCCCTATGATATTCTTGAGAAAGATTGCACCATACTCTCTTAGAATCGCAAAATCCCGTTGTCACAATATTACGTAGTCTCGTATGATTTTTGTATCAAACTTACGTTGCCAATTTTTTGAATAAGTTACTGAACTTTCCTTTGAATTTGATCATAATATTGGAAATTGGGTGGAACATTTGCTATATGACTTATCTTTTATTTAGTAACTAGATATGATATGACTCACGTTTTTATGTGTCTATCCATTGTTAAATGGAAATGACTCATTTTGTTAAATAATTACCACATATCATTGTTACTTTGGAGTCACACTTCTTTGATTCCCTTGCTTCCACATTACTACACTTAACCTTATCCAAAAAATTATCCATTTATTAGTTAACTGGGTAATGTCCTGTTACCTGGTAATTAATTAATTACACGTAAAATTGAGAATTATTTCCACTTACTTAAAATATTACTCACTTTTCACATACCTTATACACCTTACTAGTATGGTCATGTGGTACCTCGCATGACACAATTCCATAAATACTGGGTATTTTAGCTCGAGCCATATTTTACCCCAAGATGCCAAACTTGAACAAAATTCACTTTCTTTGACTTGATCCCCCTTTCACCTTCATGAATTTACTAATCGCTTGTGAAATAGCATAATCCTTATATTCTCCAAATAATCCTTTCCTTAGACTGATGTCAATTACCTTACGGCAAATTCCACGTAAAATACTGCAGGATGCAACATTATCGTAACTTATTACTGCAAAGCCTAACATCACCGTAATATAATACTAGAGGGTGCAACACTGTCGTAACTTATTACTGCGATGCGTAATATCACCGTAATGTAATATTATCGGGTACAACACTATTGTACCTTAATACTGCAGGACATAACATCAATCGTAATATATTACTGCAGAGGGTAACACCATCGTAACATATTACTACAAAGCATAACCTCGTCGTAATATAATACTGCAGGACGTAATATTGACGTAATATTGCGAGGCGTAACATCATTCTCCCCTTTGAAACATTTGTCCTCGAATGTTGACTGATGCTCTTATCATTTTCGTAATTTATAGCTCTTGTGAATACCTTAATACTCTTCTTGCCATTTAATTAGTTGCTTTGAGAATAAATCCAAAGTCCAGGGTATTCCCCCTTTTAGTCTTTTTGCTCGTATCATGACTTGTGGTCGAAATCTTCTTAATCTTGCAACTGTTGTTACCTCCTGTCATGCAGCCTGTATGATCCTGGTTTTGTAGGTGCACTTATGTGATTCATATTTCCTTTTTCCTTTTATCTTTTAGTAAATCTCTAGGCCTTACTTTGAATATACAAGGCTTAATAGGATGCCTCTCTGGGCCTTTATAGGTATATTGAAGTCCTTTGCTCGATACTTTGTAAACTTGCGAATATGGCCATATCTTATTTCATAGATCTAGTGTCACGCCCCAACTTCGGGAGCCGCGACCGGCGCTCAATCGAGTGAACCCAACTGAGCAAGTCTTATCAACCGCTATCTACCCAACTTGATAGGAATAAGGAAGCCATGCTTACCTTTATTTAAACTAGGAAAGATACTACATTCAACATCTTAGTTCATTTTATATCACAACATTTAAAATGTGGTTAAACTTCCAAGGTTCCATACAAGTTATAGTGTAGAAGAAAGAAAGAGTACAAGGTTACAACATGGTCCATTGACCTATCCAATACCCATACATAATCCACACAAACGTCTACGGAGCCTCTAAGGATACAAAAGACGTGATAACAATGCCGGCAACAAGGCCCCGGCTATACCTCAAAAGTGAAAGTCCAAATTAAGAAGATGTACAATATAACCCCTTGAAGGAGAAAGAGGTCCCCCCAAGACTTCGAGAAGAAGGTATTCCGCTATGCGCAATCGGCACTATCCGCAATGGAGCCACCTACATTCATAAAAAAAAATGTAGCACCCCTAGCAAAAGGGACGTTAGTACCATCGAATAGCACTAGTATGTATAACTAAACACCATTTTACTAGAAAGAGCTATCAAGCAAGTACAAGAAAATCACATGAGTAATCAAATATGCAATTCATTCAATCCTTCATATAATTTCCAAAACTTAGTTTGGGGCATTTCTTTCATATCTTCATCACTGTTCTCAACCGGCTAGGTTGCCTCATTGGAGGCATATATATCAATCACTATTTCATTTCCCTTATCCGGAATTCAATATCAGGACATTACCACCATGTGTGCGGCATGGTGTCTGATCACGACCGGATCGGCTAGGCCGCCTTATCTAGGCATTGTTCCTTTCTCATTAGTCATCACATCTGAATCTTTATTTCATATATATATCATATCAATTCCTTGGAACTCAGGTCCACCATTATCATATCGTTTTCCATTTTAAGTATTCATCTTGCAGGTTGTGATCATAGGCAAATACAAAAATACTTCAAGTTGCAGTACAGGTAAGTGGGCACATAGCTAGCATGAATAATTCTCAGTTTCTATCTTGGCTTATAGCCTAAGCGTTTCAATACATAATTGTACTCTTCATACTTCTCTAATTATCAAGAATGGTACATTACTCACATTGAGGCACATCCTTCACGTATATGTGTAGTTAATTGCAAATCAATTAATGCGCAATAACAATCAATACATTAACCAATTCAAATCTTACCACACTTTCGTAAACGCCAACGGAGCTCAATTTCTAATAAAAAGGGGGTTTTAGCCATACATACCTCAAAGAGTTTTTCCTTAAGTTACTACAAAGTTCTGGAAATTCTAGCGATGTCCATCTACTTCGAGGCATAACAAAATTGAACACAAAATAGGAAGATATTCATAATTCTAGCTCATTTGAGCATTTTATCAAACACCATATGAGCGTTAAATCTTTATGATCCTTTTATAGAGGATTTCCTCAACCCACAACCCATACTTTTCTATTTTTAGCTCAACCATGTTCCTACACCTTTTGACAACACATGCAAACAAGATAATAACTTCAATACCCACAAACTTTCTTGATAAATACCTGTCTTTAGCTAAACTTCGAAATTAAGGGTTAGGGTATAGAATCTTACCTCAAGGATGAAGACCTAGTATGGTTTTCATTGTTAATCCTTCAAGATTTGAGCAAGAGTTGTAGAATAATTGATGAGGAACACTTTCCCACTCTAGGGCATTCTCTCTCTCTAAAAGTATCTGATTTTTGCTCAAGAAATGGTCCCTTCCATCTATTTGATGAAATGAGGTCGTTTTATAACAAAAAAACCAATTTTGTATAGCTGCACCGCATGGGGCGCGCGGTTGTGAAAAATGTGCAGAAAACGTTTTTGGATACTCTCTATACCTCCCCACAGGCGCGCCGCATGGGGCACCGCATGGGGCGCTGCGGTAGTGAAAACTTTTGTGCTGCTTTTGGTAATTTGGTCATAACTTCTGGTATGAATGTCTGAATGACGAATGGTTTGAAGAGTTGGAAACTAGACTCAAATACCTTTCATTTGATAGGTTGTGCATTGCACAAAACCTTATATAAATAGAGATATACTTGTCCAAAGTGAGGTCTTGTGCGTACTCATTTACAACATTAGTCTATTTGGTAATTTTCCAACTTGTCTTAGACTTAGGCTTCTCCTTAGACCCCAACTCAATTATAATAAGACTTATACACTTATTACCATATCCAAATGATATCCATAATATCATTAATCCTCATTTGCACGCAAGATAAAATAATTAGCCTACCTTGGAACTACAAAATCTTAAATTACTAAGCAAAATTTTCTGGGGCTTTACATTCTCCCCCGCTTAAGATCATTCGTCCTCGAATGATAATCAAGGTTCATTCATTAGCCATCCTTATGTAACTTCTACTTTTTCACATCGTGAAATATATCAACAGCCCCGAATTTGGCTAACTCCTTAAATTTCCGAAAATTTCGCCAGAGTTTCCTTTGTAACTAGGACTATCTACCTGTCAGAGGGCCCCAGATACATATCCTAACAGCATATACATTTTCCATAGACATAACATAACTTGTACAACACCAACCACGGCCGCACAGGCAACATATATAACCAAAATGGAATTGTTTAACATAGATCAAATCAAAAGATAAAAGTTCATAGGAACCAAATGCATGAAAGCTATTACATAACTATTAAAACAAATGTGGGTACTTCTTTCTCATTTCTTCCTCGGCTTCGCAAGTGGCTTCCTCAACCTGCTGGTTCCGCCATAACACTTTTACAGAGGCAATTTCCTTATTTCTCAATTTCCGAACTTGCCTATCAAGAATGACAACTGGAATTTCTTCATAAGATAGTTCTTCATTAACCTCAATAGCTTCAATTGGTACAATAGCGGACAGATCTCCCACTACCTTCTTCAACATAGACACATGGAAGACCGAATGTACCAATGATATCTCGGGTGGCAGCTCGAGCTTGTATGCCACCTGACCAATCCTCTGAATAATTCTGTACGGTCCGACATACCTCGGACTTAATTTCCTTTTCTTCCCGAATCGCATGATGCCCTTTATGGGGGAAACCTTCAAAAATACCCAATCATCTTCTTTGAACTCCAAATCTCTGCGACAAATGTCCGAATAAGACTTTTGGCGACTCTGAACAGTTTTCAACCTTTCCTTAATAATCTTGACTTTCTCCATGGCTTGATACATGAGGTCTGGCCATATCAATTCTGCTTCTCCAACCTCGAACCACCCAATGGGAGACCTGTATCTCCTACCATACAGTGCCTCGAATGGTGCCATCTGGATACTAGCATGGAAGTTGTTGTTGTAAGCAAATTCTATGAGTGGCAAATGGTCATCCCAACTACCGTTGAAATCAATAGTACAAGCACGCAACATGTCTTCAAGCATCTGAATGTTCTGCTCTGCTTGCCCATCGGTTTGTGGATGAAAAGTGTGCTAAGGTTTACCTGCATACCCAAACCTTGCTGAAATTTCTTCCAAACATTGGCCGTGAACTGAGCCCCTAGATCTGAAATGATTGAGACTGGAGTGCCATGCAACCTGACTATTTCTTTGATATACAACTGAGCATACTATTCCGCTGTGTCGGTAGATTTAACTAGCAAGAAGTGCACTGATTTTGTGAGTCGGTCAACGATCACCCAAATTGAGTCAAACCTGCGCAGAGTGTGCGGCAGCCCTACTACAAAATCCATATTGTTCATCTCCCATTTCCACATTGGAATTTCTATGCTTTGAGTCAATCTACCGGGCCTTTGATGTTCGGCCTTCACTTGTTGACAATTTTGATATTTTGCTACAAAATCCGCCACATCCCTCTTTATGTTGTTCCACTAATAAATTTCCTTGAGATCATGATACATTTTTGTAGAACCGGAGTGCACGGAATACCTGGATGTGTGAGATTCTACCAAGATCCTTTCTCGAAGACTGTTGATATCAGGAACACATAGACGGTCTTGGTACCGTAGAGTACCATCATTCATGCCAAAGGAAAAGATGTGGTATTGTGTTTGTGAATCCCCTCTTTCAATTGTGCTAACAAGGGATCGTTGAATTGCTTTTCCTTCACCTCCGCTACAAGCGATGATTCGGCCCTATTCTGTATAATTAACCCTCCTTTACTAGAGTCCGCAAGGCGAACTCCCAAACTGGCCAACTGGTAAACCTCCCTGGCTAACGGCCTCTGATATGCCCCCAAATGAGCCAAACTCCCCATAGATTTTCGACTAAGTGCATCTGCCATGACATTAGCCTTTCCCGGGTAATAAAGAATCTCAATATCATAGTCCTTGTGTAACCCGAGCCATCCTCTCTGTCTTAGATTCAACTCCTTTTGTTTAAAAAAATATATATTGAAGGCTCTTGTAGTTCATAAATACATCAACGTGGACCCCATACACATAATGTCGCCAAATATTTATACAAAACTACCGCCGCAAGTTCTAAGTCATGTGTCGAATAGTTCCTTTCATGATTCTTGGGTTTCCTTGAAGCATAAGCGATCACCTGGCCATGTTGCATCAATAGTGGACCATCTATGTCACATTTCTCTTACATATGACCTCCTCGGATTTGAGTTCTTCAATAATTTTCTTGATATGGTTACAATCTTATGTGAGTACTTGCAACTTGATCTTCCAAATTCTCAACAAAGACATTACTGGATGAGTTTTATTATAGAACCCTCTATTTCAAACATGTTTGATTCGTAACAAGTGTTCATCCTCTCTCACTACATTTCAAACATTTCCCTTTGTTCTTTGGGTAGATTGTGTTGTTTTGCCTATTTTATTCTCCCTTTCGGTCTAGCCAATACATTAATACTATCTTTTCTTTGTGATTGGGACATTCATTCCCATTCCATTTTGCTATAATACATAGTAGATAGCCTTATTATTCCATGCACTTGTCTGCACCCCATGGACTCATGGTATCATTGTGTCTGGCTTGTTGAGTTTATCACGCCACTATTTCACCATCAGTAGTCTCACTTTCCATTGTAATATGTAGATATGAACTCCATCTAAATATTTTAGTTGATATTCAGTGTTAACCAAGTCGGTAACATTACAGTTAGTCCTCTATACCTTCTATTAACACTTGTGCTCTAGGCGAGTCCACCATTCTGATACGAACTATTTTGCGATAACCATGGACAACTCAATTTATAGATTTTCTTCTTATTTCTTCTCGCCTCATGATTCCTAGCTAGTTAATAGCCACGCACTCTTCCACATGTTACGTGGTCTTTTTCCTTAATTTTTTTTTAAACCGCTCACCTCTTAACTCTTGTTAGGATATTCGTGGGAAAGTGTGTTCATCGTCATATCACTTAACACTTCTTTGCTTGTAAGATTCTTTAGAGGCTCTCCGTCAAGACCAAATACCATCTTGGGTTATTATAGCATCACATTTATTTCTCCCACTCGTTTCGCCTTTCTTAACGCCTTGGTACTTTGGTTAAATCACAGATCTATGACTAACCCATTCTAAAAACTCGCAACCTTCCATATTTGACCTATAGTACTTCCTTAGGTTCCATTGTTCCTAACCCTCTAACAAGTATAAAATCCCTTTACAAGCATACTCTTAGTTTCTAGGATCGTTGACCCTATCATTCACATTTCCATGTATGAAGAATTTACCTACCTTAACCTTCCATTTTTTTGGGGTACTAGTGGTCCATCATTAGCGTATCCTTTCAGATAATCACGTTATCCATTATCACCTTTCTAGACTACGCATGTCTTCAACAAAATATTCAAACATCATAGCTACATGGTCTTATTCTTGTTTCATTGTATTTAAGTGGCCTTACTATGGCCCTTCCCCCTCCACTTAGGGCGAATGCCCCAGATTTTGACACAAGTCTTGAATTTAGCAACTTCATGGACATAGGTTTCATATCTCTATCCCTCACATATATGTTCGACTATTAGGGAGATTGAAATCAACATTGTATTAACCGCATAAGTTCTCTACTCTTATTAAGCCACACGGACTTAGGATTCCAATTACTCATGTCAATATCCTTTAGGAGTGTAACACAACTTCATACACTTATGGGATTCTTATAACATTCATAGAATAAGGGTCTTCTCGTTATGGGTTCAATAGACTCTCATTTCATGACTTCTTGTCTCTCGTGAGAGACCTACATGTTTGTCATTACTCTCCTAGTCATGCCTTACATATATCACATGATTAGATAACAAATTTTTCTTTTACACCTTAGGATCGTATAGGATCGTATACATGCTTCCCACACTATCAACAGGTGCCATATAAGCTCGTGTCTCATTTATCAAGTTAATGTCTCTTTGGAGGTGGGTGATCAATCTAAACACTTTTCTCATATAAAGTATGCTTCTGGTACTATGTACATATCTCATATATCCGTACAATTTGTTCAACATGATACACGTTCCATCTCATTAATATTCAGGCCTTTCCCATTGGTCATTCCATATGACAACATTACTTGATATAGATGAAAGAGCATTTAAACTTATCTCGAATCTCAATGCACGAGTTAGAAGACAATCTTATAGTCAAGATTTATCGCACGATCTGGAGTGTTGAAGAAGGGTAACATTCCTAAATGTCCATGTAGCCTTGAAATTATAGATGTGGTCGACAACACACCGATAAGAAGGACTCTACTAGACACGGCTCCGAGACATCCTAGGACATTTTAAAACCTTAGGCTCTGATACCAAGTTTGTCACACCCCAACTTCGGGAGGCGCGACCGGCGCTCAATCGAGTGAACCCAACTGAGCAAGCCTTATCAACGTCTATCTTCCCAACTCAATAGGAATAAGGAAGCCATACTTACCTTTATTTACACTAGGAAAGATAGTACATTCAACATCTTAGTTCATTTTATATCACAACATTTAAAACGTGGTTAAACTTCCAAGGTTCCATACAAGTTATAGTGTAGAAGAAATCAAAAGTACAAGGTTAAAACATGGTCCATTGACCTATCCAACACCCATACATAATCCACACAAACGTCTACGGAGCCTCTAAGGATACAAAAGACGTGATAACAATGCCGACAACAAGGCCCCGGCTATATCTCAAAAGTGAAAGTCCAAACTAAGAAGATGTACAATATAACCCCTTGAAGGAGAAAGAGGTCCCCCCAAGACTTCGAGAAGAAGGTATTCCGCTATGCGCAATCGGCACTATCCGCAATGGAGCCACCTACATTCATAAAAAAATGTAGCGCCCCCAGCAAAAGGGAAGTTAGTGCCATCGAATAGCACTAGTATGTATAACTAAACACCATTTTACTAGAAAGAACTATCAAGCAAGTACAAGTAAATCACATGAGTAAATCAAATATGTAATTCATTCAATCCTTCATATAATTTCCAAAACTTAGTTTGGGGCATTTCTTTCATATCTTCATCACTGTTCTCAATACCACCGCTATCTTGAGCAGAGTCCGATCACGACCCGACCGGCTCAGTTTCCTCATTGGAGGCATATATCTCAATCACTATTTCATTTCCCTTATCCGGAATTCAATATCAGCACATTACCACCATGTGTGCGGCATGGTGTCCGATCACGACCCGATCGGCTAGGTCGCCTTATCTAGGCGTTGTTCCTTTCTCATTAGTCATCACATCTGAATCTTTGTTTCATATATATTTCATATCAATTCCTTGGCACTCAAGGCCACCATTATCACATCGTTTTCTATTTTAAGTATTCATATTGCAGGTTGTGATCATAGGTATATACAAAAGTAATTCAAGTTGCAGTACATGTAAGTGGGCACACAGCTAGCATGAATAATTCTCTATTTCTATCTTGGCTTATAGCCTAAGCATTTCAACACATAATTGTACTCTTCATACTTATCTAATTATCAAGAATGGTACATTACTCACATTGAGGCACATCCTTCACGTATATGTGTAATTAATTGAAAATCAATTAATGCGCAATAACAATCAATACATTAACCAATTCAAATCTTACCACACTTTTGTAAACGCCAACGGAGCTCAATTTCTAATAAAAAGGGGGTTTTAGCCATACATACCTCAAAGAGCTTTTCCTTAAGTTACTACAATGTTCTGGAAATTCTAGCAATGTCCATCTACTTCGAGACATAACAAAATTGAACACAAATTAGGAAGATATTCATAATTCTAGCTCATTTGAGCATTTTATCAAACACCATATGAGCGTTAAATCTTTATGGTCCTTTTATAGAGGATTTCATCAACCCACAACCCATACTTTTCTATTTTTAGCTCAACCATGTTCCTACACCTTTTGATAACACAAGCAAACAAGATAACAACTCCAATACCCACAAACTTTCTTGATAACTACCCGCCTTTAGCTAAAATTCGAAATTAAGGGTTAGGGTATAGAATCTTACCTCAAGGATGAAGATCTAGTGTGGTTTTCGTTGTTAATCCTTCAAGATTTGAGCAAGAGTTGTAGAAGAATTGATGAGGAACACTTTCCCACTCTAGGGCATTCTCTCTCTCTAAAAGTATCTGATTTTTGCTCAAGAAATGGTCCCTTCCATCTATTTGATGAAATGAGGTCATTTTATAACAAAAAAAACCCGATTTTGTATAGCCGCGCCGCATGGGACGCCGCGGTTGTGAAAAATGTGTTTAGAAAACATTTTTGGATGCTCTCTGTACCTCCCCATAGGCGCACCGCATGGGGCACCGCGGTAGTGAAAACTTTTGTGCTGCTTTTGGTAATTTGGTCATAACTTCTGCTATGAGTGTCCGAATGACGAATGGTTTGAAGAGATGGAAACTAGACTCAAATACCTTTCATTTGATAGGTTGTACATTGCATAAAACCTTATATATATAGAGATATACTTGTCCAAAGTGAGGTCTTGTGCGTACTCATTTACAACATTAGTCTATTTGGTAATTTTCCAACTTGTCTTAGACTTAGGCTTCTCCTTAGACACCAAATCAATTATAATAAGACTTATACACTTATTACCATATCCAAATGATATCCATAATATCAATAATCCTCATTTTCACTTAAGATAAAATAATTAGCCTACCTTGGCACCACGAAATCTTAAATTACTAAGCAAAATTTTCTGGGGCTTTACATCTAGTTACCCATTCACATGACTTTACTGAATTTACATGGATTACACTATACCATAATTTTTGCTTCAATCTACCTTTACTGAGGTATGCTTACCAAGCTCCCAACTTAATCTCGTTGCTTATTCCATATGTATAGATTTAAGTCCTTTAATGCTTCCATATTACTGCTCATCTTTAGAATGACGACCCAATATCATCTCATACTTTATGACTTTTGTCCATCTATTATTGATTCACCTTAAGGTTGATCGATCATCTACCACCAATAACATGATCTCTTACATAACACCGCCGCTAGGGCTCGCGTCTCATCGGGGACTTTCGTAGTAATTAGATTGATCCACCTAGGGGTGATATTATACTTTCATAACCGTACTTTATTGCACCCTGATGTGACTCACCTTATATGGGTATTTTAGCCTCTTACAATTCATGCAATCCCCTTTAAGTCATTACTCAATTGAAGGCCCAAATGTCATCCTTTATCTATTACAATTATGCCCTTATTCCACTACCATAGTAGCATTCCATTTCTTCTAAATGCTACTTATGAAGAGTAACTCCTGTGAGTTCATTCAAGTTATACTGAGCTTACTATAACATAGAGAAACCATTAGCTCCCTTGTTTTCATAGGCCTAATCCATTCTCGTCACCTTCTCACTCGCCTTTTCTTATCCTTACTTCTGTCTTCCTAAAACCTTGTCGCTCTACCATACTTTAGTTGGCGACCTACACATATCTATTCATACTTTTTTGCACCCTTCCTTCAAGTTGCTTGCACCATAGATTTCCTTATGTTATTCTAGAACATCATGCGAGACATCACATCATCTCTAACTTTTCTTTTACTCTCTAATTAGACCTTTCGGTACTTAGAAACCATAGAGTGGAAGGTATGCCACTGATGATGCTACTATCATTTCTGGGTACAGGATCCTAGAACTTCTAACCATTTGTCTGAAGTATAGACAATTCACAAGCTTCTGCATTTGAGTGTCTCGTACATTGTTCACTTTTACCTTACTCACCTTAAAATCTTGCATCACATCTTCTGTCTCTTTCATGACCTCCCTTCCACATAGGTATAATTCACATCCATAACTTGAAGCTCTATTATAATACTTGCACCTCTGGTGTATATACAATCCGGTGGGTGCTTCGTACTGACTTTTTATGAGGTTGGTACTATTCTGACTGGCTTCATCGTGGAGCTGTTAAAGAATATGGTTGTTGTACTATATCTCATGTATCTCTGATATCAAGAGTGGTCCTTCCATGTTCTCAGTCACGATTTCTATAATTTTCTGGGTCCAATAATCATATTCCTGATTTACTTCGTTGATGTATCTTTTTAGTTTCCTCCTTCTTCAGATCGACCTTTACGTCGACTTAAGCTATCTTTCGATCTGTGGTTCCTAGTATTAGTTATTCTGTTTAGCCTTTCATGGGCGCTGAGGAATATGCATGATATAATCCTTTAACAATTTAATCCTTCGTTTATTACTTGGGATCAATTCTTTCTTTTAACGTATACCAGAATCTTCTACGACTATATATGCTGCATATATAAAACTCCAAACTCTTTAAGTGCATTCATAACGTATTCTGGGTCATTAATTGAATAATTCTTTTCGTTCCATCTTAGCTTTCTTTAAATGTAATCAATTACTGTTCCGAGTTTTTTTGCCCCCTTATTGCATGCATAATTAGCTTATCTTAGTTCCCGCGCATGCCGAAGTTTTCGTGCAACTTCATATGATCTTGAATATTACGTTTGATTTTTTTTTTTTTCTCCCCGCTAATTAGCCATAGTAGGTCCCCTTTCCTTTGGAGTGCTTCCAATGTTGTTGTGAGACTGTTGTTACATGACCATTTCCTCTTTAGGTCGTTGTGCTTAGGTTGAAGCCTTCTTCCTTATTTCCTCAGCAAATCATTTGTTTTAGTACTTAGGGAGAACCCTTGACTCTCGTAAAGCTATGAGCTTATTACGGACCTTTTGATGTCCTTCCTTGCCTATAATCATCCGTAGTTACCTACCTCCGTGCCCTTGTTCTTGTAGGGTTACTTCTAAACTGATATTTTGACTACCTTCCAAGTGGTATTTTCTTTTATCCCTGTAACACTCATACGGTACCTTTAACTACCCCGACTCCTATTTAATATAGCTCAAGTATTATAATGACATTACTACGAGACTAAATTCTCCATGTTGGGGTTTACTAAATTTATCTTGCATGATCTACTGATTTGTCTGTAACTTTTTGTCTAGTCATGACTAGGCTCTTCCTAAATCGACTACTAACTACTCATTGACCCATTCTCATATCCATATTCCGCGTAACCTTTCTTGGGTTATTTCCTTGTCTTAACTCACCTCACGTGCTGGCTCCTTATCTATCAATAGCATCCCAGGCAGGAACACTTACTTCCTTTTCTTGATGTCATGCTTACATAACATTCTGGAATCGTAGCATATCTGTAACATTTGGATAAGTGCAATCTCATCCCTTTCTCGTTTTGATCGCATTCTTCCTTTTATCATTCCATATCCCCCCCTTTAGGGGAGTACTAAGAGTTAGAGCTATGACGACCTGCCTATAGATGTTTCACCTTTTCATCTTTGGCATCCTTTTACATCATCTATGACTCTTACTCGCCTTGCAGTAATGCTTATGTACCAAAGATAGCAAAATCCCTTACTCACGAGGGTGAAATTTAGTATAACTAGCATATACAGTCCGTTAAGGTGAACTTTGCTCATATTGCTTGCTGTAGGAAAGCGTCTTTCTGAATGATCATTCTCTGAATTTCTCATGAATCTTCTTTTGTCGTCCATTCTATTATTAGCGGAACAAAATCTGAAGTTCTTATGATGGCGACTATCACCAGTCACTCGGTCTCTAATTCATGTTTAGTTTATCTTGTTCACCAATCCATACTGGTTCTTTTACTCTAGGGTCTAACTTTTCCTCTTGGTAATCACGCTAGAGTTGCGAATTTATTTCTTGAAATAAGGACATGATTGTATGGCCTATACACTTTTGTTGTCCTAAGGCCTATCACTTCTCGTTTCTTCCTTCACTTGACTATAGATTTTGTAATATTGTCATCTTTTGATATACTATTGTCATCCATGTATCACATCTTACTCATAATGCTTTATTAACTCTTTTCTTATTTCCCGCTAACATTTACGCTGATCACTTTATTCTAAAAACTTGAACAAGACATTCTTTTGCTCTTAGCTTCCCTTTGCTCTATCCAATGGCTCTTCAAGTTGCCTAACGTTCTCACTTTACTAGGGACGCGAGCCATACTAAGGTAATATTTATCCCTTCAAGGCTTATAGTTCATGTCTTTGTAGTACTCATATCTGGCTGCACTATTTTAGAGTGTACCATCTGGGTGTCTCACAAGGAGATCTACTAGCACACTTGCAATATCCTTCGGAAATATCAACTAACACAAACAATCCATTCACCATTTTGGTTTACTCTAACCCCAGACAAGTCCTGATGTTCCGTCCTTTTCTTAAACTACATCTATTAGCCCCTATAGGGCGTAACTGAGATGGGTACGGCAATAGTACATACCTCTGTTACTGTTGAGGGTAACTCTTAATGCTTATATTTTTCTACCAGAACTATAATACTGATAATCTTCATTAACTGGGCACCTCGTACTCTTCTTCACCTTGCTTCTTTTACTTCTTGAAAGCATTGTATTTCACCATAAAGGTGGATAGATATTCTTGCCTTAAGGTTCCTTATCAAGAGGCTTACACCTTTCAGTATGCACATGATCTGCTAAAGACCTCACAGTTACTCATCATAAGCATGATGCAAAGTCGAGTTCATCTAACTCAACTCTTCCATAGCCATGTCTTTTACCAACCATCTTTATAGATGTAGGTATCGTCTCATTACGAGTAAAATAGAAGTTAGGAATTTGAATTCTTTAAACTGAGTTATACCACACGATCTAGAGTAAGAAGACAGAGTGACAATCCTAAATGCCCTGTAGCCTCCTGCTTATAAGTGTGGTGCACAACACACCCACAAACAAGACTCTACTAGACACAACTTGTAGACTCCCTAGGACAGAACTTCTCTGATACCACTTTTATCACGACCCAAAACGATTAGCCGCGACGGGCACCTGGTACCTTACTCAACCGAGTACCAACGTAATGTATCTTTCTTATTACATCATCATATACATATGACATATGGTCCTAATAGGCCAACTTAATCATTTATAAACTCAAAACATAGGCCGAAAAGGCCGTACAATCTTTCACGTACACGACATATGTCTACAAGCCTCTAAGAATACATAAATATCATAAAGGTCGGGATAGAGTCACGCCATACCAAACAATACACATCTAACTCAGACTAACCAAATAAGCAACTCTGAAGCAAATGGAGCGCACCAACATCTTCTGTCGAGCTAATAGCCTACTTGGAGGGCTCTCGACCTATCTATCGGGACCTGCAGGCGTGAAATGTAGCGTCCCCAGGCAAAAAAGGACGTTAGTACAAATAATGTACTTAGTATGTAAGGCACATAAATAAGTACATAACAGACATGGAGGAAATATAGATTAAATGACTCAACCTGTAAGTCTGAATAACTTTGTATATCATAAATTACTTTTAGCGTCATGCATATGCGTATGAATGTCATGTCATGCATAGGTACATGTTTCATAACATCATCAGCCTCTGAGGGCATCCCATCATATCATATCGGCCACTGGGGGCAAACTCATCATTGTATACTAGTTGATCAGTTGGTGGTGTGTATATAACGCCGTAACCTTTCCTATATCCCATATACATACATATATACATGTATATAATGCCATTTGAATCGTATTTCAGCCACTGTGTGCAACATTATCATCATATACCAGCTGATCAAGTGGTGGTGCGTATATAACGTCGTAACCTTTTCCCATATCCCATATACATATATATATATATATATAATATATGTAATTAACGCCATCTGGTCATGGGTCAATGAACATGTATAAATGAGTGAAATGAATAAAAAGTACATTAATAAAATCTTTCGGAATGTCATAAGACCATTTTGCCTTTGAGTAATATCATAAAGTAAACTCTTTTCAACTTTCATATTTTTCTGAGACCCATGAAGAGATGATAAAATATTATGACACATGGAAATTCAAGAACATAGATATCTCTAATACTTTTATGAATAGAGTCATTCATGGAATTTGTGCATTTACACATTTCGTTATGGATCATGCCAAAAGAAAAAAGGGATAGCCTTAACATACCTGGACCAATTTTCTTGACAAATCCTCTAACACACGTCTTGTGTGACGAACATGTAATGGCGGATCGAAGTAGGGGAAAATCCAAATGATATTCTTGAGAAAGATTGCACCGTACTCTCTTTGAATCGCAAAATACCGTTGCTACAACATTATGTAGTCTCGCAAGATTTTTGTATCAAATTTACGTTTCCAATTTTTTAAATAAGTTGCTGAACTTTCCTTTGAATTTGATTATAATATTGAAAATTGGTATGGGACATTTGCTATATGACTTACCTTTTATTTGGTAACTAGATATGATATGACTCACGTTTTTATGTGTCGATCCATTGTTAAACGGAAATGACTCATTTTATTTAAGAATTACCACATATCATTGTTACTTTTGAGTCACACTTCTTTGATTCCCTTGCTTCCACATTACTACGCTTAACCTTATCCAAAAAATTATCCACTTATTAATTAACTGGATAATGTCCTGTTACCCGATAATTAATCAATTACCCGCAAAATTGAGAATTATTCCCACTTACTTAAAATATTAATCACTTTTCACATACTTTATAGACCTTCCTAGTATGGTCATGTAGTACCTCGCATGACACTATTTCATAAATACTGGGTATTTTATCTCGGGTCGTATTTTACCCCAAGATGCCAAACTTCAACAGAATTCACTTTCTTTGACTTGCTCCCCCTTTCACCTTCATGAATTTACTAATCGCTTGTAAAATAGCATAATCCTTATAATCCCCAAATAATCTTTTCCTTGGATTGATGTCAATTACCTTACGACAAATTCCACGTAAAATACTGTAGAATGCAACATCGTTTTAACTTATTACTGCGAAGCGTAACATCACCGTAATGTAATACTACAGGTGCAACACTGTCGTAACTTATTACTGTGATGCGTAATATAACCGTAATGTAATACTATCGGGTACACCACTGTCATAACTTAATACTGGAGGACATAACATCAATCGTAATATATTACTGCAGAGGGTAACACCACCGTAACATATTACTGCAGAGCATAACATCGTCGTAATATAATACTGTAGGACGTAATATTGATGTAATATTACGGGGTGTAACATGACTAATTGTACATACCTCTGTTACAATTGAAGGTATCTCGAAATGCTTATATTTCTCTACTTGAATTGTAAATACTGCTAATCTTCATTAACTGGGTACCTCGTACCGTTCTTCACCCTACTTCTTTTACTTGCTGAAACTTGTGTCTACCTTCCGATTCTATTATTCCTTTTTACTGAAAGTGTGGATAGACATTCGTGCCTTAGAGATGCTTATCAAGAAACTTACACATCTTAGTACACACATGATCTGCTAAACACCTCAAATTTATCCATTATAAGCATGTTGCAAAAATCGAGTCCCTCTGACTCAACTCTTCCACAACTATATCTCTTACCAACCGTCTTTCTGGATGTAGGCATCGTCTTATTACGAATAGGATTTAGGAATTTGAATTCCTACGGCTGAGCTCTACCACACGATCTATAGTAAGAAGAAAGAGTGACAATCTTAAATGCCCTGTAGCCTCCTGCTTATAAGTGTGGTACACGACACACCCATAAACAAGACTCTACTAGACATGGCTTGTAGACTTTCTAGGATAGAACTGCTCTAATACCACTTTTGTCACAACCCAAACCAATGGGCCGCGACGGGCACCCGGTACTCTACTCAACCGAGTACCAATATAACGTATATTTTCATGTCATACTTTCATAGATAACTGAGCTGGAAGGCTTCCGTGGGATAAGTAGAATACAACATGAGATACCAACCTATACATAAGACATATGGGCCTCTAAGACCAAAATAACCACTTTGAAACCGAACATAGGCCGACAAGGCCATACAATCTTTTACGTACATGACATCTGTCTACAAGCCTCTAAGAATACATAATTTTCATAAAGGACGGGATAGAGTCCCGCCATATCAAACAATACACATCTAACTTAGACTAACCAAACAAGCAACTCCGAAGCAAATGGAGTGCACCAATATCTTCTACCGAGCTGATAGCCTACTTAGAGGGCTCTCGACCTGTCTATCAGAACCTGCGGGCATGAAACGCAGTGTCCCCGGAAAAAAAAGGACGTCAATACAAATAATGTACTAAGTATGTAAGGCACATAAATAAGTACATAACAGACATGGAGGAAATATAGATTAAATGACTCCACTTGTAAGTCTGAATAACTTTGTAAATCATGAAATAATTATAGTATCATGCATATGCGTATGAATGTCATGTTGTGCATTGGTACATGTTTCATGACATCATCAGCCCCTGAGGGCATCCCATCATATCACCTTGGCCACTGTGAGCAAAATCATCAATGTATACCAGTTGATCAGGTGGTGGTACTTATATAACGCCATAACCTTTCCCATATCCCATATACATATATATACGTGTTTATAACGCCATATGGTCATGGTTCAATGTGCATGCATAAATGCATGAAATGCATATGAAATACGTTAATAAAATCTCGGTACGTCATAAGACCATTATGCCTCTGATTAATATCATAAAGTAAACTCTTTTCAACTTTCGTATCTTTCTAAGACCCATGAACAGATGATAGAATATTATGGCACATGGAAATTCAAGAACATAGATATCTTTAATACTTCTATGAATAGAGTCATTTATGGAATTTGTGCATTTGCTCGTTTCATTTGTATCGTATAGATGATGCCAAAAGAAAGAAGGGATAGCCTTAGCGTACCTGGAGTAGGGAAAACTCCATATAATATTCCATTGGAAAACCTTCATTAATTGAACTTAGAACTCAAAAAAAATTGGATTAAGCTTCTGCTCTTTGAAATCCTTGAACGAAATTTGATCCTACTTCTTTGAAGTTCATGAACGAGATTTTGCTTTTGATTCTTTAAAATTCTGGAATGAAATTACTTCTGCCTCTCACGTTTCCTTTTGCTAGGATTGACATATCAACAATATTTCCTAAGTATTTTGATCCTAATTGAGATAAGACTTATGATGAAGTCTTATCTTAGTTAAATTCTAGTTTAATCCTTAGGTAGACATCTACTCCTAAACTACTATGAGTCATTTTCTTGCTTGTGGCCTTGTGCCACGTTTTTGGTAGATAATTTTGTTAATTGTTTTTATCCACTTATTAGTTAACTGGGTAATATCCCATTACCCGGTAATTAACCAATTACCCATATAATTAAGAATTATTTCCACTTACTCAAAATATTACTCACTTTTTATATACCTTATGGCCATGTGGTACCTTGTATGGTACTAGTCCATAAGTACCGAGTATTTTAGCTCGGTCCATATTTTACCCCAAAATACCAAACTTTGACGAAAATTCATTTTCTTTGACTTGCTTCCCCTTTCACCTTCACGAATTTACTCATTACTTGTGAAATAGCATAATCCTAATAATCTCCAAATAATTCTTTTAATTGGGCTGATGTCAATTACCTTACGACAAATTCCACGTATAATACTACAAGGTACAACATCGTCGTAACTTAATACTGCGAAGCGTAATATCACCGTAATGTAATACTATAGGACATAACATCATCGTAATATTGTGGAGTGTAACACCGGGGGCCTCGAGTGGATTCCGGATGGTTAAAGGATCAAATTTGGAGTTTGAAGAAGGACTGAAGCAGCTGGTATCTGGTGTAACCGCATCTGCGAGGTTTTGGCTGTAGGTGCGGAGCTGCAGGAGCGGCCTAGGTACCGTAGAAGAGGAAGTGGTTGGGCTAGGCTGGGACCGCATATGCAGTCATCTTGCCGCAAAAGTGGGACCGCACCTGCGGAAGGAAGGATGCAAATGCGGAAGTTGGGAGCCTGGAGGATGACTGCAAAAGCGGTTAGTGGGTCGTACTTGCGCAACCACAGAAGCGGTCAAGTGACCGCAGGTGCGAAAATGCTGGAGGCAGTGAGGTTCTTTTAAATCGGGGGTTGAGTTCATTTCAACCCCATTTCTTCCATTGGAGCCGATTTTGGAGCAACTTTGAGGTGTCATTTTCACCACCAAGCATGAGGTAAGTGGTTTATGTTAGTTTTGAGTTAAATACATGATTGTATAAGGATTTGAGCATGAAAACTTGTGGAAAACGTGGGGTTTGAGGGGAAATCTAGAAAATTAGTATTCTTGGATTTTGACCACGATTTTGGACATGAAATTGAGAGTAAATTATATATTTGTGTTCGTGAGGTTATGGGTAAACCTTATCTTCAAAAATTTTTTGAATCCGGGCATGTGGGCCCGAGAGAGTTTTTTGTCAACCTTTCGATCGGGGTTAGGAATTATTATAAATTGAATTATAATGAGTAATTTAACATAGAAATTGATCATGCCCTTATGACACCGGCTTCTGGGATGACTATGGTATTTTTTTCAGTATTCAATTTGTTAAAAACATCGTTATTTACTCAGTGAAGTTAACTATATATTGTTTAATATAAGGAAAATAAATTATTTAAAAATTACTAAATTAAGAATTTAATTAACTTCTTGGTGTTGGCTTGCCTAACAGTGGTGTCAGGCACCATCACGGCCTTTAATGGATTTTGGGTCGTGACATCGTGAGTGATTAATAATGCACGAAGGGTGATGTCGTGCCAATTATGTGAGTGTAAAAGCATGAAGGGTGATGTCGTGCCATATTATTAAAAGTAAAAGTACGAAGGGTGATGTTGTGTCATGATTATGAGAGAATAAAAGCACGAAGTGTGATGTCGTGCAGTTTCTGTTGATTTTTATGGTGAGGACGAGAGTAAAAGCACAAAGGGTGATGTCGTTCACTTGTTACTGTGTTATCATTTCCGTTGCTTCAAGTTTGATATTTACTTTGTCGCCTTACTTTATTATTGTCATAACCTGATATCCCCCTCAGCATGTTCCCCCTTTTCCCGTCTTATTCTTCTAAATTCTTGTTATTATTGCTTCTCATATATGATTTAACTGCACAGGTTTATATGGTTGTCACGTCCTAGCCTCGTCACTACTTCGCCGAGGTTAGGCTCGACACTTACTAGTACATGGGGTCGGTTGTACTGATACTACACTCTGCACTCTTTGTGCAGATCCCGGTACTGGGCCCTACGGACCTTAATTCAAGGTTGCTTCCTTCAGTCCAATGGAGACCCGAGGTACTCTTGCAGGCGTCCGCAGGCCTTAACGTCCCCTTATATTATATTTCTTTCTATTTTATCTATTTTTGAGACATATTTGTATTTTTCTTGTTCAGACCACTGTTTGTAGTATTCGTAGACAGTCCGTGAAATTGTGACAGCAGTTCTGGGTGGAGTTTTATTATGGATTTCGTATTAGTATTTAGTTAAACTTTTAAATTCTGTTTTTCTGCATTTTGTTTTCCGCTGATTTTCTTATATCATATGGTAATTTTTAAAGATAAAGGAAAAAGGTAAAACAATCAAAAATGTTGGCTTGCCTAGCGGGTTCAATGTTAGGCACCATCACGATCCCGACGGTGAGAAATTCGGGTTGTGACAAGTTGGTATCACAGCTCTAGGTTGCTTAGGTCTCATAATTCACGAACAAGCTTAGTTGAGTCTGAGGTATCGGTACGGAGACGTCTGTGCTTATCCCCTAGAGGATACAGAGTTTAGGAATAACTTCACATATATTCTTGTCTGTCATGCGATTTGACTTCTTAATGCTAATTGAACTTCTACTTTGTTCTTTTGCAGATGGCGAGAACACTTGCTTCTTCATCTGCTGATCAGCATCCCGAGCCCCTAATGGTAGCTCCTACGAGGGGCAGAGGATGAGGCCAAGGCCATACTAGAGGCCGAAGCAGGGGCAGTGCTCAGCCCAGAGCAGCAGCACTAGTGGCGAAGCCATAAGTAGAGCTTGAGGAGGAGGCTCTAGCCCAGACCGTTCCAGCAGGGCCAACTCAGGTCCCAGAGGGGTTCATCGCTACCCCCTTACTCCAGGATACTCTGGTCCATCTAATGGGCCTTATGGAGAGTGTCGCCCAGGTAGGCTTACTTCCTGTAGCACCAACCGTCTCTCAGGCTGTGGGAGGAGCACAAACTCTTGCTACTCGCACTCCGGAGTAGATGGCTCCTCAGTTTCAAATTTCAATAGCTTAGCCAGTTGGGGTAGTTCAGCCGGGTGTTGTAGCTCAGACCGGTGATGGAGCAGCTATGTCTGCTCATGTTGCTTTTTATCTACCAGGTTCCTCCAAGACTTGGTAGAGAGATTATTGTTTGGATAGACCAGCTGGGTCACCGCCTTTGACTTGGGACCAGTTCTCTCAGCTATATTTGGAGAAGTTTCTTCCGATCACTCAGAGGGAGGACTATCGGAGGCAGTTTGAGCGTCTCCAACAGGGTTCTATGACCGTCACTTAGTACAAGACTAGATTTATTGGCTTGGCCCGTCATGTTTTTCTTATGCTTCCCACTGAGAGAGAGGGGGTGAGGAGGTTTATTGAGGGACTAGCTCAACCTATCAGATTGCAAATGGCTAAGGAGACAGGGAGTGAGATCTCCTTTAAGGATGCAGCCAATGTGGCCAGGCGAGTTGAGATGGTTCTATTACAGGGGAGTTGTCAAGGGTCTGACAAGAGCCCCTATCATTCCGGTAGGTTTAGTGGTGCCTCATCTAGAGGTAGGAATTCTTTTGGTAGGGGCCATCCTCCTAGGCCGTTTCATTCAGCACTACAGGCTTCTCACGATGCTCTAGGTGGTCGTGGTTCTTAAATGTAGTATTCTGATTTGCTGCCCTACAGTACACCACCAGCTCATCTTAATGCACCTCTGCTCTAGAGTTTTCAGGGTGGTTACTCAGGCCATCAGGGTCAGTTTCATGGTCAGCAGCCTCAGCAGTAGAGGTCTTGTTATACATGTGGTGATCCGAAACACATTGCTAGATTTGCCCTCAAGCATCAAATAGTTCTTAGCATTAGGGTTCTCGTGCCATGGTTCAGGCATCGGGTGTTCCACCACCCACTCAGCCAGCTAGAGGTAGGGGTCGAGGTGTTAAAGGTGGAGGTCAGGCTGTTAGAGGTGGAGGTCAAGCCGTTAGAGGTAGAGGTCAGGCAGCTAGAGGTGGAGGCCAGCCAGCAGGAGGCCGTCCCAGGGATGTAGTTCAGGGTGGTGGGACCCAGCCCCAATGTCATGCTTTCCCAGCTAGGCCTGTGGTTGAGGCATCCGATGCAGTTATCACAGGTACGGTTTCAGTTTGCACTAGAGATGTTTTAGTCCTATTTGACCCAAGGTCTACATACTCCTATGTGTCATCTTATTTTGCTACATATTTGGTTGTGCCTCGTGATTGTTTAAGTGCTCTTGTATATGTGTCTACACCGGTGGGTGATTCCATTGTTGTAGATCATGTCTATCGCTCGTGTGTGGTCATTATCGGGGGTCTTGAGACCCGTGTAGATCTCTTACTTCTTGATATGGTCGATTTTGATGTCATTTTAGGGATGGATTGGTTGTCACCTTATCATGCCATATTATACTGTCATGCCAAGACCATGACCTTAGTATTGTCGGGGTTGCCTCGTTTGGAGTGGAGATGGACTCCTGGTCATTCTACCAGTAGAGTTATCTCATATATAAAGGCTCGACGTATGGTTGATAAGGGATGTTTGGCCTATTTGTCATATGTTTGTATTTCTTGTGCTGAGATCTCTTCTATGGATTCTGTGCCCGTTGTTCGTGAGTTTCCAGAGGTATTTCCTACAGACCTGGCGGGTATGCCACCCGATAGGGATATTGACTTTTGCATTGATTTGGCTCCGGGCACTCAGCCCATTTCTATTCTGTCATATCTTATGGCCCCGCTAGAGTTGAAAGAATTGAAAACAGTTGCAAGACCTACTTGATAAGGTCTTTATTAGACCTAGTATCTCACCTTGGGGTGCACCGATGTTATTTGTTAAGAATAAGGATGGATCGATGAGGATGTGCATAGATTATCGGCAGTTGAACAAAGTCACCATCAAGAACAAGTATCCACTACCGAGGATTGATGATTTATTTGATCAGCTTCAGGGTGCCAAGGTATTTTCGAAGAGTTATTTGAGGTCTAGCTACCATCAATTGAGGATTAGGGCATCCGATGTCCCTAAGATAGCTTTTCACCCTCGGTACGGGCATTATGAGGTCTTAGTGATGTCATTCGGGTTGACAAATTCCCCAGCAGCTTTCATGGATTTGATGAACCGAGTGTTCAAGCCTTATTTAGATTCCTTTGTGATTCTCTTCATTGATGATATTTTGATCTATTCCCGCAGCTGGGAGGAGCACGAGCAGCATCTTCAAGTCGTTCTTCAAAATTTGAGAGACAGTCAGTTGTATGCAAAGTTTTCAAAGTGTGAGTTTTGGTTGAGTTCAGTAGCATTCCAGGGTCATGTTGTATCAGCAGAGGGTATTCAGGTGCATCCTAAGAAGATTGTGGCAGTCAAGGACTAGCCTAGGCCCACATCAGCTACAGAGATTCAGAGCCTCTTGGGTTTGGGGAGCTATTATCGTCGGTTTGTGGAGGGGTTTTCATCTATTGCAGCCCCGATGACTAGGTTGACCTAGAAGGGTGCCCAGTTCATGTGGTCGGACGAGTGTAAGACGATCTTTTAGAAGCTCAAGACAACTTTGACTACGGCGCCGGTGTTGGTATTGCCTACAGATTCAAGGCCATATAAAGTATATTGTGATGCATCTCCTATTGGACTTAGTGCAGTGTTGATGCAAAATGGAAAGGTTATTGCTTATGCTTCACGACAGTTGAAGATCCACGAGAAGAATTATCTAGTTCATGATTTGGAGCTAGCAGCCATTGTTCACATACTGAAGATTTGGAGGCATTATTTATATGGCATGTCGTGTGAGGTATTCACGGATCATAAGAGTTTGCAGTATTTGTTCAAGCAGAAGGAGCTAAATTTGAGGCAGAGGAGGTGGTTGTAGCTATTTAAAGACTATGATATCACCATCTTGTATCATCCTGGGAAGGCTAATATAGTGGCCGATGCTTTGAGTAGGAAGTCAGCCAGTATGGGCAGCCTTGCGAATATCCCAGTCGGTGAGAGACCGCTTTCTTTGGATGTCTAAGATTTAGCCAATCAGTTCATGAGGTTGGATTTTTTTAGCCCAGCCGTGTTCTAGCTTGCACAGTCGCTCGTTATTTAATATTTGAGCATATCAGAGATCGGCAGTATAATGACCCTCACTTGCTTGTCCTTAAGGACACAGTGCAGGACAGTGGTGCCAAGCAGGTTACAGTCGGAAAGGATTGAGTTTTGAGGATGCAGGGTCATGTTTATGTGCCTAATGTGGATGGACTTCGTGAGTTGATTCTGCAGAAGGCCCATAGTTCCCGATATTCTATTCATACAGGCGCCGCTAAGATGTATCAGTACTTGCGGCAGCATTATTGGTGGAGGAGGATGAAGAAGGATATTGTGGCATATGTAGCTCGGTGTTTGAATTGTCAGCAAGTAAAGTACGAGCATCAGAGACCTGGTGGTTTGCTTCAGAAGATTGAGATTCCTGAGTGGAAGTAGGAGTGTATCACTATGATTTTCATTGTTGGACTCCCACACACTCAGAGGAAGTTCGATGTAGTATGGGTTATTGTGGATAGGCTGACCAAGTCAGTGCATTTCATTCTTGTGGCAGTTTCTTATTCTTTTGAGCGGTTGTCAGAGATTTATATGTGGGAGATCGTTCGCCTTCATGGTGTGCCCATGTCTATCATTTTTGACCGAGGTACGCAGTTTACCTCGCATTTCTAGAGGGCATTACAGCGTAAGTTGGGTACACGGGTGGAGTTGAGCAAAACATTTCATCCTCAGACGGACGGACAGTCTGAGCATACTATTTAGATTTTGGAGGATATGGTCTGAGCATGTGTTATTGACTTTGGAGGTTCTTGGGATCAGTTCTTGCCATTAGCAGAGTTTGCCTACAACAACAGTTATCACTCAAGTATCCATATGGCTCCCTATGAGGCATTATATGGTAGGCGGTGTTGGTCGCCGGTTGGATGGTTTGAGCCAGGAGAGGCTCGTTGTTGGGTACAGACTTAGTACAGGATGCCTTGGATAAGGTTAAGATTATTCAGGATATATTTTGTATAGCTCAGTCCATGCAAAAGATTTATGTTGACCGTAAGGTTCGTGATGTGGCATTCATGGTCGGAGAGCGAGTGTTTCTCTAGGTGTCGCCCATGAAGGGTGTGATGAGATTTGGGAAGAAGGGCAAGCTAATCCCTAGGTTCATCAGTCCTTCGGAGATTCTTGATCGAGTGGGAGAGGTAGTTTACAGACTTGCGTTGGCACCGAGTTTATCAGCTGTGCATCCAGTGTTTCATGTGTCCATGTTTCAGAAGTATCACGGCGATACATCCCACGTGTTAGACTTCAACACTGTCCAGTTGGACAAGGACTTGACCTATGAGGAGGAGCCGGTAGCTATTCTAGACCGGCAGGTTTGTTAGTTGAGATCGAAGAGTTATCCTTCAGTTCGTGTTCATTGGAGAGGTTAGCCTGTCAAGGCAGCTACCTGGGAGTTTGAGTCCGATATGCGGAGCTGATATCCCCATCTTTTCATCGACTCAGGTACCTTTCTATGTCCATTCAAGGACGAACGGTTGTTTTAGAGGTAGAGAATGTGATGACCAAAAAGGTCATCTCTTATTTTAAAAGTCAAATCTATGTTCTGAGGCCTTAAAACCCTTCTTTTGTCTCACCTCGATTTGCGTGGGCAGTCCGGGCGTATATGCGGAAAGCCTTTACGTAAAAAATTGAGAAAAATTCTAATTTTTCCTTTAAAATTAAATATAAATTAATTCGGTCAAAATTTTGGGTAAACGGGCCAGGACCCATGATTTGATGGTCTCGGAGGGTCCGTAGAAAAATATGGGACTTGGGCGTATCCCCGGAATTGAATTCCGAGGTCCCTAGCCCAGGATATGAATTTTTGAAGAAAAATTGTTTAACTTAAAATATAAGAGTTTTTTAGAAATTTAATGATGTTTGAATTTTATGGTATCGGGCCCGTATTTTGGTTACGGATCTCAGTACAGGTTTAATATCGTATTTAAGTTGTGCCTGTAAAATTTGATAAAAAACGGAATTCATATGACGTGATTCGGACCTTCGGTTGTGAAATGGAAACTTTAAGAGTTCTTGAGATTTTTCCTTGATTTTGATGCTAAACTCGTAGTTCTAGGTGTTATTTGGGCAATTTGATCGCACAAGTAAGTCTGTATGATGTTTTTAGACTTATGTGCATGTTTGGTTTGGAGCCCAGAGGGCTCGGGTGAGTTTCGGATAGGTTTTGGGATGTTTTGGACTTATGAACTTCTGTTGTTTTGCTGGTTCTGGTGTCCTGATATTTTGTTCTTCGCATTCGTGATACAGCTCACGCGAACGTGAAGTACAAGTTGGGCTGGGAGGGGTTTCTTCTACGTGAACGTGAGGCCTTGATTGCGAACGCGGAGCACTAGGGGGATTGCTCTTCGCGAACACGACTGGCCACACACGAACGCGTAGTATAATAGAGGTGGCTGGGGGAGTCCTTGAGTTTTTCTTCGCGAGCGCGGTCCTAGACCTGCGAACATGATATTCAGGGGGGACAGACCATCGCGTACGCGAGTAGCTCATTGCGAACGCATAGGCCCTTATGGCCACAAGCATCCCAAACGCGACAGACCTTTCGCGAACGCGACAGACCTTTCGCGAACGCGACAGACCTTTCGCGAACATGAAGAAGGTCTGTCCAGTGATTTTAAAACAGAACCTAGGTTGGGATTTCTTCAAAAATTCATATCTCCTTCCATAGAATCCGATCTTGGGAGATTTTTGAAGTGAAGTTTCAACACCAAATCATAGGTTTGTATTCTTAAACTCATTTCTTTCAACACCAAATCATAGGTTTGTATTCTTAAACTCATTTCTTTCATTTTCCATCAACACCTATTAGATTTCTAGGCCTAAATCTTGTTCTTTAAGGGTAGAAATTTGAGATTTTAGGAGAATTGAGGATTTTACAAATTTGGGAATTTAGACCTCGATTTGGGGTCGGATTCTAAAACTAATTGCATATTTGGGCTCGTGGGTGAATGGGTGAACGGGTTTTGGTTCGAACCTTGAGTTTTGACCAAGCGGGCCTGGGGTCGGGTTTTGACTTTTTGGAAGAATATTCGGAAATCTATAATTTTTCATTTGAATTGGATTCTTTCGCTTCAATTAATGTTAATAAGTTAATATTAGATTTGAACCCCAGACCAAATGTACCCAAATTTTCACATCATCCTCTATAGGATTGAACCCCAGACCAAATGTACCTAAATTTTCACGCAAATACACTAGTTGCACGATACCTTGCAGAGATGCACCCAGACCCTTGCCAGGCACAAAACCATTTTTCAACATTTCAGTTGCTACCATGACGATTGCAAAAGCTAGCTTTGGACTTGGAATGTATTCCCCTTTCAGAATCTTTTCAACCGATACCGTTTCGGAAACTTGATACACCCAGGGCCTCTTATCTTCTTCAACTTCAATAAACGGGACGGATGTATCATTGAAAGCACATAAGTTCTCATCGCCATGCATGACGATTTCTTGTCTATCGCATTCGAACTTCACCATCTGGTGTAAAGAGGACAAAACCGCCTTGGCAACATGTATCCAATGCCTACCCAACAACAAATTGTAAGAAATAGCCACATCCAGTACCTGGAACTCCATGGTGAATTCGACTGGTCCTATTGTCAACTCGAGCATGATGTCCCCAACAGAGTCTTTTCCCCTTCCGTCAAAACCTCGGACACATATATTATTCTTGTGAATCCTCTCATCATCAACTTTTAACTTGTTCAGAGTAGAGAGATGGCAGATGTTTGCAATGGAACCATTGTCAACTAACACCCTTGTGACCACAGAATCTTCACATTTCACTGTGAGATAGAGGGCTCGATTGTGTTCTGTACCCTCCAGAGGCAAATCATCATCTGAGAATGTTATCCTGTTAAACTCAAATATCTTATTGGCAATCTTCTCCAAATGGTTCACTATGATTTTGCCAGAGACATAAGCTTCGTTCAGAATCTTCATCAGGGCCCAACGGTGCTCATTTGAATGGATCAACAATGATAACAGAGAAATCTGAGCAGGTGTCTTTCTCAATTTTTCCACGATGAAGTAATATTGTACCTTCATTTTTCTCAAAAACTCCTCCGCCTCTTCTTTAATGACCGTTTTCTTCACTAGAACTGGATTGTCTCTGAGTGTTTTAGCTTTCCTTAACTCTTCCGGGGCAAAGCATCTCCCTGAAGGAGTTAATTCCTGTGCCTCATTAACTTCCTCTTTCACTTCCTTCCCCTTATAGGTCATTATCACTCGCTCATAGTTCCATGGGACAGTCTTGGTGTTAGTTACCGGCAGCTGGGTCACAGGTTTGATAATGATAGGGTCCGTGCGAGCACCCTCTACAATTATGACTGGATTACTTGCTACCACTGGCACGATCACCTTTGGCTTTTCTTGCTTTGCTACATCATCACTTGGGTACCTCTTTTCAACTACCACAACTGGCTTATCATTTGGCATGCTCAACTTATCCATCGATCCTTCAGCTAGCGAAGAGGTTGCCTTTGTGACAACCGGGTCCTTGACTGACTTACTTTCACTAGACCGGATGATCATGACAAATTGTGCAGGCTTCCTAGGCTTCCCATCCCTGTGCACTATCTCAATCGTGTGTGTTTCAGCATGGGCAGACAATGGGTTCTGATTGATGTTGGGTGCTTCTAGGCTCTAGACCACAATCTGGTTCGTATCAATGAGCTCTTGGATGGCATTCTTCAAATTCCAACACTTTTATATGTCGTGCCTGGGAGTATCAGAACAATACGCACATGTGAGAGAATAATCCAGGTTCTTTGGATGGGGGTTTGGTAGTTTCGACTCAATTGGCCTCAGAACATCCAACTGCCTCAACCTTTGAAATAAGCTAGTATAAGATTCCCCAAGTGGGGTGAAAGTTTTCTTCCGCTGCAACCTTTTATTCTTAAATTCTGGCTTGGCCCGAAAGTTTGGACCAGTAGGGTTTTGGTATGTTTGTGGAGGTGGGTAAGGGTTTTGTGGGTTTGGGGCATGCCATTGCGGGTAAGGAAGGGGTTAAGCATATGACTGTGCATGAAGGACATGATATTGGGGTGTCCTGACTTAGTATTGAGGCTCTAGTAGTGGGAAGTAGTGTTGGGATGGATTATATGGAGTTGTAGTATAGGTTTGAAACTGGGTCGAGGTTGGGTGTAGTGGGTAGGAAAATCCCCCGGGTTGTGCCACAATCCTGAAACGACCATAGCGACATCCTCTTTCTTCTTTTTCGCAAGCACACCTCCGGTGCCATTCTAGATTGCCTGCGTAGTTGCTTTGATGGCAGAGTAGCTCATAATCTTGCTTGATTTGAGCCCTTCCTCTACCATTCCTCCCATTTTTACTACTTCATTAAAAGACTTAAGTAGGCTCCAAAGCCTGAAGAAAGTACTTCACCATTTCATCATCTTCCATTGGAGGGTTAACCCGTGCTTCCTGTTCTCTCCAGCGGAAACCATATTCCCTGAAACTTTCCCTAGGTTTCTTCTCTATGTTAGTCAAAGACAAACGATCTAGAACAATTTCTATGTTGTATTGGAAATGACAAGCGAATGCTTGGGCCAAATCATCCCAGGTATACCATTTGTTGTGATCTTGACACGTGTACCACTCCAATGTCGTGCCACTCAGACTCTGGCTAAAGTATGCCATTAACAGCTCATCTTTCCCACCGGCTCCTCTCATTTTACTGCAGAATCCCCTTAAGTGGGCCACGGGATCTCCGTGTCCGTCATACAAGTCAAATTTAGGCATTTTGAACCCAACAGGTAGCTATACGTCGGGGAATAAACACAGATCTTTGTAGGCTACACTCACTTGACCTCCCAACCCTTGCATGTTTCTGAGCGACTATTCCAGGCTTCTCACCGTCCTAAATCTCCTCATGTTCCGGGTTCTTAGGTGGTTTCTCAGTCTCAATAGGAAGGTCAAAATGAGCAGTGTAGGAGTAATGATTTGGGGCCTTGAAAGTAGGCTCTAGGGAATAGTACTGATTATCTTGGGTTTGATATAATGGCTCACTGGAAGATCTATATAGCAAAGCTGGTGGAGGTGCTACGAAAACAGGGGTAGTTGGTAGAGGGGGGTATAGGGTTGTTTTGGTTGGTGGAGCTTGTATGGTTTGGGAAGTGGTGCCATGGTAGTGGTGGTAATGGGTGAAGCTTGGTGCATGTTTTGGGGATAAATCAACAATGGGAGGTTCTTGGGATTGAGCTAGTGGTGGGACGAAAGAAGGGTTGGCAGGGTATGATGGTGGGGATGTCCTTTCATCCATGCTTGGTACATTTCGGCCATCTGGTGTTTCAACTTATATAACTCCTCTTTCAAACCAACCTCAGACTCCTCCACCTCTCTTGGTGGATTAACAATACTTGCATCCAATTCTTGGCCATCCATGATCAACTTGTTTTAAGACTTGGTGTTGTACGGATGGGTTGCGAGAATGCCAAACAAACTAACCACCTTCATGTTCTCAATGACAACAGCAACTTGTTAGTGTTTAAGATTTAATAGATAGGCAGCCGCACATTCCGGATGCAATGTACCTAAATAGTTAAAGCTTCTATCGTGTATTTGAATGGCTGCATGCTTCATCCCGACTTTTAACTAACTCTTCTCATTTTGCGCTTTCTCTCCTCTCTCTTTTTTTTCTTTTCACTCCAATCCCTCTTTAATCACTATTGGCCTTTCCCACTTGTTTTTGTTACTTCCCTTTTATTTTGCACTCACTTTTCTCTCTTGTTTTTCCATTATTTCTTTCCCCTCAATTTCCTTTTATTTTCTCTCCTCTTTTTCCTTTTAGGTTTATGGTTATGATCGAATCCTATGGGGATTGCCTACGTATCATGACGCCGCATGAATCAGATTATTACGTAGTTTAGGGAATAAATGCAAAATAAAAGAAAGACATATTTTTTGATTTTTCATTTTTTTATAAAATGAAAACATTCTGGGTTTTTCCTATTACAACGACTCCAGCCTACAGACTTAAACATTTTCAAAAACTAAAACAAGACTCGAAATGGACCAACAGACTCTAGAAAAAACTGCAATATAAACTCAAAAGAAAAAAATAAAATCAAGAATACATAAGTGCTTCCACTGCTACTCCGGTTGGTCACGCTGTGGGACTATGCGCCATATCTTCTTGGAGGCGAAATAAGTCGTCCATGATCCGCCAGACAAAAATCATAACCGAAGCAAAGAACATGGACCTGGTCATGTCCTCGCATTCATTGCATTTCATCACAATGTAGTCTACAATCCTTCTAACCCTCTCCATGATGATACCCTTCTCTTGTAGCAACCGTCCAATCTGCTGAGATCTGGCCTCCAAAACTTGTTCGGCTGTATGATTTTGCTCTTGAAGCTGTTGCAGGTCTTTTTCTAGTTGCGACATCAGGTCATAGCAGTGCTCCCTTTCTTCTTTGAAGCCTCTTGCCTTCTTGGTCATTTCGTTCTTAAGGACATTGACCTTTTTCTTTAGACCCCCCATTCCTTTGTCGTACTTATCCTTCAACTATCGAACAAAACTTGCCATTCCCTCCGCATTCTTAGCTAACTTGGCTCGGGCCTTTGCTAGTTCAGCTTCAGTCTTCTCTAACTCAAACCCGTAATCACATACTCTCAACCTGAGCTTGTCTATAAGTTTATTATCTTTTTCACTCCTGACAGGGTTCTCAGCTGCTATTTTCATTTTTTGGATTTGGGCTCGGAGGGCTTCGTTTTCTTTGGACAACCTCCTCCTTTCACCTTCCGCTTTGTGTGCCTGGAGATCATTATTGAATTCCATGTTTCTCACTTTCTCTTCCAAGGTGTGAATGGCGGCTTGATATTTTTTCTCCTTTTCTCCCCAGGCCAACCTTTCTTGAACTTTATCATCAAAAGATTGAACATAAGGTCTCTTGGCAGGCCTCTCGGGCTCTGGCTCGTTGTTTGCACAAGACCTTTTCTTGAACCATGCAGCGTAATATGGATCCACTTCCCTCTTTGCAATATCTAGTACCTGGGTGCCATTTTTAAGATACCGGTAACCATTTCATTCCTGCTGAACTAAAGTCTCTGGCAATGTAGCTTCTAAATGTAGCTCAATGACCTGGGTGATTAGATCTTCATCTTCGGGCACCACCTAATATCTTCCTAACTACCTTAAGACCCCTGCGGTGCATATGGCTAGACACTCCTCGAACCCACCAACATTAGGTAACCCTTAGCAGCCGTCATGTGTATGGATTCTGTCATCGGGAGCCATCCTATAGTCCACTCGACCTGACTTGCTTTTAGACATTTCAAGTGGGAGACACAGGCTTCAAACCCTTCTGAAGCATTGTAGTCTTTCACCCTTTCATCATAGCTCTTGATGAAGTTATCTGTGCTCGAACCATAGCTCATGAATTTAGGGTGATGGCGGAGATGCTCGATCAACTACATTTGTAGAAGAATAGTGCAACCTTCAAAAAATTGAGCCCTGGCCTTGCAGTCAATGCTTGATAAATGCCTGCCAGCATAGACGGAGCAAGTGTATGATCTTTCTTAGTAGTGAGGATTTGTGCAATTTTGGCCATACGGATATCCACTATCCCTTCTGCATTTGGAAAGGCCATAATCCCCAAAAACGCCACAATGAAAGCAAACTGATGATGAATTTGACAGATGCCCTTATCTTGTTTGTTGTTCAAATCCTTTTCATGTGTTTGGAACACAGTTGAGTGCCCGAACCTAAAGTACAAGAAGTAGAAAGAACAACATCCTTTGTTTACATGGGCCTTATTCATTTGCTTATTGATATTCAGGAGGTCAAAGAACTTATGCACAGAGGGAGCCCTTGGAAATATAATTTGTTGTTTCCTCAAGTCCCGACCAAACTCAATATACCTGGCCATTTCCTCCAGAGTAGGGGTGTTCTCAAAATCTGAGAAACGAAAAACATTGTGGACGGGGTCCCAAAAAGTTACCAAAGCCTTGATTAGATCTTCATGTGGTTCGATTTCCAGAATGTCTATAAGGGCACACAACTGCTCTTTTACCTAATCCCGACCATCTTCATCTAGATCATTCCACCACATACGCAGCTGCAGCTTAGCCTGTTCTATGACCAACTGTGATGGATTCTGGACAATGTTCATTTGCACCTGTAGAAGGTTAAGGTTAGGTTTGACTCTGGTGGACTTTTTGTAAAATAGGTTTTTTCAATTTCTAAAAGAAAAATCAACGGAACTTGATATCCTCCCCTCTATGCTACTTTTAGCAAAAGTGGTCGTTTTTGCAAACGTGGCCCCTTCACAATTCCAAATAAATTTGAGGCCGGGGAAAAGTACATGGAAAAATGACACTTTTACCGACAGACTTATTCGTTCTTTATGAAAATAGCCCTTCGACAACTGAAAGATACTCTAAGGCTATCCCGGCAAGAACGGCTTAAGACATAACCGAAGCTGGGTCGACTTATTCTCCTGACCAAAACCCAAACTACATCTATTTGACTATTTACTCTTTTCTCTCTTTCTTTTCTTAAAAAAAATAAGGCCAAATCTTATGTAGGTTGACTACGTATCCCACATCCGGTGAGAATCAGACCTGCGTAGTTCGGTCAATTTTGACATATTTGAAAGAGACACATTATTGGCTCATTTTGAAATGACCTGCGTAGGCCAAATAATTAATAATGCTTTATTATTATTAATAAAGTTTAGTCGACGTTGCGCAAACGCATACTCCGATTTTGTTTTTAAAAGTCATAATTATGTCATGCGAACGTGTCCACAATCATGACGATACATTAAACGTTCCTAAAGCAAACTACGAACATTCATTTTTAAATATCTAAGTTATAATATTAATGTGAGGGTCATAGGTGATTCAATTATGGATGGCACACCTCAACCTATTTTTAAAGAATTGAAATCTAAATGACCAAGATTGCTGAAAACGAAGGGGTAACTGGGCCTTGAACATGAATCCAGAAATGAAAGCAAAAGGACATGGGGCACACGAGCCTGGTTTGGACCAGGCAGCCTTATTTGGGCCATTAACAAGCCTGGCCACTTCTAAAGAAGGCCAATCAGCATTATAACCTACTGAGGCTTAATCCACATATAAACAGCCATTTGCACAAATTCTAAAAAAAACAAATGCTGAACACTTTATTCTTCAGACTTTCAATTTACTGATATGTCATGAGTAACACAGTATTAATCTAAACTAACCTAAACTATTAACTAACGCATTAAGATCAACCATGTAGGTATTTTGACCATAATTGCAATTCTGAAATATAATCTGAATATGACTTGATAATTGAACATTGAACAAACTTTTGAAAGTGCATGGACTTAGATTTCAGAATTTAAGAGAAGACGAATATATCATGGTCAACATACTATTCAACAAACCCTCACAACAAACAACCAAAGAGACGGGCTAGTGACATTATACAGTCATTCCTGGACTTCCAAATGAAACCAACACATGAAAGATGAATCATTAAGCCACTCATTACTAATTGTCCCAACACATACATATCAGAATCTATCCCTATCGCAATTTTGTATTTTTCTTTGGCTACAATCCACAGATTATGAATCATTAATCAACCAACTATGACTAAACACAAGGAATAAAGCTTGATCTATGAAATGATAAACAAACTTAATATAACTTATCAAAACAACTAAACTGACGACTATGATGAAAAACTTCAGCAAGTCGTCTCTCAAAGGCTATTGGATCTTCTATATACACGCAAAACTTCCATTTTTAGCTTTGATTCCCATGGATCTGACCATGTCAAAGATCACATCCACCAAGAGCATGGCTTCATATGTGTTATCAGTAACATTGTCATATACACTTAGCCAACAGATGTACAATATTAGTCCAAAATGACACAAAAACAGTATATATAACCTAAATGACAAGTAACATGTTTGACACACAAGACATAAGGTTTAACATGACATGGAAATACTGAAACTTGACAAGGAATCACATAGTCAAAGAAATCTCAACTATTATTGTATTCATGGAAATGAATCTCGTTATATGAAAAACAACATCAAACAAGAGTTTATTGAATTCATATCAGATTTTGGAAATACTTAAATACAAAATGAGATGTGTACCTAAGTGCTTAAAGATTGCTCCAAAATGCTAAATAGAAGTAGATAGTTCAGCAGTAGAGAGATGGCAGTAATAATCGATACCCAGCTTTAATATCAAGTCATAAGAGCTCAAAACCCTAGAAATCCCAAGAAAACAAAATTTATTTTCAGAGGATTTTTAGGGTCTGTTTTTCGTGCCTAGAGAGTGAGGGAATAGTTATATTTATAGGCCAGTTGGAGTGACATGTGCTGAAAATAGAATTAAGGAATTATTCCTCCCCACAAGCATCTTTTAACAAAATTGGGACAGCTAGCAGCTTTTGATTGGTTTCAGCATTTGTGCTGGCCAAACTTTGAGCCAGCTGCCTTCTAGAAACTTCTGATATTAGCCTTATCTAAAAAAATCTTATTTCATACCCTTCTAAGACCTTTTAAATTTTTTATCTATTCAATTAACCCTCATAACTTCAATTTGTTCACAAGTCAGAACCAACAAAACAAAGAACAAAATTGGTGCAAATTGTAGATTGAAAGGACCAAAACATTTATGCAATTAAACCTTAAATTTACCCTAACCCTAAATAATTTTATCATGAGTCAATTCTGGAATAAAGCGGGAACAGAAATTGACAAGAGATTAACACCCAAACAACTCTCACAAAAAAGACTGTTAATCTTACTAATCCAGCTATTTAGATGAAGTTTCAAACAAGTTATAACAACACATGAAATTAACCTAAAATAAATTTTACAATTGGAATCATGCAAGCTAAGACAATGATGAAATACAAACAATGAGAGTCCTTACCCCAAACCTGACCCAAGAAAGAATAAAGATGATGAACTCCAGTAGGTGGATAGAAACGATGAGTTTTGACCTGAATCCGACGAGTCTAACCAAATCTGATGGTATCCGAATGACTTAAAACTATCGTCAATCGATTTCTCTTGTTGAGAGCAATCTATTAATGTAAGTTTTCAGTCAAAGCGAGTCAGAGTTTTTGAGAAAAAAATAGGAAGTCGAACTGATGAGGAAGAATCTGACACAGATCCAGTCGGCTGAGCCATACCATCACCTCCTCTATTAGGACAATCCCGTATCATATGGCTAGGCTGTCCGCAAGAATAACACGCATCAGAACCTCGACTACACAGTCCAAAGTGGGCCTTGCCTCACTGATCACAACGTGGTGTTGGGGGTCTCGTCTGACTAGTACCCTATGATGTTGCGAGCTTGATGACCGCAAACTCTGACCTAGACCGGAATAGGTAAATCGATTATATCGAGGCCTCTGAAACTGTTGAGGAGCACTAGCTACAGGTGGCGCCGAACTCTTCAAAGACTAGGGCCTGACGTTGCCTCTGAAGTCATCAGAATACCCTACAAATCTCGCCCTCTTATGTTGGCCCCCATCCTGCTCCCTATCAGCCCTCTATTGGCGCTTACGATCCTCTAGGATCTGGGCATAAGCGTGAATACGGGAAATATCCATGCTCTCCACCAAGGAGGCTATCGTACACTCATTTATCAGATGTGGTCCCAACCCGTTCACGAACAGATCCACCCTATCACTCATCTCGGCCACCATATGGGGAGCATACATTGCCAAAGAATCGAACTGCATACTATACTCTCGTACACTCATATTACCTTGTCGAAGGTTCAAGAACTTATCAGCTCTAGCTCGTCGTATCTCAACTGGCAAGTAGTGACGAAGAAAGGCCTCAGAAAATTCCTTCCACACAGCTGGAGGAGCATTCGGACCCCTAGATCTCTCTCAACTATCATACCAGAAAACTGCTAAATCCTGTAATTGATAAGAAGCTAACTCTACTACCTCCGTATCGCTAGCATGCATAACCTGCAGTGTACGATAAACCTGGTCAATAAAAGTCTGTGGGTCCTCCTTGGGGTCTGATTCGGTAAACACTGGAGGGTCTAAATTAATAAAATCACAAACTCTCGTACTAACTGGTTTATCAGCAGCACCTGTATTCTGCCTCTGAGCCTGAGCAGCTACCAAGCTAGTCAACAACTGCAAAGCACTTGCATATCCTGGTCTGTAGTGCCAGACAGAGGAACTGGAGGTGATGGGTGCCTCCTAATATCCTCTGTAGGAGACGGAGTAGATGAGGTATGAGAGGGCATCTCACTCTGAGCCTCACTTTGTCCTGCTCTGGCTTGGGGCACCTGACTGGTACCCTCTCCCTCTGTTGTATCAAGCCGTCTACTAATCGTTTGCTTCCTAGTCAAAGGCATCACTAAAAGAAAATAAGGTGAATATTAGAGACGAACACGTACGACTCAACTCTATGCACGATCTAGATTCATGAAGAAGGTAACAACCCTAGATGTCATGTAGCCTCCTGATTATAAATGTGGCGCGCTACACATCCATAATCAAGACTCTACTAGACACAGCTCATAGACAACCCCTAGGACACACTTGCTCTGATACCAAGTTTTTCACGACCCAAACTGGAGGGCCATGACTAACACCCGACCATACTTTCCGAGCACCAACGTACGTTTTATCTAACCTTCTTTATTATCTTTTAGGGTTGACGAGATCAATATAAATGGTAGACATGGATCATGGACAACCAACAATAAAATATGATCGCATGAACATACATAACATGGGATGACCAGACAATCAAGAAACTACATATAAGGTGCGAGCTACCACGCTACCATGAAAGACTATACAACAAAAACCAGCCGACAAGGCATACCAAACTATACATGAGTAGACATTTGTCTATGAGCCTCTAAATGAACATAAATGCTGCAACATAGCCGGAACAGGGCCTCGACATACCTATAATGTCTATTAAAAATGCATATCAAGACCACAGCAAGTCCGGAGTAAGGATCTCGCCAATCACTACTGAACTGGACAACCTACTGTGGTGGGGGAGCTGCACCTGCCTGTCTATCAGGGCCTGCAGCACGACATGCAGCGTCCATAAATAAAAGGACGTCAGTACGAATAAAGTACTGAGTATGTAAGGCAGGGAACCATAAATACGAATAGTAATGTAAGCAGGGATAGAGAATATACAACTTGTAACATCTGAGTACCTCTGAGGGCTACTGACATGAAATGCATGATACATATATATAAATACATAAACTTTTAAATCATACGCGTCTGTGGGCATCATCATCATCATATCATACCCGGCCGTAATAGGCTCGGTAAAAAAAATGTACCCGGCCATCATAAGGCTCGGTAGTATCATACCCAGCCACGTGGAGCTCGGTAAAACCCAACTGATCTGTGGTTGAACAATAGGTGTTGTACCCGGCCGACTATAGCGCGGTTCGATAGAGTAAAATAGATACATATATATAATGCATGCTCGATTCATGGAATCACATTCTAAACCTTTCGGAGTGACGTAAGGTCGGTATCCTCTATACACGTTATTAGGACTAACTATTCATTATGAACCTTATAAGAATCAGGAAGTACCAACAACATTGATAACATAATAATAAGAGAAGCAACATTAACATCAATTGTTCCATAAGAGGGAAAACAATGTAAGTACTGCTAGCTTCTAAGAGTAGAGTATCTTTGGAAGCTCGTTCATTACATTATGTACAATCGGAGTCGTGCAAAAGAAGGAAAGGGATAGCCTCACATACCTTGTATATACTTCCCCAATCTCAAGCTATGCAATTGTCAAAACTCCTTAGTCTACAATAAGAGAAACGATACTATCGTTATCATTTAAGCGTCATAACTATTATGTATCGACCACAACCTATTTTACGATGAAACGGACAGCACCTCCCCTATATATATGACCTCACACCATTCAAAACAATCACCAAACAGCCCAAACAACATCAATAATAAACATATTGAGCCTCCCAAAATAGTCCACACACAGCCTAATCACTCCATACATACGACGACCACCGTAGTCGTGTCAAACAACCTGGAAATGTTACGAATAACTATCAGCCCATAACCCTACATATATATGGTGTTTCTCCACACCCTTCCTCCTCCAAAACTCCACAAGATAGTAGTAAAATACGCAGCCCAACAACAACGCAAAACAGTCCACAAAACAATAACATTACTACCAAGCCTTTCGATATATATCTCACAAGTTCTAGCTTCAATGGCTTAGCCGCAACTTGGATAATCTTAAATACATATAGAGTAAGAGGTTCCTTACCTTTATACAGAAAGAACAACTCCAATTTGACCTTAAATTTCCATGAAATATCCCTCCAATGCTGCCACAACAACAAAAAAGCGAAACTAGCGATCAATTAGTGTTTTTCGGCACTAGAATCACTTTAGAAGGCTTGAAATCACCTAGGATTGATATTAAGAACATGAGGGAGTATTTACAGAATATAAACCCTTAAAAGTCCTCTCTTGGACGACTTTGGGACTTTTACTTTTGTCCTCTCATTTTGGCAAGTAGGTGATGCACTTATTTGTCACCTACCAATCTGTGCAGGCTTGCGAAAATACAAATATATCTATAATTCGAGATCGTATTGACAAACAGTTTAATGATTTGAAAACTAGACTCATAGATATTTAATTTGGTGGGTAGATCACCCCGTAATTCCTTGTAAATTAGGAGAAAAGCTTAGAAACATTTGACCTAATGTTTAAGTAAAATTATGAACCTAAGTTGCGACAACGTTTGTCGACTTTTGTTTCATAACTCGTTTGACTTCAAGACTTATGATACGGATATTATATGATTCAAATACCTTAATACATGACCTCTTGAGTGTATTAAGAACCTCTAGGTTTACCTGAAAATACGAGTTACAACATCCTTGATTCGTTTAACTTCTAATACTTGTTAATCACCCTTATACACCCTTGTATCACTTAAGACCAATAGGATTAACTTCTTATCATCTCAAAGGTAATTCCTTCTTGGATTTATGTTAACTAATATATGGCATGAACTAACGCGTGTGGATATGGGTTGTAATAGTTGCGCTTCATTTTTATACAGGATGGCATCACCTTGGAAATTGACTCTGAAGTGACATATTTTGGCGACCCGTGGTATGATTTGACTCCTGCCTGCTTGTCTCATAATCCTGAGAAGAGCGTAAGGGTATATTCCCCTCAACCCAATTAACAGTGAGTGTGGAAAGTCTCTAGATCTGATGTTGAATTCATCGGTAGGGAACCACTCGAACATCCACAAGACTTGATCCTCGATCAAATTTTCGAAAAGTTGTACCCATCCTACAGCGTCCTCTGGCTGAGCAAACATGTGTGGAATATAGTTCATTCTTTTGGGATGATGGAAGGCTATGTGATCATTCCACGGCCTTCGCAAAAATTCTTGATGGTATTGTCCCTTTTGGAGATGTTCCAACAACCAGACCTGTAGCAGCAAGTTGCAACCCTCGAAGAACCTGAACCCCTTCTGACATCGCTCAAAAGGCCGGTACATGTCTGCAATGATCATAGGGATGATAATGTATGTCTCTCTCTCGATCCCGTCTATTAGAGTTTTGGTCACCATGGCCAACCTAGTATGGATCATATCCCCTTGGATTGGGAATACCAGCATGCCCAAGAAACACATGATAAATACGAAGACCCTACGATGAATCCAACCTAAAGAAGTGATCAAGAACTCATCATCAAAAATACGGTAGGAGTTCTTGTGGCTGCATCTTTCATAAAGGAACTCAAAAGGTATGTAGGAGTCCTTTAGGCATTTCAAGTTGTCATTCTTCTTCAACCCCATCATTTTCAGAAATCCCTTAGCAGTGCGATTTTCAGGTGCTAACAGATTAGGGCTATCCCAAGGCAACCTGGCAAATCCTCCTAAATTTCTAGAAGGGGTGTCATTTCTATGTTCTCAAAATGGAACACAGCCCTTTCCTTGTCCCAAAACATAGTTGCAGCCTCGATCAGCATTTTGTTGAGCTGAAGATTCAACAGAGAAGGCAAGTTTCCTAAGACTCGTTTCACATGGTTTTGGTCACATGAAGGAAGATCCCTCCACCAATCTAGCAAGAGTGAGGGTGTGCTAACCATACCAAATCTGGGGACCAAGTGCCTCATTTCTGCAAAACAAAGAGAGTTAGGCCCTTTCCCCCTCCAGGTTCGTCTATTTATACAGTAATAATTAGCATATTGGCACTTATTTCTCCAAATTAATGCACATAATCGTGGTTACGTCCGTTGAGATTATGGAAAACCCGATGGACCTTTGGACAGGGCTTGTCTTAAAGGGTTATTATGTGGACAATATATTAACCTGGCTAGGTTTGACCATGATGCATATACAATTAACTAGAGTAAGGCTACTATAAAGGTCTAGACTGGGAACCCTCAAGCAGACAACTTGAGGGGGAAAGGCACGGAACCATCGAATGCACCGCTGATCGACTAGTTTTACCGCAAATACGCCTTTTCGAATTTAAAGGGTGATATATAGGAAGAGCGCAAACACTCATCAAGTAATGCTATATGATTAATTACGCACGAGTGGAGTATGATGTTGATCATGATTTATGCGGCAATAAAGAGCATGTTTTCAAGTATCTGCACGTAAGAAAATTATAAATGAAGTATTTAAAGAATTGAAAGACAGTTACAGAAAAGAAAACAAAGATACAAGTCAGTTTCGGGAATAAAAGAATCATAAATGCTTGAAAATAGATATTTAAACTCAAATAAGGGGAAAGGGTACGTGGGATAGAGCATGCTTGGGCTAATTCACAAAAGATAAGTTCGTTATGGTAAGAGCCTAAAATATCCCCAGCAGAGTCGCCATGTTGTCGCGCCCCTTTTTCCCTTTGCGGGGATGTCCGAGTTTTGACGTTCATGGGGAATAACTCGTTTCCTTTTGGGAATTGGGTATTTGAAGAGTCGCCATCTAACAGATTATGGTACATTAGGGCACCTAGAGAAATTAACTCATGTAACTAGTTTGCATTACCAGAGATTAGGGTAAGGGCTCGAAATAACCTTGAGGGGAAAGTATTAGGCACCCCTCGCGATCCACAACAGTGTGTCCCAGCCGAACTTAAACTATGTGAATTAGTCATTTTAACAAATAAACAGTTTTAACACATACTCGCAAATAAAGGCATGTTTTGACATTCTAATACATGTATGATTCAAGTGATGAAACAAAGGAAAAGGTTTGAACAATTTGCATGTACGTAAAGAAAAGTAAATTCATTTAAACAGCGGGAGTTGGGAAAGAGGGGTCCTAGGTTGGTTAGCCTACAGGATCATACCCACACAATGCCCGGTAATCACTCCTCAATGAGGGGCTACACGTGACATTAGCGCGTAGTCATCATATCCTTACTACCCAATTCCCTCCCCTTGGTCATAGCCTAAAGCGTTCTAGCAACCTTGAAATATATCATATGCGTGCACTACTTGTCCCTTCCTTGTGGCCTTGGAGGTATTTAGGACCTCTAATTTAGGTAGTTCTAGACCATCCTAAGGTACTTAAAGGAGAAAAATCTAGGCGTCAATCAAAAACAGTTAGGACTGCATTAAAGAGAGAACAATTAAACGCTCACATTTTTACCTCCACAAACAGAACAAGTAAGTGCACGTCTCAAACAACAGTTTCATGTATTTAAGAGAAAACCTTAGAACATGATATCTAGGTGAGCAGAGAGTATACAGCATTGAATTAGGACCAAAGTGTCAAAGACCTATTCAGCTTGCCTACTGATTTTAGACCTGTTAAATTTGAGCAGTCACAAATAGTAGAGCGTAGTTTTACAATTGCAGGATTTTTAATCGCCCTACAGGCTTGCCTAGGCATATAATAGTGATGTCATATGAGCATGATATCTATTATTGAATAGGAATGCAGTAAAACAGTAAAAAAATTAAAAAGATAATTGAATCCTATTGGCACGCTTTCTAGTAATGTTTGGCAGCGTTGAAAACTCATTAAAGAAACGAATAGATTAATTAATTAAACCGATTCAGAGTCTACAAACATGAGTTAAAGTTAAACTAAACTGGTTTTAGATCTTATAGGCATGATTTCTAATTAAACATAAGGCAAATCAAGCAGAATTTATTTGACCAAAGCGAAATCCTTATAGGCATTATTTCTATTAAAACTGATTTAAATCCTATAGGCATGATTTCTAAGGAGATGAATTTGAATACATGCTGAATAGAAACTGAACTTCAATTACTTTACACCCTATAGGCATGATATCTACTTATATGAGATGGAGCAGGTAGAATTCATTTCAACCAAGAAATCCTATAGGCAGGCTGTCTAACACAGCACATGTAAATCAAAGTAAACCCTATAGGCATGTTATCTACCCAATTTTACCCACAATATACAACTGCCCTCCTTTTTCACTAGTCACCCCAATATTTGTTTATAATTAATTATTACAGACCAATGATTGAATAAAAATTACATAAATAGAACAGAAATAAAGTTATAGGGAGCCTGAAGTAGGCCCAAAGTGATTTCAAAGCCTCCAGTAGTCTCAAATGCCCAAAGTTCCATAGCCAATTTCATGGATAGGTGTGTTAGAGTTCCCTAAGGACCACAAGGATCCCGGGCAGTGCTCATACCTAGACCTTTCTCAAATAATAACTGATATATGTGTAGTATGGAAGTGCCAGCCCTGATATGCCATAGTTCAGAGAGATCTCAAGGGTCTCTAAGCAGTACACATACTAGAGGGGCAAGACTTAGTATTCTAGGAGTAAGTGAAAGTGCATAATGGTTAGAAAGAGTTTAACAGATAGTATAAAGAAAGGTCTTAGAATTAAAAAGAATTTCTGAAAACCGGTACTAATTTAGTGATAAAACAGTTTGAGGAAAGTGTAAAAAGACAATTTGCAATCAGAATACAGGTCATAAAAAAACAGTCTTAGGAAGTACTTTGGCAAACAGCTTTCACACAAGGGAAGAGGGGGTTGGGAACATAGAGAATACCCCTTAATGGAACACATAAACAACAGGATACATAGAGTTCTTAAGGGGTTCTACAGAACTAGTAGGTTAGATAGAATGCAGGTCATGCAGCAAAGGTCACAGTAGAAACATGTTGAGGACAACACAGCTATAGTCACTCTAGGGAGATTAACTAACTTAGCAGGAGTGGGGCAGAACATGCAAGGACTTAAATGGACATGCTAGGTAGGTATTAACAAGTGCAGGAATGCTAATTACACAAAAGCATGGTTTAGGCATGCTAGATAAACAGTAGTCAGTCAAACAGGTCAGTTACATATGTAAGCATGTTAAACAAGATAGCAAACAAGCAAGAAAGTGGAAACATGTTAATCACATATTTGAATAGGCAGTATTTGGTATACTGGGTAAGCAGTAAACAGAAGCAAGTATGGACTCAGTCCATATGAACTAAAGCAGTAAGTAAACACGTAGGTTTTGATTCTTAAAATTAATCAGAAGCATACCTAGTTAAAGAAAGAAAACACAAGATCTGAGAAAGGTATTGTGCAATTTCCAGCCTTGGCTTGCAGCCAGCTAGAACAATAGAGATCACAAGTAGTAGAGAGAGCAGAAAGAGCCTTTATAGAGTGTAAAAGTAGTAGTTTCTGAACTATTATTTGTGTTCAGAAGTGAGAATAGGTAAGGGCATATATAGTAATCAAGAGTTAAACAAAATAAGGTAAAGAGTCAATTATGTAGCAATTAGGGAAATTCACAGAATCAGTCACACACATGAAATCAGTAAAGTCTCCTTCTTAATCAAAGGATAATCAATCATCGGTAAAAGCAGGACAAATATTTAAGGAAGGAAATCAAGTAAGACTTGGGTACAAAGTAGGTAATTAGGGGTAAATGAACAGGAGTTCAATTAAGGAAACAATTAACAAGACTCAGCAAATAACATCGTTGATTCAAATAAGGCAATTGAAAACTAATTAAGGCAAGAAGTTCAATCAAACCGAGTAGAGAAGTAAGAATCAAAGGTTTTGTTAAGGAAAAGAGTTCAAATCAAACCAAAAATAAGAACTTCAGAATAGTCAAGGGTTTAATTAAAAGTGAAAATCATGTAAAGAGTCAGCAAATATCACAGACAATTCAAATATGCAAGGAAGGATTGGTCAGGACTCAACACATAGGTTTTAACGAAGCAAATTGGTAAATCAAAAATTCAAAACAACCCTAATTTAAATATAAAAATATAGGTTTACCATGAATAGCCAGAATGAACATAGACATATAGAATCAGTAGAAAAGTTGAACCAAGAGACTTAGTAGAGGCATATTAGGATAAAAAATCACAAGACATCTAATTGGCTAAAGAAAACCACAAGAACCAAAGCAAGGACAAAGTCAGTACACAAGTAACTCAGAAACCAAACAAAAAATGTCGAAAAATTAGGGCTTTTAGTATAAACGAGTTAAGGTTAGAGCAAACCTTACGAAATCGGTTAAAACATATAAGAAGATTAAACACTCAAAATTATCAAATGTTTCATAAAAAGAAATTTTCTGGAAACCCTAGTTTAGAAAAATGGAAAACCATTCGAAAATCAGAGGGTTCTCATAAAAATCAGAGGGTTCTTATAAAACTCATATGAAATAGGTTCAATCTATATCAGATCTTGCACAAATCTGAGAAGTTCAAAGATCAAAAATTAGGGTTTCGAGAAGAACAACACAGAGGTAAAGAAGCAATCTTAGAAACCCATAGATCTAAGGCGATATAGGAAGATCTTACTCGGAATCAAACCGAAACAGCCTGAAACAGGTGAGAAAGGGCCATAGATGCAAGCAAACTAACCCTGGTCCCTTGAGGACCCTGGAGATGGTGATACTAGTACAAGAGAGGCCATTAGAGGCCTGGGGGTGGTGAGAAACCACCATAAATGGCCATAGATGAGTGACGGTGAGGTCCGATTAGGGTTTAGACATGAGAGCATTTGAGAGAAGAGGGGTTAGGTGACAGCGGGGAGGGTGTTAGAATGATTAGGGTTTAGGGGCTATAGGTTAATTTATTTTAGGAAGGGGGAATCTAGACCGTTGATCACAATGATCAACGGCCAAGATTTGCCTGGGTATTAGGTTGGGTCAAGTGGGTATTGGGCCTGGGGTTTCTGTGTTTGTTTATAAGGGATTAAAATTGGGCTAGTTAATAGGCTAGGTCCGAAATAAAAAGGGGCTATTTGTTAAATACGTAATTAATTTCTAAAATAATTTTAATAATGGTTAATAAATTATAAAAATGATTCTTGTGCATGGAAATATTTTAAAATAATTACTTAATATTTTAAAAAAATAAAAGGCTATTTTTCGATAAAATAATGCAATAATGCACGCATAGGCTATAATTGCAAAGTAATTGCAATTGCATCCTAAAAATACACATGTGGCTTGTGCAATAATTGAAACTTAATATAAATACAAATGATAAATTAATCCACAAAAAATTATTATAAAACTATTTTGTGATGCAATCAGTGATTGTTTTATAAATAAAATGTTGGGATAAATTAATAAAAATATTTTTAAAATGTAGAAATTGTATGAAAAATACTAATTGGTGCCAAAGCATAGTTTGAAAAATATTATGGAAAAAAATTGGTATCAACAAAAGTGATTTAGGAGCGGCTTCGTACAGCACAGTCAAGACAAAAGAGTTATGCTGATAGAAAGGTTCGTGTTGTGTCTTACATGGTTGGGGAGAAGGTTCTGCTGAAGGTTTCACCCATGAAGGGTGATATGAGATTTGGGAAGAATGGCAAGTTGAGCCCTTAGTTCATTGGGCCTTCTGAGGTGCTTCGGAGGATTGGGGAGGTGGCTTATGAGCTTGTCTTGCCACCTAGCTTGTAGGGTGTGCATCCAGTATTTCATGTTTCTATGCTCCAGAAGTATATAGGCGATACGTCTCATATCTTGGATTTCAGCACAGTTCAGTTATATGGTGATTTGACTTACGATGTGGAACCGGTAGCTATTTTGGAATGGCAGGTCCGAAAGTTGAGATCAAAGGATATAGCTTCAGTAAAAGTGCAGTGGAGATGTTGTCCCGTAGAGGAGGTTACTTGGAAAACCTATTGGGAGATGTGGAGTAGATATCCACACCTATTTGAGGCTTCGGGTATGTTTCTAGACTCGTTCGAGGACGAACATTTGTTTAAGAGGGGGAGGATGTAACGACCCGGTCGGTCGTTTCGTGAGTTATGACCCCGTTTCCCCCATCTCTGCTTCCTTTTGTGTTCCTCGGCTGTATTTCATCGCATCATGTTGGTTGGTTCGGGTCTGGAGTGGTTTCGGTATGGAACGAGACATTTAGTCTCATATTTAGAAACTTAAGTAAAAAAGGTCAACCAGATGTTGACATAGGAGTAAACGATCTCGGATTTGGATTTTTATGTCTTGGTTAGCTCCGTTAGGTGATTTTGGACTTGGGAGCGTGTCCGGAATTTGAATTAGAGGTCCGTGGTAGAATTAGGCTTGAATTGGTGAAAGTTGGATTTTTGGCGATTTTGGTCGACAAAGGAAATTTTGATATCGGGGTTGGAATGGAATTTCAAAAGTTGGAGTAGGTTCATAGTGTCATTTGTGACGTGTTTGCAAAATTTCAGATCATTCATAGGGGATATAGTAGGTTTTGGCATCGTTTGCAGAATTTGGAAGTTTAGAAGTTCTTAGGCTTGAATCCGAGGATAATTTGGTGTTTTGATGTTATTTTGAATGTTCCGAAGATTCGACTAAGTTCGTATGTTGATATGTGACTTGTTGTTATGTTTGATTGAGGTCCCAAGGGGCTCGGGGTGATTTTGGATGGTTAACATAGAGTTTGGAACTTGGAAAATGCAGCTGAAGTTGCTGGTTCTGTGTTAACTGCACCTGCGGAGTGGGAACCGTAGGTACGAGGCCGCAGGTGCGGTGGGGTATCCGCAGATGCAAAAATAGAGTGCTAGGAAAGGAGTCGCAGATGCGGAGGATTTGTCGCATCTGCGGGCCCTCAGATGCGAGACCTGGGACGCAGGTGCGGCTTTGGAGACTTAACTGACTTTCGCAGATTGCTGACTTTTTGGCGTAGAAGCGGAAATAAGGGGTTAGGGCTTGGGATTTTTGAGAGTTGGATTTGAGGGGTCAAATGGATTCGGATTTTGATAAATTTTATATGTATGGACTCGTGAGTGAAAGGGTTTTCTAGTTTTGTGATTTTTGTTCGATTCTGAGACGTGGGCTCGGGGCCGGGTTTGAGTGAATTTCAGGATTTGTGTCTAATTTGATAGTTTTCTTGTGGAATTCATTCCATTAGAGCATATTTATGGTATCGTTCTGGTTGTGAATAGATTCGGGGCGATTGGACGCCGAGGGGCAAGAGCATCGGGGAGTATAGACTTGACCGGCTTGAGGTAAGTGACGGTTGTAAATCTAGTCCTAAGGGTATGAAACCCCAGATTTCGTATCGTTTTACTATTTTGAGGTGATGCACATGCTAGGTGACGAGCGTGTGGGCTTGCACCGTTGGGGATTGTGACTTGATCCGTCCCGTAGCAACTATAAGTTGCGTATTTGGTTGAAACTATATGATACTTATGTGTTTTAAAAAGATTTTCTGTAAATTGGGATGAATGCCATGTTTAGGCCTTGTGCCAGAGCTGTTTGGACCCTAAGGGGCCTTTTTCTTACTATCCTCTCACTATTTTTGATTGAAAATCTATACTCAGTCATGTTATACTTACTGATTTCATAACTCAGTCTTTATTACTCTGTTTTGATGCATATAAATGTTGTTTTGGGTTGAGTACCCTATTTTTACTGAGAGCCCAAGTGGCTTGAGAGGTTTATGACTGAGTAACGCTGAGGGCCTGATTTGTGAGGATATTTATGGGATCGGGATACACGCCGTAACATGTTTTAATATAGGCCGATGGCCTGATTAATTGATGCCACGACTTGGCTTGTTATAGCATTTGGGCTGAAAGAGCCCCTCCGGAGTCGCTTACCCCCAGTGAGCGTAGGTACCTACTGAGTGCCAGCGTCGAGTGCTGAGTGACTGGGAGGCATGAGTGATGGTGAGGTATTCCTGAGGGGCTGTATACGAGTGACTGTGAGGTTTTGCCCGAGCAGCTGTATATGAGTGATGTTTTGCCCGAGGGGTTGTTTATGATTTCATCATCTTGCTTACTGTGGCATTGAGCCTTTGTTTAGAGAACTTTTGAAAAATATCTTCAAATGATTTTTACTGGAACTGAGTTTAAACGAAATGATTTGATTCAAACCCTGATTTTAAAAGCCTATTGTATTTTGATGGGATTCCATGATATGAGCTTTAAATGTCTTGTTGTTCGTTACTACTTCTCAACCTTTATTTACTTTGGTTACTTACTGAGTTGGCGTACTCACGTTACTCCTACACCTTGTGTGCAGATCCAGGCGTATCAGGACCCGGTAGCAGTTGTTGACTATTCCAGTTGTAGATCTTCCCGGAGTTAGCAAGGTAGTTGCTGGATATCGCAACCCTTCTCTTCTCCCTCCTTTCTTTCTATAGTTGTTTGTAGTTACATTTCTAGACTATGTTAGTCTCAGTATTTTTGGACAGATTGTATTAGATGCTCATGATTAGTGACACCCCGATGTCGGGCTTTTCTTTCTGCACTTTCATTATTCAGACTTTCTTTATGAAGTTTTATTATTAAATAGCTTGAATTTATCTATAAAATGAAATATCGTGTTGTTTTTTGTAAAGGGTCGGCTTGTCTAGTACCACAATAGGCGCCATCACGACATGGTAGTTTGGCTCATGACAGTAGAGCTTTAAGGTGTGGATGTGAATTCCACCAATGTGGAAGGGAGGTTATAAAAGCCACAAAAGATACGATGCGGGATTTAAAGGTAAGAAAGGTAAAGGTTAAGAAGGTACGAGATACTCAAGTGTAGAAGATTGTGAATAGTCAAGACTTCAGATAGAGGGCTAGAAGCACCGTGATTCAGTATCCAGAAATGATAGTGTTGTTGTTAGTAGCATATCTTCCACCCAATGGTTTCCAGGTACTGAGAGGTCTAGTTAAGAGAGTAAAGAAGAGTTAGAGACGACGTGATGTCTCTCTTGAGGTTCCAGAATAACATAAGGAAATCTTTAGTGCTATCAAGTTAAAGGAAGGTTGTGAGTAGTATAAATAGATATGTGTAGGTCGCAAGCTAAAGTATGGTAGAGTGACAAGGTTTTAGGTTGAAGGTAGTAAGGATAAGAAAAGGTAAGTGAGAAGGTGACGAGAATAGGTAAGCCCTTATCACTAAACGCATCAAAACAATAGAGCTGACGGTTTTCGTAAGTTATAAAAAAACTCAGTACACCTTGAATGAACTCGAAGGAGTTTAAGGCTAGGAGCATTTAGAAAAGAGGGAATGCTTCCCTGGTAGTATAATAAGGGTGTAATTGTAATAAATGTTAAAAGAATGACATTTAGGCTTTCCATTGAGTAAGTATTCAAAGAGAAGGGATTTCATGAATTGCATGAGATTAGAATACCCCTATAAGATGAATCACATTGAGATGCAATGAAATATGGTTATTGAAGTATAGTAGCGTCCCTAAGTGGGTAAGGAAAATAACTTCAGATGTTCCCCTATGAGACGTGAGCCCTAGTGATAATGTATTACGTAAGAGGTCTCAAGTTATCTGTGGTAGATTATAGATCAACATTAAGATGAATCAACAATACGCGGAAAAAAGTTCCAAAGTATGAGATGAGATTAGGCCGTCATTCTTAAGATGAACAGTAATGAGGAAGAACTAAAGGACCTAGATTTATACATATAGGATAAGCAACGAGAGAGTAAACTGGAGTTGGGTAGCAAACCTCGATAATAATAAATCGAAGTAAGTGTTATGGTATAGTATAACCTACCTAGATGTAGTAAAGCCATAAGGATAGATATACAAGGCTATGAAACAAGATATGGCAACAGTCATAAGTTTAACAAACTACTGAGTGAAGAACTTCAGTATGCCTATATATACTGGGAGGAATAATTTGTCATAGTTCTATATATGTTCCCAAAGTGAGGCCTAGAGATTTGCTAAAAGCTGGAGGAAAAAGGATAGAAGAGTCGCATAGGCACACATACAAGGACAAAGTCGTATAGGCTGCATGACAGAAGGTCGCAACAGTTACTAGATTGGAAGAATTCTGTCACGACCCAAATTTCCCACCATTGGGATCGTGATGGCGCCTAACTCTTAGAATGTTAGACAAGCCAATAGATAAAGATCTAACACGCTATCACTATCCAAAACAGTAAATAACAATAATTTAAACCAAAAAAGTAAGAAGTGCAGAAATTTATAATAGACTAAACACTTTTACACGACTACCCAAAATTTGGTATCACAATCCACGAACTTTTAAGAGTTACTACAAATGCTGGTTTAAAGAAAATACATTTGTTCTCGAATTAAAAGAAAATAGGAAGGCTAGGGTAAATGGAAGGGGACTCCAGGGTCTGCGTATGCCAGCAGATCTACCTTGGGTCTCCTGATGGACTGAAGGTAGCAACCCAACTCTAATCAAGAGGTCTGGTACCAAAATCTGCACAGAAAGTGCAGAGTATAGTATCAGTACGACCGACCCCATGTACTGGTAAGTGTTGAGCCTAACTTCGGCGAAGTAGTGATGAGGCTAGGACACAATAATAACATGAACTTGTGTAGTTAAATCATATACGAGAAAATAACAACAAACAGAAATTTAGCAGATAATGACGGGAAGGGGGAAAAACATGCTGAGGGAAATATCAGATCCTAAAAATAGTACAGTAAAGAAACATAGTAAATATCATGCTTTGCACCAACGGAAGTAATAACATAGCAAACATGTCCACGGCATCACTCTTCATGTTTTTACTCTCGTCCTTACCATAAGAAACAATAGAAACGGCAAGGCATCACCCTTCGTGTATTAACTCTCTCATAACATGGCACGGCATCACCTTTCGTGCATTATCATTCTCAGAATACGGCACGGCATCACCCTTCGTGCATAAACACTCACAGAATATGGAACGGCATTACCCTTCGTGCATTATCACTCACTCACAAAATATCGAACGGCATCACCCTTTGTGCATTACACTCTTCCTCGCCCAAACAATAGAACAATATCAACTCGGCAAGGGAATTATCAATAACCAACCCCGTTTCAATATTTAATTTCACAATATAAATTTTAACTTGAGTCAATACTCAACCAATATCAAATTCCAGGAAAAATCATGATAAGATTTGTTTAACTTGAAGAATAACCAGTTTAAGCATGAATAGTACGAATAAAAAATATAACAGTCACAAGGATAAGACTCACTCACATGCTATGACCCGACAACAATGTATAGGTACTCGTCACCTCACCTATACATCGTACTTAACAACCAAACACATAGCAAATAAGGCAACAATACCTAATCCCTCAAGCTAAGGTTAACCACAACCCTTACCTCGATTCCACGGCCGAACTCAAGCCTCAAACACCGCTTTTCCCTTAGTTTCCACCTCCGAACCAGCTGTATCTAATCATAATTAACTTAATAACATCAATTATTGCTAAATAAATCAATTCTAATACACAATTATAGGTTTCCTAATATTTCCCCAAAAAGTTAAAAATCGACCCCAGATTTGCTTGGTCAAAACTCGAGGTTCGGACCAAAACCCATTCACCCACGAGCCCAAATATGTAATTAGTTTCGGAATCCGACCCCAAATCAAGGTCTAAATTTCACTTATACAAAAATCCCTAATTCTACCCAAACCACCAATTTCTACCATGAAAACCCTAGATTTTTAGTTGAAAATTGATGAAATTCAATGGGTAATTGAAAGAAAGTAGTTTAGAATCATTTACCAACACTTTTGGGGAAGAACTTTTCTCTTGAAAATTGCCTCTATGCCTTCTAGTTTTTGAAAATATGAAGTAATGGCCAAATTCCCGTTTTGAGTTCTGTTTTTAAAAGACTGGGCAGGCCCTCTTCGCATTCGCAAAGGGCCTGCCGCGTTCGCGAAGAGCTGCCTTGCTCAGGCTTATGCGATCATGAGTTCTTCCACACGTTCGCAAAGGGTATGCCCCCTGGCCTTCGCGCTCGCATAGAAGAAATGACTGATTCCCAACCCACCTCCATTTTACTCTATGCATTCGCGTGACACCGGTCGCGTTCACGAAGATCAGTCCCCTAGTGCTCCGCATTCACGATGAACAAACCCAACCCCAACCCAGATTACACTTCGCGATCGCGAGAGTGGATTCGCAACTGCGAAGCACAAAATGCCTGTACACCAGAAGCTGCAACTTATACCAGATTTTCTAAGTGTAAAATATCACGTAGCCTATCTGAAACTCACCCGAGCCCTCAGGGCTCCAAACCAAACAGGCACACAAGTCTTAAAACATCATATGAACTTGCCCATGCGATCAAATCGCCAAAATAACACATAGAACTATTGTGATGACCCAAAAGGTCATCAGTTGTTTTAGAAATGAACTATGAGTTGTGAGGTCTTAGAAACCTCTTTCAGCATCACCGCGATTTGCGTGCACAGTCGGGGCACGTAGCCGGATAGATATTATGTGAAAATTTATGAAAAATGATGATTTTGATTGTAAAATAAATTAAGTAGACTTAGGTCAATATTTTGGGTAAACGGATCCAGACCCGTGATTTGATGGTCTTGGAGGGTTCGTAGGAAAATATGGGACTTGGGCGTATGCTCAGAATCGAATTCCGAGGTCCCAAACCCGAGAAATGAATTTTTAGAGAAATATTGTTTTCTGAAACTATTTATGAGATTTGGAAATGAATTGTGATTAAAACTTGATGGTATCGGGCCCGTATTGTAGTTCTGGCGCCCGGTACAGGTCTTATATGTGATTTAAGATATGTCTATGAAGTTTTGTAAGAAACAGACTTGAAACGACGTGAATCGAATCATTTTTGAGAAAATTGGAAATTTGAAACTCTTAAGGAAATTTCATGATTTTAATGCTAAATTCCTAGTTGTTGATGTTACTTTAGTGATTTGAATGCACGAACGTGTCCGTATGATATTTTTAGGTTGGTGTGCATGTTTGGTTTGCAGCCCCGAGGGCTCGGGTGAGTTTTGGATAGGTCACGGGGTAGATTTTGGACTTGATGAATTGCAGGTTTTATAGCTGGTGTGTTTAAGCCTACAGGCTTCGCATTTGCGAAGACTGACTCGCAAATGAGATATCGCAAATGCCAGGTCCTTGTCGTAATTGCGAAAGCATCCCAGGCCAGCTCCATCTCGCAAATGCGAGATTCCCTTCGCAAATGCAATGAACCCCTTTTGGGCCTGCTATCGCAAATGTGATCCCTTTTTCGCATTTCCCAAATCACAATTGCGAGAACCCCCTTCACAAATGCGAACATAACAGGCGTCGGGGTTCGCAATTCCCATACCTGCAACCTGCAACTTTTATACTTAGCCAAAAATCAACCATTTTTCACATCCTTTCAAAACATAAACTCCCAAGGGCGATTTTTTAAGAACAACTCTTCTTCCAAATTGATTGTAAGTCAATTTCAACTCGTTTCCTTCAATCATTAACAACTTTTAATATGATTTCAACTCAAAATTAATTATTTTCATGGGGGAAATTGGGTGTTTTGGGTAGAACCTAGGTTTTTCAAAAATTAGGGATTTGGACCTCGATTTGAGGTCCGATTTCAAAACAAATTATATATTTCGGTTCGTGGTGGAATGGGTAATCGGGTTTTGGTTTGGACCATGTGGGTCCGGGGCAATTTTTGATTTTTTGGAAAAAACTTTAGAAAACTCATTTTCATGCAATAGGATTGATTCATTTAGTATTTATTGATGTAATTAAGTAACTTGTGGCTAGATACGAGCGAATTGGTGGTGGAATCATGAGGTAAAGTGATAGTAGAGGCTTGAATTGTGTTCGTGGCATCGAGGTAAGTGTTTGGTGTAACCTTAGCTTGAGGGATTAGGAGTAGCGTCTTATTTGCTACGTGTTAATTGTGGAGTACGACGTATAGGCATGGTGACGAGTATCTATATGTTGGTGTCAAGCATGCTCGTGAGTCTTGTATTGTAATTGTTATGACTCCATTGTGGTTTATTGTGCTTCACATTTTATTATCATTTTTCTCCCTTGCCGGGATGTTATTATCATTACTGTTCCCTTGCCGGGATATTATTATCATTATTGTTCCCTTGCCGAGATGTTTGTTTTGATATTATTGTTCCCTTGTCGGGACCCTTTTTGATTGGTGTTGATAAAAAAAATGGGAGCGGGTTGCACGCCTGCAACGACATATATGAAATGGGAGTGGGTTGCACGCCTGCAATGAGATATTTGAAATGGGAGCAGGTTGTACGCCTGCAACGAGATATTTGAAATGGGAGCGGGTTGCATGCCTGCAACGAGATATATGAAATGGGAGCGGGTTGCATGCCTGCAACGAGATATGTGAAATGGGAGCGAGTTGCACGCCTGCAACGAGATATGTGAAATGGGATCGGGTTGCACACCTGCAACAAGATATATGAAATGGGATCGGGTTGCACGCCTGCAACGAGATGTGAAATAAAAGTGGACTCTGTATTTTTTTTCCTTATCCGTGTTAGTAATTGGATTTTGGTTTCTTTATATTCTATTGTTATCTGTTATTCCCCGAAGCATGTTTCCCCTGCCCAATTTTAATTGCAATTATCTTCTTCTATTTTTGTTGTTTATGATATAACTGCACAGGTTTATTTGGTAGTCTGGTCCTAGCTTCGTCACTACTTCGCCGAGGTTAGGCTAGACACTTACTAGCACATGGTGTCAGTTGTGCTGATACTACACTCTGCACTCTTTGTGCAGATCCCAGTGTTGTAGACTTCGGACCGCAGTAACGTTGTTGCCTTCAGTTCAACAGGCGACCCAAGGTAGTCCTGCAGGCGTCCACAAGCCTTGGCGTCACCTCCTATCTTTCCTTTATCCTGTGTCCTTTACTCATTTCAGAAACAGTGTGTATTTTATCTTTCAGACTTTGTGTGTAGTATTTTTAGACCGTCTGTGATGTTGTGACACCAAATTCTGGGTAGAGTTGTATTTAGAGTTCCGTAATTTGTATTAAGATTAATTACCAGATGTTGTCTTCCACTTAATTATTTTTGCTATTTGCATAATATCTACTCATCATTGTTAATGGTTTAAAACTGGAAAATGTTAAGTAATTAGAATAATTTGGCTTGCCTAGCTTTCATGAGTAGGAGCCATCATGGCTCTCTAGGGTGGGAAATCCGGGTCGTGACAAGTTGGTATCAGAGCTCTGGGTTACTTTTGTCTCACAGTTCACAGACAAGCTTAGTAAAGTCTAAGGGATCGGTACGGAGACGTCTGTATTTATCCCCCAGGGGATATAAATTTAAGAAAAACTTCACATTTATTCCTTCCTGTCGTGTGGTTTGGTTTCTCAATGCTAATTGAATTTCTACTCTGTTCTTTTTTAGATGGCGAGAACATGCGCTTCCTCATCCATTGACCAGCAGATAGAGCCCCCAGCAATAGCTCCCACGAGGGGCAAAGGGCGAGACTGAGGCCGTGCTAGAGGTCGAGGTAGGGGCAGAGCTCAGTCCAGAGCAGCAGCATCAGCGGTGGAGCCTCAAATTGTCTTGATGATGAGGTTCCAGCCCAGACAGTTCCGGTGGGCCCAACTCAGGTCCCAGAGGGGTTTATTGCTACCCCAGTACTCCAGGACGCTCTGGTCTGTCTAGTAGGCCTTGTAGAGAGTGTCACCCGAGCAGGCTTGCTTCTTGTATCCCCAACCGTCTCTCAGGCTGGAGGAGGAGCTTAGACTCTTGCTACTCGCACTCTAGAGTAGGTAGCTCCCTAGTTTCAGACTCCAGTAATTCAGCCAATTAGAGCAGTTCAGTCGTGTATGGTAGCTCAGACTGGTGATAGAGCAGCTATGTCTGCCGATGCTTTGTGGAGGTTGGACAGGTTCACCAAGCTCTTCACTACTACTTTCAGCGGTGCATCTTCTGAGGACCCCCAGGATTATCTAGATAGTTGTCATAAGGTTCTCAGGAACATGGGGATAGTTGAGACCAATGGGGTCGATTTTGCCACTTTTCGCTTGTCAGTATCCACCAAGACTTGGTGGAGAAATTATTGCTTGGATGGACCAGCAGGATCACTAGCTTTGACTTGGGAGCCGTTTACTCAGCTATTTATGGAGAAGTTTCTCCCCGTCACTCAGAGAGAGGCCTATCGGAGGTAGTTTGAGTGTCTCCAATAGGGTTTTATGACTATTACCTAGTATGAGACCAGATTCATCGACTTGGCTCGTCATGATCTTATCATACTTCACATCGAGAGAGAGAGAGAGAGAGGAGGAGGTTCATTAATGGACTTATTTAATTGATTCGTCTTCAAATGGCTAGGGAGACTAGGAGTGAGATTTCTTTCCAAGACGCGGCCAATGTGACCAGGAGAGTTGAGATGGTTTTATCACAGGGAGATGGTCAGGGGTCTGACAAGAGGCCTCATCATTCCGGCCGATTTAGTGGTACCTCGTCTGGAGGTAGAGATTCATATGGTAGAGGACATCCTCCTAGGCCTTTTCAGTCAGCACTTCAGGTTTCTCATGGTGCTTCAAGTGGCCATGGTTCTCATATGCAGTATTCTAATCAGCAGACCTGCAATGCACCACCAGCTCCTATCAGTGCACCGCTGCTCTAGAGCTTCCAGGGTCATCAGCCCCAGCAGCGAAGGGCTTGTTTTACTTGTGGCGACACGAGGCACATTGCTAGATATTGTCCTCGAGCACCGGGCAGTTCTCAGCAACAGGGTTCCCATGCTATGGTTCAGGCACCAGGTGTTCCACAGCCCGCCTAACTAGTTAGATGTAGGGGTAGAGGTGCTAGAGGTGGAGGTAGAGGTACTAGAGGTGGAGCTCAGGCCGCTAGAGGTGGAGGCCAACCAGTAGTAGGCCGTCCCAGAGATGTAGTTTAGGGTGGTGGGCCCTAGCCCCGATGTTATGCTCTTCCATCTTGGCCCGAGGCTAAGGCTTCTAATGCGGTTATCACAGGTACTGTTCTAGTTTGTAGCAGAGATGCTTCAGTTTTAATTGATCCGGGATCTACGTACTCCTTTGTGTCATCTTATTTTGCACCATATTTCGTCATGCCTAGTGATTCTTTGAGTGCTCATATTTATGTGTCTACATCGGTGGGTGATTCTATTGTGGTAGATCGAGTTCATCGTTCTTGTATAGTTGTGATTGGGGGTCTTGAGACTCGTGTAGATTTGCTTCTTCTGGACATGGTTAATTTCGATGTCATATTGGGGATGGACTGGTTATCACCTTATCACACTATCTTGGACTGCCATGCCAAGACTATGACCTTAGCCTTACTGGGTTTACCTCATTTCGAGTGGAGAGGGACTCCTGGTCATTCTACCCGCAGTGTTATCTCTTATATGAAGGCTCGGCGTATGGTCGAGAAGGGGTGTTTGGCCTATTTGGCCTATATTCGTGATTCTAGTGCTAAGGTCCATTCTATTGATTCTGTGCCCGTTGTATGTGAGTTTCCTGAGGTATTCCCTACAGACCTGCCGGGTATGCCACCCGACAGAGATATTGACTTTTGCATTGATTTGGCTTCGGGCACTCAGCCTATTTCTATCCTGACGTATCATATAGCCTCGCCTGAGTTGTTGAAGGAGCAGTTGCAAGGCTTGCTTGAGAAAGGTTTCATTAGACCTAGTGTTTCGCCTTGGGTGCGTTGGTGTTGTTTGTTAAGAAGGAGGACGGATCAATGAGAATGTGTATTGATTACCGGCAGTCGAACAAGGTTACAATCAAGAATAAGTATCCATTGCTGAGGATTGATGATTTGTTTGATCAGCTTCAGGGTGACAAGGTATTCTCGAAGACTGACTTGAGATCTGGCTACCATTAATTGAGGATTAGGGCATCCGATATCCCTAAGACAGCTTTTCGCACTTGGTACGGGCATTATGAGTTCTTGATGATGTCATTCGGGTTGACAAATGCCCCAGTAGCTTTTATGGAGTCGATGAATCGAGTGTTCAGGCCTTACTTGGATTTGTTCTTTATAGTCTTCATTGATGATATTTTGTTCTATTCCCGTAGTTGGGAGGAGCACGAGCAGCATCTTAGAGTGGTTCTTCAGACTTTGAGGGATAGTCAGTTGTATGCCAAGTTTTTGAAATGTGAGTTTTGGTTGAGTTTAGTTGCATTCCTGGGTCATATTGTATCCGCAGAGGGTATTCAGGATGATTCGAAGAAGATTGAGGCAGTTAAGAACTGTCCTAGACCAGCATCAACTACAGAGATTCGGAGTTTCTTGGGATTGGCAGGCTATTATCATCGGTTTGTGGAGGGGTTTTCATCTATTGCAGCCCCGATGACTAGGTTGAACCAGAAGGGTGCCCAGTTCAGATGGTCGGATGAGTGTGAGGCGAGTTTTCAGAAGCTCAAGATAGCTCTGACTATGGCAACGGTGTTGGTTTGCCCACAGGTTTAGGGCCATATACGGTTTATTGTGATGCGTCTCGTATTGGACTTGGTGCGGTGTTGATGCAGGATGGCAAGGTCATTGCCTATGCTTCACGGCAGTTGAAGATCCATGAGAAGAACTATCCGGTCCATGATTTGGAGTTAGCAGCCATTGTTCACGCATTCAAGATTTGGAGGCATTATCTGTATGGCGTGTCATGTGAGGTGTTCACGGATCACAAGATTCTGCAGTATTTGTTCAAGCAAAGGGAGCGAAATTTGAGGCAGAGAAGGTGGTTGGAGCTATTAAAGGATTATGATATCACCATCTTATATCATCCGGGAAAGGCCAATGTGGTGGCCAATGCTTTGAGTAGGAAATCAACCAGCATGGGCAGTCTTGCTTATATTCCGGTCGATGAGAGACCGCTTGCTTTGGATGTTCAGGCTTTGACCAATTAGTTTGTGAGGTTGGATGTTTCTGAGCCTAGCCGTATGATAGCTTGCAAAGTCGTTCGTTCTTCCTTATTGGAGCGTATTCGTGATCGGCAGTATGATGATCCCCATTTATGTGTCCTTAGAGACACGGTGCAGCACGGAGGTGCCAAGAAGGTTACCTTAGGAGATGATGGAGTTTTGAGATTGCAGGGTCAAGTTTGTGTTCCTAATGTGGATGGGCTTCAAGAGTTGATTTTAGAGGAGGCCCATAGTTCCTCGTACTTTATTCATCTGGGCGCCGCAAAAATGTATCAGGATTTATGACAGCATTATTGGTGGAGAAGAATGAAGAAGGACATCGTTGCATATGTGACTCGGTGTTTGAATTGTCAGCAGGTAAAGTACGAGCATCAGAGACCTGGTGATTTGTTCCAGAAGATTGAGATTCCTGAGTGGAAGTGGGAGTGTATCACTATGGATTTTGTTGTTGGACTCCCACTGACTCAGAGGAAATTCGATGCAGTGTGGGTTATTGTTGATAGGTTGACCAAGTCACCATATTTCATTCATGTGGTAGTCTCCTACTTTTTCCGAGAGGTTAGTTGAGATCTATATCTGGGAGATAGTTCGCCTTCATGGTGTGCCCGAGTCTATCATTTTGGATCGAGGTACGCAGTTTACCTCCCATTTTTGGAGAGCAGTTCAGCAATAGTTGGGCACACGGGTTGAGTTGGGCACAGCGTTTCATCCTTAAATAGACGGGCAGTCCGAGCGGACTATTCAGATTTTGGATAATATGCTCCGAACTTGTGTCATTGACTTTGGAGGCTCAAGGGATTAGTTTTTGCCTTTAGCAGAGTTTGCCTACAACAACAGCTACTAGTCGAGTATCCAGATGGCTCCGTATGAGGCTTTGTATGGTAGGCGGTGTCGATCGCCGGTTGGATGGTTTGAGTCGGGGGAGGCTCGGTTGTTGGGTATGGATCTAGTTCAGGATGCCTTGGACAAGGTCAGGATTATTCAGGATAGGCTTGGTACAGCTCAATCCAGGCAAAAGAGCTATGACCGCAAGGTTCAAGATTTGGCTTTCATGGTCGGTGAGCGAGTATTGCTTTGAGTGTCCCCTTTGAAGGGCGTGATGAGATTTGGGAAGAAGGGAAAGCTTAGCCCTAGGTTCATCGGCCCGTTTGAGATTCTTGATCGAGTGGGAGAGGTGGCTTATAGACTTGCATTGCCGCCGAGCTTATCAGACGTTCATCCAGTGTTTCATATGTCCATACTTCGGAAGTATCACAATGATCCATCCCACGTGTTAGATTCCAGCACTATTCAGTTGGACAAGGACTTGTCTTATGAGGAGGAGCCGGTGGATATTCTAGACCGGCAGGTTCGTCGGTTAAGATCGAAGAGTTTTTCTTCTGTTCATTTTCAGTGGAGAAGTCAGCCCGCCGAGGGATCGACCTGGGAGTCTGAGTCCGATATGCGGAGCCGTTATCCCCATCTTTTCCCCGACTCAGGTACTTCCTTCTTACGTTCGTTCGAGGAAGAATGGTTGTTTTAGAGGTGGAGAATATGATGACCCAAAAGGTCATCACTTATTTTAGAAATGAATTATGCATTTCGAGGTCTTAGAAACCTCTTTCAGCATCACCTCGATTTGCGTGCACAGTCCGGGCACGTAGCCGAATAGACATTATGTGAAAATTTGTGAAAAATGATGAATTTTGATTGTAAAATAAATTAAGTTAACTTCGGTCAACATTTTGGGTAAACGGACCCGGACTCGTGATTTGACAGTTCCGGAGAGTTCATAAGAAAATATGGGACTTGGGCGTATGCCCAGAATCAAATTCTGAGGTACCAAGCCCGAGAAATGAATTTTTAGAGAAAATTTGTTTTCTGAAATTATTTATGAGATTTGGATTTATATGTGATTTAAGATAAGTCTGTGAAGTTTGGTAAGAAATGGACTTGAAACGACGTGAATCGGATCATTTTTGAGAAAATTTGAAATTTGAAGTTCTTAAGGAAATTTCATGATTTTTATGTTAAATTCCTAGTTGTTGATGTTATTTTAGTGATTCGAATGCACGAGCGAGTTCGTATGATGTTTTTACGTTGGTGTGCATGTTTGGTTTAGAGCCCCGAGGGCTCGGGTGAGTTTTGGATAGGCCACGGGGTGGATTTTGGACTTGATGAATTGCAGGTTTTATAGTTGGTGTGTTCAGGCCTGCAGACTTCTCATTTGCAAATCCTGGCTCGCAAATGCGAGGGCCTTGTCATAATTGCGAAAGCAGCCCAGGCCAGCTCCATCTCACAAATGCGAGATTCCCTTCGCAAATGCGATGCACCCCTTTTGGTCCTGCTATCGCAAATGTGATCTCGTGTTCGCATTTACCAAATCACAATTGCGAGAACTCCCTTGGCAAATGCGAACATAACAAGGGTCGGGGTTCGATGTTGCGAACCCTGTTCACAATTCTCATACCTGCAACATGCAACTTTTATACTTAGCCGAAAATCAACCATTTTTCACATCCTTTCAAAACATAAACTCCCTAGGGCAATTTTTCAAGAACAACTCTTCTTCCAAATCGATTGTAAGTCAATTTTAACTCATTTCCTTCAGTCATTAACATCTTTTAACATGATTTCAACTCAAAATCAATTATTTTTATGGGGGAAATTGGGTAATTTGGGTAGAACCTAGGTTTTTCAAAAATTGGGGATTTGGACCTCGATTTGAGGTCTGATTTTAAAACAGATTATATATTTGGGTTTGTGGGGTAATGAGTAATTGGGTTTTTGTTCGAACCTCGGGTTTGGACCATGTGGGCCCGGGGTGATTTTTGACTTTTTGGGAAAAACTTTAGAAAAATCATTTTCATGCATTAGGATTGATTCATTTAGTATTTATTGATGTAATTAAGTAACTTGTGGCTAGATATGAGCGAATTGGTGGTAGAATCACAAGGTAAAGCGATAGTAGAGGCTTAAATTGTGTTCGTGGCATCGAGGTAAGTGTTTGGTCTAACCTTAGCTTGAGAGATTAGGAGTAGTGTCTTATTTGCTACGTGTTAATTATGGAGTATGACGTATAGGCATGATGACGAGTATCTATACGTTGGTGTCAAGCATGCTCGTGAGTCTTGTATTGTAATTGTTATGAATATGTTGTAGTTTATTGTGCTTCACATGTTATTATCATTTTGTTCCCTTGCCGGGATGTTATTATCATTACTGTTCCCTTGCCGGGATATTATTATCATTATTGTTCCTTTGCCGGGATGTTATTGTCATATTATTGTTCCCTTGCCGGGATGTTTGTTTTGATATTATTGTTCCCTTGCTGGGACCGTTTTGTGATTGGTGTTGATAAAAGAAATGGGAGCGGTTTGCACGCCTGCAATGAGATATATGAAATGGGAGTGGGTTGCACGCCTGCAAAGAGATATTTGAAATGGGAGTTGCTTGCACGCCTGCAATGAGATATTTGAAATGGGAGCGGGCTGCACGCCTGCAACGAGATATATGAAATGGGAGCGGGTTGCACACCTGCAACGAGATATGTAAAATGGGAGCAGGTTGAATGCCTGCAACGAGATATATGAAATGGGATCAGGTTGCACGCCTGCAATGAGATGTGAAATGAAAGTGGACTCTGCATTTGTTTTCCCTATCCGTGTTAGTAATTGGATTTTGGTTTATTTATATTCTCTTGATATTCTGTTGTTATATGTTATTCCCCGAAGCATGTTTCCCCTGCCCAATTTTAATTGCAATTATCTGCTTCTATTTTCCATGTTTATGATATAACTGCACATGTTTATTTGGTAGCCTGGTCCTAGCCTCGTCACTACTTCGCCGAGGTTAGGCTAGACACTTACCAGCACATGGAGTCAGTTACGCTGATACTACACTCTGCACTCTTTTGTGTAGATCCCAGTGTTATAGACTTCGAACCGCAGTGAGGTTACTGCCTTCAGTCCAACAGGTGACCCGAGGTAGTCCTGCATGCGTCTGCGAGCCTTGGAGTCACCTCCTATCTTTCCTTTATCCTGTTTCCTTTACTCATTTCAGAAACAGTGTGTATTTTATCTTTCAGACTTTGTGTGTAGTATTCTTAGACCGTCTGTGAAGCTGTGACACCAAATTCTGGGTAGAGTTGTATTTAGACTTCCACAATTTGTATTAAGATTAATAATCAGATGTTGTCTTCCGCTTAATTATTTTCGCTATTTGCATGATATCTACTCATCATTGTTAATGGTTTAAAATTAGAAAAGGTTAAATAATTAGAATAATTTGGCTTGCCTAGCTTTCATGCGTAGGCTCTGTCACGGCTCTCGAGGGTGAGAAATCCGGGTCATGACACTGCGAATTTAACATCAAATCGCATGAAATTTTCAAGAAATTTCAAAAGTTCAGTTTTCTCAACCAAAGGTCCAAATCACATCAAATCAGTCTCGTTTCTCACCAAATTTCACAGCTAGTGTATAAATATCATAACGGACATGTACCGGGTTTCGGAACTAAAATACGGATCCGGGACCAACGAGATCAACTATTAATCATTTTCACAAAATCATTATAATTTTTTTTATAAAACTAATTTTTCATTTCATCAAAACTGTTTTTACAAATCCAGATAATGTTGACCATCAATTTCCTAATCAGTATTACAAGAATTAAACTAGAAAACATTATCATCAAAGAAAAGCTACTTCTAAGGATAATTGTTTAAACTTTGCAAAGCTTGCTGCCATTTGATTTTTGATCTCCCTTTATGTGCATGTGTATAGCATTCTCTTTGCATATCTCATCCACCATGTATCTACCTTTGTTGAATTTGATGGAATTTCTTTCATGCCAAATACAGTACACGACCATCGCAAAAGCTGTTGTGGTAATGTCTGCCTTGCCATTCTTCCTTTTAGCTATACTACTGATCCACACTATTTCATCTTGCCAGCATCCAATTTTCCTTATAACTCCCAGCCACCTTAGTATTTTGTCCCATATTATACTTGTGTTTATACAGTCAAAGAAAAGGTTATCAAATGTTTCCACATTTCTTGCACAGAACACACAATCCTGTTGCACTTAGATTCCAAACTTGATTAGCATATCCACAGTTGCTAACCTTTGATGAATAGCCAACCATAGGTGAAATTTGAATCTTGGATGAATCTGTGTGTATAGATGAATGGTCTTCCAACTAACTTTGGAAAACTGAGGCAACATCTGGATATAAGCTCTTTGGATTTGAAATCTTCCTTATTTCACCATGTCTGCCAAAGCTGAATTGAGATTGACTTGCAATGATTTCACCTGCACCAAGTCTCTCTTTGCATCTATGATCTTTCTGACCACCCAAGTTGTTGTCTTAGGTGTGTCCATTGCTGCAATGTCCTTGTTTTTTATGTAATAACTGTGAGTCTATTTAATCCATAAAGCATCTTTCTTCATTGTCAGTGCCCATAAGTGTTTCAGAATTGCTGCTTTATTCCATATTCTCATATTGATGATATTCAATCCCCATGCTTCTTTTGGTTGACAAATCTTATCCCATGCTATCAATGCTTTCCTTGAAATGGCATTTGATCCAGTCCAAAGAAAAGTCCTGCATATGGTCTCTATCATCTTCATGATCTTCTTAGGCAATAGGAAAATTTGATCCCGGTATGTTTGTATGCCAAATAACACAGATTTTATGAGTTATACCCTTTTCAGAATAGGATAGCATCCTAGCAGACCAGCAGTTCACCCTTTCAATGATCCTTTCCACCAGAGGTAACGACCTCAGAATTCGATTCCAAGCATACGCCCAAGTCCCATATTTTACTATGGACCCTCCGGACCGTCAAAACACGAGTCCGGCTCTGTTTACTCAAAATGTTGATCGAAGTCAACTAAAATTACTTTTAAAGGTAAAAGTTTATTATTTTCTCAAATTTTCATATAAAGGCTTTCCGGAAACGTACCCGGATTGTGCATGCAAATCGAGGAGGAATAAGATGAGTTTTTGAAAGCCTCGGAACCCCGAATTGGGTTCTAAAACACGAGATGACCTTTTAGGTCATCACATTCCGACAATAAGTTGTGGTGTGAGAAAGAGGCCTAAAGGGGGGAATGTCATAGTCTTCGGATTTATTCACAGAACAGTTGCCTAGATGGCAAGGACATTATTAAAATATTCATAATAGCTATGGGTTATGAGACTGATAAGTGCATCAGCCAACATTCAAGGACAAATGTTCCAAAGGCGGGAATGATGTTACATCTCATGTTTTTGTACGTAAGAGTACGTCTTAAGTCAATTGATATAAGTTGAGAAATGAGATCATATTTGAAAGTACATAAAGTAAGTTAACCATGTTACCATAGAGGTTCCAAATATTTAAGACCATGAATACCAAGTACCAAGAGGGTTGGAAGGCTTAGAAGCTAAACGAATTGAAGAAAATAAGTTTCGTCGAAAGTCGACAAGTTGGGAATGTTATAACATGTACTTTTGGGGTGAGAATATGGTGCTTAAAATTATAAGAAGATTATGTTATGAGTTATTTTAGTCATATGATAGATGTGCGTTCTGTTTTAAAGTCAAGCGAGTTGTGCAACAAAAGTTGGAAAAGGTCATCAAAAGTTACATTCATAAATATGTTGAAACTTGGGTCAAATGTAGTTAAGATTTTATCCTAATATACTTGGAATTAGTAGATTCTCTACCTACCAAATTTAATATCTAAGAGTCTAGTTTCTAACTCATTAAACCATTTGTCGATATAACATAGGAGTAGAGAGATATTTGCAGTTTTGCGAGACTACGCAGATTGCATAGGTGACAAGTAGGTGTGTCACTAAAGCTTTTTGAACAATACATTTTGTGTGCTATATGAGGTCTTTTTGGGACATATTATATACTAAATTGAAGTTATTTGAATGTAGTTTCTAACGCTCTTAACCGTTCATTCATATGACATTCGGATAAAAAGATATAAGCGTCGGAAGATGGGCGAATGCTAGGGTGCCAAGCTAACACCTCTAACTTTTCAAAAGTTGATATATATAGGGTTTTAAATTGTCTTTCTCCTAATTTTTCATAGAACACGACCATAGAACCCCCAAAACTTACCCTTAAGCTCTTTTCAAGGGTTCCAAAGAATATTAACATCCTAGGTACGAAATCAAGAAGCGATAACATTAGAACGATCCCTACGACGTAAATATCGCTACATCGCCTCTCTTTTTCTTTGTAGTTTGAGTCTTGGAAGGTGCTTCATAGTTATGAAAACTATTAATTCTTTATATAGGCTTTTAAATCTCAATGATGGTTGATAAATTCGTTTCCTAATAGTTAGAACTCACGTGACGGTGATCGGAAGCCGTAAGTTTGATTTATCTCACTTTTAATGGACTATTTTGTAGTCCACTCGTGTTGGCCTCTTGTGTTGATGTTTTATGGAGTTTTGGAGGATAAAAGTGTGGAGAAACACCACATAATGACGGAATGGTGGGCTGGTCCTTCGTCGTTATATTTTTTAGGTTGTTTGTCACTACTTTGGTTGTCGTTTTATGTATGAAATAATTAGGGTGTGTGGGTTGTTTTGTGGTATATTGTGATGGAGATAAGGTTGGAAAATGATGCACACATGTTGTTATTGTGGTGTTCTTGTTGTTGTTGGTATATGGTATTAGAGGAGGGCCTTGTTACAGGGGAGATGCTGCCCAATTTTACGTAAACGAGATACTAGTTTAAGTTGCGGACTTAGCCTTTACTCAGCACTGATATTGAATATCCTTATACTGTGGTAGATTGAGTTGAGTTGTTTGAAGAATTGTTTGTAAGTTATTAAGGACTCAACGAAGTTAAGGTATGTTAAGGCTAAACATTTCCTTCATTTTGGCATGATTCCGTAACTACATGCGTTTGATAACAAGGCATAAAGAGAAGTTCTTATTCCTGAATTTATGTACATTATCCTAGTCTCATAAGATACAGTATTTTCCCTTATCAAGACTTCATATTCAGTTTAGTTTTGTCTTCTTTCAGCCAAGAGAGCAGAGAGTCTATATATATACAGTATTATAGTATTTTCACCACCATCGAGCTAAAATCAATGGGCAGGCCCCTATTAGGTAACCTTCGATCAGATGGTAAGTTATATACCGAACCTACTATGGCCGAGCGCCTATGAGCGAGCCCAGAATGGCCAAGACACAAGAAGTAGTGACGAGGGGTCAACTTCGACACTTACTATAGGCCAACAATATAATAATATGAAACTCTCATTAAACATGATATAAATAAATGCTAATAGAACTCGGAGCAAGGAATAAATAAACAATCTTTTCACCTTTAGTAAGTACTAAATCACTTCCCTCATGTTTAACCATTTAACTTTTCAAGCCATTGGAACAATATCAAATATAATAGGGCTTCCGGTATTATTACTCACGAATTATGCCGAGGACTTACGACCAGATCCAACTATACATAGACATATACTATGTGCATTGCCAAGGGTCGAACGGCAAGAACCATAGATGCATCTGTTAACCTGCCAAGGCGAACGGCCCACTCCCATGAGAGTAGTGGAAATTTACCCCGCTCGCGGAATATACTTGCGACGCGGTTGAACATAGATTTTTCAAGTTATCATAATATCCCTCAATTCTTTCCAAAATAAGAAGTTCAACTAGAAATTTTTAAAATCTTGAAGTCCTCAACCTCAGCTCTATTCAAGACAATTAATAAGCATAATCAAATAACGGTGTCAGCAAAGCATGGTGTAAATCTAAAACTACCCGGACATAAGCATGAATAATAGCTACGTATGGACTCTCGTCACCTCATGCGTACGTAGTCCCCAAAAATAGAAGCACATATTAATTAGTTCACCTACGGGGTTAATTCCCTCTTACAAGGTTAGAAAAGAGACTTTCCTTGTCTCAAAGCCTACTTCTCGGTCCAAGATTGTGCTCAAACCCTCAATTTGGTGCCAAACGACTCGAAACTAATCAAATGTTATATAAGATAGTCAATTTATGCTCAAAAGTTCATATCCTAACTATTAAAGTGGTTACCCAACCCCGATTGAAGAATTCCCAAAATTCACCCCTGGGTCCACGTGCCTGATTCCGGAAATATTCAAAGAAAGTTGTTTCCCAGAATCTCATGAACTCAAATATATGATATTTATCAAATTTCATGACTATTTTCGTGGTTAAATCCCAATTTTATCAAAACCCTAGTTGTTTCCTCAAAAATCCCACAATTTTCCATGTTAAATCTACTTATGATTCGTGTACTTAGCTAAAGAATCAATAGGGATCACTTACCTCTTCATGTTGATGGAACCCCTCTCAAAAATGCTCTCAAAATCGTCCGAGACCAAGTGGGAAATGGGGGAAATAAAGCTAAGTCCCGCATTAAAAGCTGATGCATAGGTTTGCGACACCTCGTTCGCAAATGCAAAGTCGCAAATGTGACAAATCCATCGCAACTCCGAAGGCTGGCCATCACTGCTATGGTCGCAAATGCGATCAAAACCTTCACAAATGCAAAGAGGAACAGTTTGCAAAAGCAACAAGATCTTCACAAATGCGAACACCTCAGAGCCTTCCCAACTTCGCAAATGCGAATGGCTCTTCGCAAAAGTAAGGTCGCAAATGCGATCAAAACTTCGCATTTGCGAGACCTGCAACTTCAGCCCAAAAACACCAGAAAACTAGAGCTTTTCTCATCCTTCCGAATGTCTGAAACTCACTCGAGCCCTCGGGGCTCCACACCAAACATCCTCACAAGTCTAACAACATCACATGAACTCGCTCGCGCGATCAAAACACTGAAATAACATCAAAAACCACGAATCGGATGTCAAAACGCATGGATTAACTCATGAACTCAAAAACTTCTAAAAATACTTCTGCGCGTCCGATTCCAATCAAATCAACTCGGAATGACGCCTAATTTTGCGTGCAAGCCTTAAATAATATTACAGACCTACTCCAACTTCCAGAACTAGAATCCAAACCCAATATCAAGGTCCACCCTCGGCCAAACTTTCTAAAAATTTCAAATTTCTAACTTTCGCCAAATGACCCCGAAACGACCTATGGACCTCTAAATCAACTTTCAGATGCGCTCCTAAATCTAGAATAACCATACAGAGCTATTACCAGGCTCGGAATCCCAAATGGATGTCTATAATATAAAAATCCACTTCAATCTAAACTTGCAAATTTCACCCAAAATGCCAACTTTCACTATTAGGCGCTAAAACGCTCCCGGGTCATCCAAAACGCCATCCAAACATACGCCCAAGTACGAAATCATCATACAAACCTATTGGAACTGTCAAATCCCAATTTCGAGGTCATTTACTCAAAATATTGACCGAAGTCAAACTTAGCCTTTTAAGGCCAAACCATGGAGTCAAGTGTTCCGATTTCAACCCTAGCTCTTTCAACTCCCAAACTAACCATCCCCGCAAGTCATAAAATAGTAAAAGCACATACGGAAAGTCTTATTTAAGGGAATGTAGTTCTAGAAAGTAAAACAATCGGTCGGATCATTACACTTTCACTTTGTTGCTATTTCTATTTGTGCTCTCGGAGACGCTGGGTTCGGAGCTAGGTTTGTCATCTTCTTCGATTAATTCTCAATTTTAATCTTATATCTTTATCATTTTCAGATCAAATTAATCCACTTGTCTATAAACCATGTAACATATTACGGGTAAACAATATCAACTTCACTCTTCTTATGTAGTTCGTATGTTGGCTATTTGCAATGTATATACTAAGTTTCGACAAAAGTGTGTATCAAATGATTTTACTACACATAAAATACTAGGAGTCATTTGTAAAGTGATTCTATAGAAGTCTATTTGACAAAGAAATATATATATATATATATATATATATAGGAGAGACTTTTCGAGTTTCCGCACAAAGAGGGGCAGCTGTGAGCACGTGATTTTTGCCTTACGAAAAATTACTCCAAAATAAATCAAAATAAATTTCTTGTACTGTGTAATTTTTGAATTTGGCGTGGTGTTAAATGTTTGTGTTATGTCCGTAAATGTTTATTTTTGTCAAAATAAATCAAAAAATAAAGTAAAATACATATTGCATGCATATAGGATGCATTTAAGAGATAATTTAAATAAAATCGCAAAAAATACGCATTGGTTCTATTTTAAATGTTTCACTATGTAATTGATGTTTTTGCCTATGTGTTAAATAATTGTTATAGAGTAATTAATATATTTTTGTGAAGTTAAAATGGTTTTATAATTTTTAAATTAGAAAATGAATTAATTAAAAAATAAAATAAAGAAAACATACTAGTAAAAGATTGGACCTGGATTAAAATCCAGGCCCAAATCAATTAATCCCCTTCACAGCCCAATCCCAACAGCCCCATGTCCGGTCCAATTCAAACAAATCAAAACGACGACGTTTCATCACCCTTCATCAAGGGCCGTCGGATTCAATTCATCCAACGGTTGAGATACACTACCCTTACCCGTAACCCGTAACCCGACCCTTTAACCCGATCCAGCCTGACCCCAACCTTTAACCAAACGACGACGTTTGGTTAAGTGAATTGATCTCAACCGTAAATCTTAATTGATCCAACGGATGAGATCAATCCACCCCACTCGTATATAAATCCAATCCACACCCCAGCCCCCCAGACCAAACACCCCACCCTTCGGCCCTGTTCATCGTCTCCTTCAAGAGACCAAATGAACTTCACCTTCCACCACCGTGCACCGCCTACCGGAAATCGCCTCACGGCGGTTCCGGTAGTCCAAACCACCCCACCTTAACACCCTCGACTCCTCTCAACCTCCCCATTCCAAATCCATAACACATATACCTCGAATCAGGCCCCAATGTCTCGAATCTTCGATCGAAGTTTGGCCTGAAGAACCAACTGTCTCTGATGACTTCCAAAATAACACCAGAGCTTCCCCTGTCCATCCTCATCACGGATCTGTTAGTAGCATGGTTCGAATCTTCATAGAACTGCTCGAATCTTAACTTGAAGATTCGAGTGAAACCTAACCCTACTCAGATTCCTTCCAAATTAACACCAAATGACCCCTAGACCTCGCTCGTGCCTAGAATACCGTTGGTTTGCTTCGAATCTGCCTAGAAGTGTTCGGATTTAAGATCCAAAATCTGGAACCCTAAGAATTTTCCAATCTTGGAATTTTTCCGATTCGAGTGAAGGATTGAGGTCTAAGAGACTTTAATCGAGGTATTCTCAACTGAGAATACTTCGAATAAAGTCTGTTCAACCTCAAAAATGTCCGAATCCAAGTTGAGTCTGTGTCTGAATAAATTTGAAGATTCAGAGGTATTTTCTATTTCTTTTGTGTATTCTACGTGTATTGTTGTCTGTTTTAATAGTTTTTTTTTAATTTTTCATATTTGTTTTGATCAATTCTGTCATTTCTGTCTCCTACCCCATCTACTTGATCCAAATGAGAATTGTTTCTATTGGTTGTGATTGTTTACAATGTGTGTAATCGACTAGATTAAGTTCGTCGATGAATTATATTATGAATTCTCATAATACTGATTGAAATTATCTGTTATTATGTACTGTTTGTTGACGAATACTGTAGATAATCATTTTTAGCTAATACTCGTTAGTTAAATCATCCTGGTTTATATGAATCTGTCAAAATAAAGGTTGTATATATGTTACTGTCTGAACATTAAAGTTTCAGGACATTGTCAGTATTGACAATGATCCTGTGTGTGTTTGATTCTAGTTCAGTGTTAGGTCCAGTCTGAATTGTGTTGATAATTTTCAGTAATATGTTGTTAGTTCTAAATTCAGTGAAATATTGCTATAATGTCAAGTTTGGATTCTAGTTTACAAAGTTGGTCAGATACAATTGTATTAGGAGGTTAATAGGATTGGTTATAGCTGTAAATCAGAAGAATAACTAAGTTTGTACAGATTTTTAGAAACTGTTTTGCTATAGGTTCTGATTTTTCAGTAATAACATCAAGATTTCAGGGGCATTTCTGGGAATGAGCAGTAAAAAACAGGGTGTTAGTACTAGTATATTATAATGTAATGTTAGTTGCTATTAGTTAATAATACTAATGGGGAACAAGGGATAATGGGCTGCTGAAAATCAGGGAAAAGGTTTTACATAATGGGATTTTCTGTTTTTAAAAAGAAGAAGGGGGTCCAAGAAGCACTTAAATTGCCTAGGACCAGCCCTGTATAAATACAGGAGCTGGACAGACAGTTAAGGAGGGCAGAATTTTTTGAGTGAGAAAAAAGAGAGAATTTTTGAGTGAGAAAGAGAGAATTTTAAAAGAGGAAAAAGAAACAGAAAAGGAACAAAATAGCATTCACACACACACACAGATATACAACAACAGAAAAACAGAAATCAGAAACAAACTGAATTTGAAACTGAAAAAAAAACTGAAATCTGAAATGTTGTTCTTTTGTTGAATTTGTTCAACTTTATGTGATTCCACTGTTCAGTTAAAATCTGAAGTGTCTTTCAAAGTATCTTACTGTGAATCTGGGCTCTTCGAATCCTATTCTTGATCAGATTTACTGTGTTATCAGTATATTCTACTGAATTTGTTACTGCTGTAACTGCTGAAACTTACTTCTTCTACCTCCATTTTCAGGTATATGTCTTTTAAATTTTAAGTCGGAAAGAGATTTCAGCATGACCCGTCAATGAAGCTTGAATTGAAATGTTATTTTCCAATTGTCCAAGTTCATTAGTTCTAATTTTCATTTTTATGTTAGTTAACTAATAGTGAATTCAATTTGATAGCTATGAGTTAAATTGTCTTATTTTGAAATTCATATAAAGTTTTGTAATAATGTTAGCTATTCCGAAATCTCATTGGTATAGATATACGTGAATTGTCAAAACAGGGAGTGAGGCATAAAAATGGGCCATTGATTACATCCCATAATACCATTAGTTGAATGTAATGATTAAGAAGTTACATTAGTAGAATATTTTGTAACAAATATGATTTTTTGTTTAGGTTGGTATAAGTTATTATATGGTATGATGACAGGTATAATCATATGAGTAAAGTAAGTTGGTATAGCTCATCATGATGTTAAAACGTTATGAATATTTACGCCAAATAGTTAGGTTATATGTAAGGTAACTTTGTTGAATTAACTTGCATAATAACGCCTTTTCTATAAATTTGATGCTTATCTACTTTCCTAAAATAAAGTGACCAAATAATTAGGTCTATTAAGATTAAAACGAGCATGTGAGAATAAGTTGATTTGTATATACACAAATGGCAACTTCTTAAATCAATGGTAATAAAAAATAGAATTTGCATTAAATAATCATGAAAATTCCCGGAAAATATTTCCTTCCTTTATGAATCATTTATTTTTGGTTTCAAATGCAATTTATTCTTTGGCATATATATATGTCACATTTGTTTTAAAGTTAGTATTAATCATATTTTTATTCTGTCCTTTGACTTTGAATAATTGGAATGAATATGATTTATATTCGGAAATTATAGTCAATGGTCAATATTTAATAAATTGTGGTTTACTTTCCAAAGTTTAAAGAATATCTTAAAACAAGATTTTTCGTGATATAACAAACATTTTTTTTAAAAAATTCCTTAATATCATTGCAAATATTTTTGCGCAATTAGGGATACGTTCGCATACCCTGATTATATTTTAGAAGCAAAAATTCGGATTATGCGTACGCGCAATTTCGAACAAATATTTAGTAAAAGGATTTTTCTAAAAGCATTAAATCAATTTCATAAAAACCCAATATGTATGGTTCACCATTTAAGAAAAAAATAAATATTCTTGATTCAACACAATTCTCGGAAAAATGATTGCTTAAAATATTATCAAAAAATTATTGTGTACACGTACGCGTGACACAATTCCGCATTTTTAAATTTGTAACACGAATATACGTACGCGTAATTCGATTCGAAGAAGGGTCCTTAATCACGATAAGTATAAGCGGTAGCAAAATCAGATAACATCAATATATTTAATAAAATCAAGATGATTAAGCCAATAATAAAAACAGTTAAGCGACCGTGCTAGAACCACGGAATTCGGAAATGCCTAACACCTTCTTCCGGATTAACAGAATTCCTTACTCAGGATTTTTGGTTCGCAGAAAAATAAACAGAGTCATATTCTCCTCGATTCAGGGATTATAATTGGTGACTTGGGACGCCTCAAAATTCCCAGGTGGCGACTCTGAAACAAATAAACAAATCCCGTTTCGACTGTCCTTTAATTGGAGAAAACTCCCCACGCGCCCCGCGGGCGCGGGAAAAAGGAGGTGCGACAGCTCTGGCGACTCTGCTGGGGACTAAAATGTTGCCGTAACCCAGAACCATTGGTTCAGGGTTTAAAGAATTCGAGCTTAAAATATCTGTTTTATTGGCTTTACTTACTATATAATTTTCAACTGTTTATATGCTAATATGCTAAATGTTTTTTTTACCGCTTTAATATTATTTGAATTGTGAATATATACAACTGCTACGAAACCCCCTTCTTTCTGAGTCTTCTGAATTTATGGTGTACACGTGCGCGTGACCCACCTTTCTGTTAAAGTCATACCAAATAAGACGGAGTTGGGACAAGTAACTAGGCCGGGCAGACTTTCGTGCTCCCGGTACATTACCCCCGCTTCGGCTCAAACTGTCCGTTTGGGTAAGCCAGGTTTAGAACAATCAACCTAAGGTTTTACACTTAGAATAACTCAGCCATGTACCGGATCCCTAGTAGGAACGAATATTTGCATCATATGCATTTGGCCTTGGAGACTCAACACAGGGGTTGGGTCTGTCTAGGACAGGTGAACCAAAAATTAAAAGACCATCATGATGCATCCTACTTGTTATTTGTGCATTCATTCGCCTCGAACATGCTTGTTGACCAGCTTAAATAAAATCATGGTGAGAAGCAAGGAATAAAATAGGTTGCCTTAAAATTTTCGAAAAATATAGTTTTAATTTTTTTTTTTTTTTTTAAAAAAAAAATTCGAAAATAAATTTTAGTATAAATTTTCCCAAAATAAATTTTGACTTTATTAAAATTAAATTTCAGATACAAAATGAGCACCACACAAAGCCCCTCATCCACAAGTACGGAGGAATTTCTATGTCAGCTTCAAATGTGGTGGTATGATTTGGGCGAAGACGGTCAAAAATGGGTCGTCAAGCATTTGGGAAATCTCACGGACATTATGAAAGTTGAGCCTCGGGATGATCTGATTACGGCATTAGTAACTTTCTGGGACCCTGTTCACAATGTTTTCCGTTTCTCTGACTTCGAGCTTACTCCTACATTAGAGGAGGTAGCTGGCTATGTTGGTTTTGACGGAAGTTTAAGAAATCAAAGCTTGATATTCACAAAGGCTCCTTCAATACATCGATTCTTCGGTCTTCTGAACATCAGCAGTCAAATCAGGAAAAGCAATGTCATCAATGGATGTTGTTCCTTCAACTTTTTGTATTCCAGATTTGGAAAGTCAGATGGGTTCGAAATTCATGAGAAAGGCCTTACTAATAAGCAAAACAAAGACACTTGGCAGATACACCGACGATTTGCTTTCATGGTGGCTTTTCTAGGAGTCATGGTCTTCCCAAATAAAGAGCGAACAATTGATATTCGCACCGCAAAAATTGTGCAAATCCTCACCACTAAAGAAAATCACACCCTTGTCCCCATCATTCTGTCAGATATTTATCGGGCTTTGACTTTATGCAAATCAGGGGCGAAGGTTTTCGAAGGATGCAAAATTTTGTTGCAAATGTGGGTGATTGAACATCTCCAACAACAACCCAAGATCATACAGTATGGGTCGAACAGAGCTAATTGCATCGAGAGCTATGAGGAAAGAACAAAAAATTACCAAGCTCCAGAAGGGATAGAAGCATGGGTATCTCATCTAAAGGCTTTAACGGCAAATCAAATTGAATGGACTCTGGGATGGCTCCCGATGAGAGAAGTAATACATATGTCAACCTCAAATAGTTATCTACTACTATTGGGATTGAGAAGCATTCAGCCATATGCACCACTAAGAGTCCTAAGGCAACTAGGGAGATATCAAATAGTTCCTGATGAGGAAGATTTGAGTATGCAAGTAATCGAATTACACCCAGAAGCCACTATTCCCGAAGCTCTACTTCAGCAGATGTGGAATGGGTGCCGATACTTGAAAAGTGATACTCAAGTCCTAGACGCTACCAAGGGTGAGATAAATCCTGGATATGCAAGGTGGTTCGAAAAGCGGTCCCGCGTGGATGATGCACCGGAACCTGAGCTAAAAAGGCCAACAAAAAGACCCCATGTTCAAAATTTCAATGATAAAATCCAAGAGCGGTTAATCTGGGGAGAAAAAGAAAAAGGGTACAAAGCCACTATCCATGCCCTAAAAGAAAATCTAAGAAGCCTCAGTTTGGAGAAAGATTTGCAAGAACAAGAAGCCAAAGGCGAGAAAAAGAGTCTAGCTTGTGAGAATGAAAATCTTCATGCTCGATTCCAAAAAATGAAAAGAGTCTCTGAAACGCCAAAGAGAAGCTGGAAAGATCAAAAAACCATCGCCAATCTCTTCGAAAAAATGCAAGATTTTGACTCCATTCTTGCAGAAAACGAAAGGGCATTGAGCAAAGCAAAAGAAAGGATCCAACAATTAAATGAAGAAGCCAGATCTAACAAGGAACGCCAGGATAGGCAATCCGAAAAAGACAAGGCTCAATTCAAGAAGGAAAAAGACTATTGGATGCGATCAGAAGACCAGCTTCGTGCACAACTAGAAGAGGCAAGAAGATGCAACAGAGAATACCAACAAGCAGACCTCGACAGGGAAAGATCACAAGCAAGATTAGAGCAGGCCAGACTCCGAGCTCTATTAGAATCAGCTTTAGATCGTGAAAACCGTGTCAGAGACATAGCCACCACTCGTCAGCAGCAATTGCAAGACCAAGACCAACGTCTCCAAGGTTTCAGGGCACAAGTCCACGACTTGGCAGTCTTCACATCTCAAAGTTATGTAAACTGCCAAGGAATGGATTATGAAAGGTTTACAGAGCATGCGCCCACTTTTGCTCGTCATCTAGCAATAGAGTTGGAAAGGATGTATCGTACGCTGGGAGGCCATCCAGGTCAAGCCCCACATTGAGCAGATAATCCAATATTAGAGAACAAAAGTGGAAAGTGGGGCATTTTGTGAGATGTTATGAATTGTATCTTTTATTCTGATTTAAGTGTGTGTGTTTCAAGCTATTTTCTTAAAGTTTTCGAATGTAATTCCATCTTTGTGTAATAAATAAACATGATTGACTTTGGTCCGAACTACGCAAGGTCTGATTCATGTTTGACATAATACATAGGCAATCTCTAAGAGTCGACCACCACGATAAAAGATATATATAATAAATAAAAATGAATGACAATTTTTCAATTTCAATAAAGCTGGGACGATACAAGCAACCGAGCGAATGCATAATAGAAAGGGATTATTTGTCTAGGAGCATTGCATCTCAACGTGTGATTATATATGTGTTAAACTCTCAAAACTAACAAGTTTGTCCATTTTCAGAATTCAACCAGTTAGTTTCTCTAAAGAGTATACTGGCATATTATCACTATCACACAAGATCAAAAGGACCAATACCCGAAAGTATGTCTATCCCAGATGTTGACACAAGTATGGAGATAGAAGAGATGGATGTCGGGAAAATGAAAGAAGAAATGCTTAAGCTCAAGCAGCAAATGGCAGAAATGTACCAAGCTTGGTCTACAGGACAGTTGCCCCCATCTTACCCAAATAACCCTGCTCCATCAATAATCCAAACTCAGGATAATATCACCACTGAATTATCCCCAAGTTTCCCCATTTATCAGCACTACCGAGGCACCACCTCTCAGACACCACAGTCTCCACCTCCAAAACCAGTTCCGTACCTTCCTCCACCTATGACTCCTGTTTTTGTAGCACCTCCCCCTGCTACATTTCACAAATCTCCTAGTGAGCCTACATTTCAGGCCCAAGACAACCAATATTACCCCCGGAGCCCACCTTCAAAGCCTCCGAAATCAATTCACCTGCTCCTCGGTTTGATCTCCCAACCGAAATTGACAAGCCAGCCAAAAATGCTGAACAAGAAGAGATGTTCAGGAAGGTCAAAAGTCTAGAACAGTCGTTCCGAGACATGCGAGGATTAGGTGGGCAAGTCAGTGTAGCCTACAAAGATTTATGCTTATTCCCTAATGTACAATTGCCATTTGGCTTCAAGATGCCCAAATTTGACCTATACAGCGGGCACGGCGACCCAGTAGCCCACTTAAGGGGTTTCTGTAGCAAGATGCGAGGAGCTGGGGGAAAGGATGAATTATTGATGGCTTACTTCAGTCAAAGTCTAAGCGGATCAGCTTTGGAGTGGTATACACGCCAAGACCATGGAAGATGGTACACCTGGGATGACCTGGCACAGGCATTCGCATACCATTTCCAATACAATCTGGAAATCATCCCAGATCGATTATCTTTGACCAAATTTGAGAAGAAACACAATGAAAGTTTCAGAGAGTATGGTTTTCGGTGGAGAGAACAGGCGGCAAGAGTGGATCCTCCTATGAAGGAGAGCGAAATGGTAGACTACTTCCTCCAAGCCTTGGAACCAACTTACTACGCCCACTTGGTTTCAGCGGTTGGAAAATCATTCAACGAGGTAGTGAAGATGGGAGGTATGGTAGAAGAAGGCCTCAAGACAAACAAAATCATGAGCTATTCAGCAATTAAGGCAACTACTCAAGCTATTCAAGGCGGGGTAGGAGGAATCGGAAGAAAGAAGAGGGAGGAAGCAACCGTAGTTGATTCAGGAATTTGGCCGGGACCCAGGGGTTCACCGCTTTACTATAATCAGCAACGACCTCGCCAATCAGCTTACCACCATGATTCATCCCAACATTACTATCACCCTTCAGAGCCTCATTTCGCCATTAACCACGCTCAAGCATACAATCAGCCACCTGTTCACACCAATTGGCGTGCTCCTGTCACACCAAATACCTACCCCCGAGCTTATCCCGGACCAGGTTTCAGGCCTAGGCCAGCATTCAGGGGAGAAAGGGAACAGAAAAAGAAAACTTACACTCCATTGGGAGAGTCTTACACTAGTCTGTTCCACAGGCTGAGACAGTTAGACATGTTGAGACCAATACAATCCAAGCTACCCAATCCTCCACCAAAGAATCTGGATTACACCATTAGCTGTGAATATTGCTCCGGTACACCAGGCCATGATACGGAGAAATGTTGGCATTTGAAAAATGCAATACAAGAGCTGATTGATACTAATAAAATCGAGGTTCAAACCCCTGAAGCTCCAAATATCAATAGAAATCCAATGCCAGCCCATCAAGAGGCTAATATGATAGAAATCATACAAGCTGATGGGGAGACAAAGAAGCCGTCACAAACTGTCATGATGATCAAGTCTCATGAAACCAAGCCAGATAAGCAGTTAATGGAGGAGAAGCCGGTGTCTAAGCATAACAAGAATGGTGGTGAACCGTCTATGATAGTCGATGAGGGATCATCGAACAAAGTTGCCGCAAAACAAGAGAGGACAAAGGTGATAGTACCAGGGGTTGCTAACAAACCCGTCGTAATTGTGGAAGGAGCACGTACAGATCGAGTTATTATTGCACCTGTAATTCAGCTGCCAATCATCAACAACAAAGCCATCCCATGGAACTATGAACGGGTGACCGTAATGTACAAAGGCAAAGAAATCAAGGAAGAAGTGTGTGAGGTACAAGGCTTGACTCGTTCGGGAAGATGTTTTACTCCCGAAGAGCTGAGAAAAACTAAAAACAATCCAATGCCCACGAAGAAAGCTGTGACGGAAGAAGAGGCGGAGGAGTTTTTAAGAAAAATGAAGCTCCATGATTATTCTGTTGTGGATCAATTAAAGAAGACCCCCGCTCAAATTTCATTGTTGTCATTACTGATCCATTCAGAGGAACACCGTCTGGCATTGATGAAAATCCTGAATGAAGCTCATGTTCCTGAAAAGATCTCTGTAAATCATTTGGGCAAAATAGCCAACAGAATCTTTGAGACGAACAGGATTACATTTGCTGATGATGAATTACCTGTGGAAGGTACCGAGCACAACAGAGCTCTTTACCTCACCGTGAAATGTGAAAACTCCGTAGTAACCCGGGTATTGGTCGACAATGGGTCCAGTGCAAACATATGCCCTCTCTCCACTTTAAACAAATTAAAAATTAAAGAGGAGAGGATTCAAAAGAACAGTATCTGCGTACGAGGATTTGACGGTGGAAGTAGAGATTCATTTGGCGACATAGTGTTGGAACTAACTATAGGGCCAGTTGAATTCACAATGGAATTCCAAGTTTTGGACATGACTGTTTCTTACAACTTGTTGTTGGGTCGACCATGGATCCATGCTGCTAAAGCAGTCCCGTCAACATTACATCAGGTTGTCAAGTTTGAATGGGACCATCAAGAAATAGTCGTGCATGGAGAAGAAAATTTAAATGCTCACAACAGCACCATTGTACCAGTCGAGGGAGCAGAAATTGACCAAGGACCATGGGTATACCAAGTGTCAGACACAGTGTCGGTAGAGAAAATTCCAGAAGGAAAATACCTTGCGAATCCAAAGGTATCCTCTACATCAGTCATGGTAGCTTATGAAATGCTGAAGAATGGCTTTATACCCGGCAAAGGTCTGGGCTTATCTTTGCAAGGAATTGTACAACCAGTATCTCTCCCCGAGAACTGGGGAACATTCGGTTTAGGGTTCACACCTACCGCCAATGACGTGATAAGAGCCAGGAGGTTGAAACACCAAGCATGGGTTCTTCCAAAACCAGTACCACAGCTGTTGAAGTCTTTTGTCAAGACCGGTGCTAAAAATCGCCCGATAACAACAATTCCTAAATCCCAGGTCAATCCTGAGGAGGAATTAATTGAAAGGTTCGAGAAATTGTTTAGTGATGTAAATATGCTGGAAGACGGAGAAGGGTGTAGCAACGCAGAAGTTCAATTCGTTGGACCAGAAACAAAGCTCAATAATTGGAAAGCCACTCCTCTCCCAATTCGAAAGGAGTCTTGGTAGTTTATTTTGATTTTCTTTCAGTTTGTTTGGGATATTTCAAGGTTGTAATCCCAAAATTTATCTTACAGTTGGTTTGAAGCGTGCAAAACCTTGTTATCTTTCATTATCCAATAAAAAGCAGTTTCCTTTTTATTATCATTCCTAATAGCTTTCTTTTCTTTTTCTTCTTTTTTGTACAGTTCTTTTTATGCTGGCTCTAGTGATATGGCATGCATGAGGAATCTTCAGCCCAGTCTTAAAAATCAATCTGATTCCGAAATATTAATTCAAGAAACATATTGTGATTATGAATCAGAATATGATGAAGATGAGGTTTTTGAAGAGATTAGTAAAGAGTTAATTCACTTTGAGGAAAAAATCAAACCTAACTTGAATGATACCGAGGATGTCAATATAGGGGACACGAGTAATGTCCGAGAAACTAAAATAAGTGTCCATCTCGAGCCAAAAATCCGAGAGGAGTTAATTAAAGCACTCATAGAATTCAAAGATATTTTTGCATGGTCGTATGACGACATGCCGGGCTTGAGCACTGATTTAGTGGTCCACAAATTGCCCACCGATCCAACAGTGCCTCCTGTCAAGCAGAGGTTGAGAAAATTCAAGCCTGATATGAGTGTGAGAATTAAAGAAGAAATCACCAAACAATTGGAAGCAAAGGTCATTCGAGTCACTCGATATCCTGTTTGGTTAGCTAATATCGTTCCTGTGCCAAAGAAAGACGGCAAAATTAGAGTATGCGTCGACTATCGCAATCTCAACAAAGCAAGTCCAAAGGATAATTTCCCATTACCCAATATCCATATTTTGATCGACAATTGTGCCAAGCATGATATAGGATCTTTCGTGGACTGTTATGCCGGATATCATCAAATTCTAATGGATGAAGAAGATGCAGAAAAGACGGCATTCATCACACCATGGGGAACTTATTGCTACAGGGTAATGCCATTCGGTTTGAAGAACGCCGGAGCAACCTATATGAGAGCAATGACCACAGTGTTTCATGATATGATACACAAGGAAATTGAGGTATACGTGGATGATGTAATCATAAAATCAAAGCATCAGACCAACCACGTTGGGGATTTGAGGAAGTTCTTCTTAAGACTTCGCAGGTACAACCTCAAGCTTAACCCTGCCAAGTGCGCATTCGGAGTTCCATCTGGAAAATTGCTGGGATTCATAGTCAGTCGACGAGGCATCGAGCTAGACCCATCAAAGATCAAAGCCATCCAAGAACTGCCACCCCCAAGAAACAAAACTGAAGTAATGAGTTTGTTGGGAAGGTTAAATTATATCAGTAGGTTTATTGCTCAGCTCACAACAACCTGCGAGCCAATTTTCAAATTGTTAAAAAAGGATGCTGCAGTCAAATGGACCGATGAGTGTCAGGAAGCGTTCGATAAAATAAAAGGGTACTTATCAAACCCACCCGTGTTGGTCCCGCCAGAGCCAGGAAGACCTTTGATTCTTTACTTGACGGTTTTGGAAAATTCATTTGGTTGTGTATTGGGGCAGCATGACCTCACTGGCAGAAAAGAACAGGCCATCTACTACCTTAGCAAGAAGTTCACAGCTTATGAGGTTAAGTATACTCATCTGGAAAAGACATGTTGCGCCCTAACATGGGTAGCTCAAAAATTGAAACACTATTTGTCATCCTACACTACTTACCTCATTTCTCGGTTGGATCCATTGAAATACATTTTTCAAAAGCCTATGCCAACAGGAAGACTTGCAAAGTGGCAGATATTGCTCACAGAATTCGACATCGTCTATGTGACTCGAACTGCAATGAAGGCTCAAGCACTGGCCGATCATTTAGCCGAAAACCCGGTCGATGAGGAATATGAGCCGCTGAAGACTTATTTTCCTGATGAGGAAACAATGCATATCGACGAGGTGGATCAAATTGAAAAACCTGGCTGGAAACTTTTCTTTGATGGAGCTGCTAACATGAAAGGAGTCGGAATAGGAGCTGTAATCATTTCTGAAACAGGGCATCACTATCCTGTTACGGCTCAACTACGATTTTATTGCACCAATAATATGGCTGAATATGAAGCTTGCATTTTGGGGTTAAGGCTAGCTGCAGACATGGGTATCCGAGAAATCTTAGTCATGGGAGATTCGGATCTTTTGGTACATCAAATTCAAGGAGAATGGGAAACCCGAGATTTGAAGCTCATACCATACCGACAATGTCTACATGATCTTTGTCAGCGGTTTCAATCAGTGGAATTCCAACATATTCCAAGAATCCATAATGAAGTTGCTGATGCATTGGCTACTCTAGCATCAATGTTGCACCATCCAGACAAAGCTTATGTGGATCCAATACATATTCAAATCCACAATCAGCACGCTTATTGCAATATGGTTGAAGAAGAATTTGATGGAGAACCATGGTTCCACGACATCAAGGAATATATCAGGATGAGCATATATCCCGCACAAGCCACAGGAGATCAAAAGAGGACCATCAGGCGATTAGCAAATGGATTCTTCTTAAGCGGAGGAGTTTTGTATAAAAGAACACCAGATCTTGGATTATTAAGATGCATAGATGCCAGACAAGCTACAACTGTCATGACTGAAGTACATTCAGGAATTTGCGGACCCCACATGAGTGGATATGTGTTGGCAAAGAAAATCCTCCGAGCTGGTTACTATTGGCTTACCATGGAGAGAGATTGTATCAATTTTGTGCGCAAATGTCATCAATGCCAAATACACGGAGATTTGATTCATTCTCCACCATCCGAGTTGCACACAATGTCGGCACCATGGCCTTTCGTTGCTTGGGGCATGGATGTGATTGGACCAATTGAACCGGCAGCATCCAATGGGCACAGATTCATTCTGGTAGCTATTGATTATTTTACCAAATGGGTTGAGGCCAAGACATTCAAATCAGTGACCAAGAAAGCTGTGGTCGATTTTGTCCACTCAAATATCATATGTCGATTCGGAATCCCGAAGGTGATCATCACAGATAACGGTGCTAATCTTAACAGCAACTTAATGAAAGAAGTATGTCAACAGTTTAAGATTACACATCGTAACTCTACCCCATATCGGCCCAAGGCGAATGGAGCAGTAGAAGCAGCCAACAAAAACATAAAGAAGATACTGCGGAAAATGGTAGAAGGTTCAAAACAATGGCATGAAAAATTACCCTTTGCATTATTGGGATACCGCACTACTGTTCGCACTTCAGTAGGAGCAACTCCTTATTTGTTGGTATACGGCACCGAAGCAGTAATTCCTGCAGAAATTGAGATTCCTTCCCTTCGGATCATTGCCGAAGCAAAGATTGATGATGATGAATGGGTCAAAACCCGTCTAGAACAGTTAAATTTGATTGATGAAAAACGATTGACCGCAGTATGCCATGGTCAATTATATCAAAGAAGAATAGAAAGAGCATACAACAAAAAGGTGCGTCCCCGGAAGTTCGAAGTAGGTCAGCATGTGCTGAAACGCATTCTTCCACATCAGGTTGAAGCAAAAGGCAAATTTGCTCCGAATTGGCAAGGACCATTCATTGTGACCAGAGTATTATCGAATGGTGCACTATGTTTAACAGATATTGAAGGCAAATGCATAGATATGGCGATCAATTCTGACGCGGTAAAGAGATATTATGCATAACTTTTTGAATGTTTGTATTTAGCACTATTTCGAAGATTGAAATGACAAAGGCAATTTATTCTGCTATCCAAACACTATACCATTTGCTTCCCCTTTGAGCCATACTTGTTTCTTTCCTAACCTCTCTTGGAATCAATAAAAAAAAAAATAATAATAATAATATAAAAAAAATAAAAAAAAATCTTCACTATTATGGAGTGAACTACGTTTGACCTGATTCCTCAAAGAAGGATACGTAGGCGCCTCACGGCTCGGTCATAGGGTGCACAACATGCACAATGTGCACGGAAAAGAAATATCAAGAGACCCCAATCAAGAGACTGGGGCAGGAATTGTATTGGAAATAAGAAAAGATTCCAAGAGTTGTAATTTTAAACCCATACCACAGCTATTTAGCTTTTAATACCTTTTCCATTCCTAACCTTATACCAAAAAGACCTTTCGATCAATCTTAGAAAAATGCTGATGCAAGCAAATGAAGTGGTACAAACAAGGAAAGAAAGTAAAAATGAGAGAGTCTTATAGGTGAAAACCCACACGGGCACCATAAGGCGACGGAAGTGGAGAGAAAAGTAAAAATGAGCGAGTCTTATAGGTGAAAACCCACACGGGCACCATAAGGCGACGGAAGTTGAGAGAAAAGTAAAATGAGAGAGTCTTATTGGTGAAAACCTTCGCAGGCACCATAAGGCGAAAGGGAAGTGGAGAAGTGAAAAATGAGGAAAATTGATCAATGAAAACTCCTTGAGACAATTGAAAGGAGATTGATTAAAAGACTGGGTTGATTAATCCGAAATGCATACCCTGATCATTGGTGCCAGTAATTCCAATCAGATAAGTCTTTTATTCCTTTTCCAACAGTCATCCAAAAATTGGATTTTTCTTTTCATTCTATAATTGTCGAAATCAGCGTATTTCGCTACTAATAATCTTACTTTCTCCAAGCTTTGAGATAAATTTTATTCTAAACAAATAAGAAAGAATGTCAAGGTATACTACCAAGATTCAAGGTTACAAAATACAGCCACGAAAGGTGGGAGATAAAAGTACGGGTGTAAGAAAGATGAAATCAAAAGAGGATCAGCAAAGTCAAAAGAAGCACATGATTACAGTTGAAAGATTTTGAAGGAAAACACACAGAGGGAAATCCTATAGTCAAGGATCAATTACAAAGACAAAACAGTCTTTTCAATCATTCCAAGGCAATAAAGAAAGACGAAGAGAAACATCACCATCGGCAAGAATACCACAACCAGCCACCCTGCTTTAAACTAACGAAGTTTTCTTTGATTTAAAACAGGGGCAAATACAATATTTGTGTCTGGAAATACCTGGAAAAGAAGAAGAAGTCAGGCGTCCACCTGGAGAATGAGGATAAAGAATTGAATAAGTCAGGCGTCCACCTGGAAAATGAGGACAAAGAAAAGAAGAAATCAGGCGTCCACCTGGAGAATGAGGATAAATAAAAAGAAGAGATCAGGCGTCCACCTGGAGAATGAGGATAAAGAAAAAGAAGAAATCAGGCGTCCACCTGGAGAATGAGGATGAAAATTAAAAGAAATCAGGCGTCCACCTGGAGAATGAGGATGAGAAAAGAAGAAGTCAGGCGTCCACCTGGAGAATAAGGACAAAGGATTGAAGAAATCAGGCGTCCACCTGGAGAATGAGGATAAAGAAAAAGAAGAAATCAGGCGTCCACCTGGAGAATGAGGATGAAAATTAAAAGAAATCAGGCGTCCACCTGGAGAATGAGGATGAGAAAAGAAGAAGTCAGGCGTCCACCTGGAGAATAAGGACAAAGAAAAGAAGAAATCAGGCGTCCACCTGGAGAATGAGGATAAAGAAAAAGAAGAAGTCAGGCGTCCACCTGGAGAATGAGGACAAAGAATTGAAGAAGTCAGGCGTCCACCTGGAAAATGAGGATGAGAAAAGAAGAAGTCAGGCGTCCACCTGGAGAATGAGGACAAAGAATTGAAGAAGTCAGGCGTCCACCTGGAGAATGAGGATGAGAAAAGAAGAAGTCAGGCGTCCACCTGGAGAATAAGGACAAAGGATTGAAGAAATCAGGCGTCCACCTGGAGAATGAGGATAAAGAAAAAGAAGAAGTCAGGCGTCCACCTGGAGAATGAGGACCAAGAATTGAAGAAGTCAGGCGTCCACCTGGAAAATGAGGATGAGAAAAAGAAGAAGTCAGGCGTCCACCTGGAAAATGAGGATGAGAAAAAGAAGAAGTCAGGCGTCCACCTGGAGAATGAGGATAAAAAAATTAAAGAAGTCAGGCGTCCACCTGGAGAATGAGGATAAAGAGAAAGAAGAAGTCAGGCGTCCACCTGGAGAATGAGGACAAAGAATTGAAGAAAACAGGCGTCCACCTGGAGAACGAGGATGAAGGAAGAAAGAAAAGCAGTCGAGGCACCCACCTGAAGAACGAGGGAATGCAATTAAAGTGTTGAAACCAAAAGCCCACTCACGTGAGAAAGGAGCACACTTAGAATCAATAAAGCAGAGGAATCCAACAGAATCCCCAGCAAGAAACAACAAGAGTTCCAAGAGGAATACGGAATAAGCCAAATGCCCAAGATTCACCAAGATATCAAGACAACAAGAAACGCAAGGGCATGATCTAGATAAGATTTTATAATTCATGTACCATAGTCTAGTTTAATTTTGTATTTCCTTTAAAGTAAGGTGTAATAAGGAGGTCAGCAAGCAGTAAAAACAGCATGAAGCAGCAGTAACATCACAGTCCCACGGTAGTCCCAGCTACCCAAAAATTCCCGAACTACACTGACCTGATTCCTTTATAGCCAAGGATATGTAGGAAACCTTTGAAGCAGAGGTTCGGTCAAATCTTTCTAAAAATGCTTCCCACGGAGTATTCGAACGGGCAAAAATCGCTCGTGTCCGCTCACTTTATCTTTGTACGAAAACTCTTCGAGTTTCCGCACAAAGAGGGGCATATCGTAGGGATTCTATTTTTTTTCCTCATTTCTTGACTTATTCAACTCAACCTCTTCATTCATTGTGACTTTTCAAGTTCCTAACCCCAATTGTTTAATTTGTTATAATTGCATCTTGGGTTGTGACTTTTTGAATCCATAACCCCCATTTATTTAATGTGTTATAAATTGCATTTTTTTCTTCTTCTTTTTTACTCACTTTGCATCACACTTCAGTTTTATTATTATTGATGAAGAAACAAGTTCTCCTCTTCTGTTACCATTTTATGGTTATTTTTTACTCTTCTTTCCGATTTTTATTCCATGTTGCTTGAGTTTTTCTTACTGAGTTACTTTGTGCATGTAGGCATATAAATTTTATTAAAATTAATTCCATAAAATAATTTGGACTATATTTTAAATTCAAGATATTAGTTCAAATAAATATTATGGGCTAATATAATTAAATTAATTATTTAAGTCCAATAAAATTGACTGGGCTAAACCATTTAATTGGGCTACGAATGATGAGCCCACTTCATTAGGCCCAATATGCCATCTTCCTTGAGGCCCAGTTTGGTGCCACGTGTCAAATGACGTGGGACGCCAAGTCAAATGGAAGAGCCTATAGGATCATGCCACATAGCAAAATAACAAGGCATGCCAAGTCAAATTAAAAGGCCAATGAAATCGTGCCACATGTGAAAGTGACATGTTCTGGCCAATCAAATGTGGCCATGTCACGCTTCAATCTGATTGGTCGAAAAGAATTTGTTCTTATCATAGCTCCTCCCTTCCACAACCATAAATAGGGGTCTTCATAACTCAGAAAAGGGACCAAAAGTTATAACAAGAAGCAAGAAAGAGCTCGTGGATCAAATGCTGCAAATTCCTCCACAAGTTTCAAGCTTCAAGCAATCAAGTTCAAGTTCGAGAAATCAAGTACAAGCTCAAGAATGAAGAACAAATCAAGTTCAAGCTCAAGAACGAAGAACAAAACAAGATTCAAGGAGTACGAGTTCAAATCAAAGTTCGTGCTAGTTGAATTCAAAATCATCATTCGTGACAACAAATATAGATTCAAGATCAAGCTCAAAGGCCCTTGAATTTATTTACTGTTGGAAAGAAGAATCAGAGGTTTCATAGAGATTGTAACACTCAAATATTTGAAATCAAATACTACGATTGTTGTAGTATTTTTCAGTCTTGATTTTATTTTCTCGATGCAAATTTATTGTCTAAAAATTCTGGCACGCCCAGTGGGACAATCTCTATGTCTCATCTCAAATTTTCAATCACCAAGTTCTAGAACATCAAAATGGCTTCAAAGAAAATCAATTTCAGATCAACTTCCACTAGAGCTGCTAATTCCAAGCTCTATACTAACGTGGAAAACATCCTCAATATTACCTTTGGAAGCTTTGGGCCAGTCACAAGGAGCAAAGTAAGCTCTTTAGGACAACAAACACTTCAAGTGTCATTCGCATAAATCCCTATTGTCAGATCTTCATCCTCAAAAGGAACAAGATCCTCCACAAGCGCGACCCAAAAAGGGAACGATGTCACCGAAAAGATCGAAGAGGTTCTTGCTCAACTTAGTTTATCTAAGTCCAAGAAACCTTTCATGCAAACCAATAATGTTGACTTGAGCGTTGGATCTCCTCATGTGACCTCTAAGCTCTATTCCAACAAAGATCCATAGTATTCTTCATCCTCAATGGCGATCATGCAAGCAATGGTTATTGAAGTTTCTACTGTAGAAGAACAACTTGCAAATTTGATGAAAGCTTATCAAAGCACATGCAAGATCAAGATGCTAAACTTTTGAAGTTAACAGATACATTGGATAGCATAGTAGAAGGAGAATCGACACAAACACCTTTAAATCTTCAAAGACCACAAGAGAAAGAAGACTCCTCCGAAAAGCAAGCAACGACAACCAATGAGATTCAAGTCTCCGCTAAAGGTCTGATTCCCATTGAGAAATTAAAGGACTTCATCATAGAGTTTATCAAAGATAAACCTGAGTCATCCAAATTATCACTTACATATGCAAAGCCGTATAGGCAAAGAATTGATAACTTGAAGATACATGTTGGTTATCAACTTCCTAAGTTGCAACAATTCGACGGCAAGGAAATCCGAGACAACATGTAGCACACTTTGTTGAAACTTGCAACAATGCTGGAATGTATAGTGATTATCTTGTCAAACAGTTTGATCGATCTCTTAAAGGTAATGCATTAGATTAGTACACATATCTCGAATATGGTTCCATCAATTGTTAGAAGCAGTTGGAGCAAGAGTTTCTAAATAGTTTATATAGCATAAGACGCATCGTAAGCAAACTCTCATCAATAAAAGGATGAGCCAGTTATTAAATTCATCAACCGCCGGAGGAGCTTAAGCCTCGACTGCAAAGATCGCCTTAGCGAAACCTGTAGCATCGAAATATGCATTCAAGGCATGCATTAGAGTCTTTGCTATATCTTACAAGGCATATAACCCAAAATATTTGAAGAACTAGCACTTGTGCACATGATATGGAATTGAGTATGGCTACAAGTGGAGATCAAGGGTTTCCTAGCTTTGAGCCTCATGATGAAATAGAAGCAGATGATGCTGAGAATGGGGGAAACCATTCATCCAAAGATGAAACTGAAAAGTCCATGCATGTTGTAATGATCCTTGATGCATGAGCCTAAACTGCAAGTCGTAATACTCATTGATGCATGAGCCTAAATTGCAAGTCGTAATGCTCCTTAATGCACGAGCCAAAATTGCAAATTATATTGTTCCTCGATGCACGAGCATAAACTGCATGTTGCAATGCTTCTTGGTACATGAGTATATAATGTATGTCACGTTGCTCACCAATTTTGAACTAAATCTTTAAGGGGTAAAGCTCTTCAAATTCAAGCAAAGTCTTCAAGTTGTAAAGCTCTTCAAATTTGGGCAAAGTGTTCAAGTCACAAAGCTCTTCAAATACGAGCAAAGACTCAAGTCGAAAGCTTTTCAAAGTCGAGCAACGACTTCAAATCGCAAAGTTTTTCAAATTCGAGCCAAACTTCAAGACATAAAGCTCTTCAAATTCGGCAAAGTCTTCAAGTTGTAAAGCTCGTCAAATTCGAGCAAAATCTTCAAGTTGCAAAGTTCCTAAAACACGAGCTTAAATTTCAAGTCACTATGCTCCGCAACGCACGAGCCTAAACTGCAAGTTATAATACTCCTCAACGCACGAGCCTAACTGCAGCTTATAATGCTTCTTGGCATATGAGACAACATTATATGTCATGAAACTCCCCAAATTTGAACTAAATCTTTAATATTTTAAAGATCTTCAAATTCGAGCAAAGTCTTCTAGTTGTAAAACTCTTCAAATTCGAGCAAAGTGTTCAAGTTGCAAAGCTCTTCAAATTCAAGCAAAGACCAAGTCAAAAACTGTTTAAAGTCGAGAAAACACGTCAAGTCACAAAGCTTTTCAAATTCAAGAAAAGACTCAAGTCAAAAGCTCTCCAAAATCGAGCAAAGACTTCAAGTCGCAAAGCTCTTCAAATTCAAGCTGAACTTCAAGTTGTGAAGCTCTTAAAATTTGAGCTTTCTTCAAATTACTATGCTCCTGGATTCACAGGCCTAAATTGCATTTCATGAAGCTCTTCAAATTTGAGAAAAATCTTTAAGTCGCAAAGCACTTAAAATTAGAGCAGAATCTTCAAGTTACAAAGCTCCTCAAAATATGAGCTTAAACCAAAAGTCGTTATGCTCCTGGACATACAAGCCTAAACTGCATGTCATGAAGCTCTTCAAATTTGAGCAAAATCTTCAAGTCGCAAAGCTCTTTAAAATAAGAGCTTAAACTGCAAGTTATTACGCTCCTTAACGTAAGAGCATGAACTGCATGTTATTCCTGGCCCACAAGAGTATAAACTGTGTACGACCCAAAAAAAGAGAAATAAAAAGAAACTCATCCATTTTGAACTACGACATGACTTGATCCTCTTCACCAAGGTACGTAGGTACCTTGGAGTTTTCTTCTAAGTTTAGTCGCATGAGTTCAAAAGATATATATTGCCCCAATCATTGTTCGAATGAAGCATGATGGAATATAATCAACTTGATTGGGACTTAAAAAAAAATTGGGCTTACATGTATTCCTTCATTGAACTTTGTGCCTTATCAAAGATTGATGGTTCAATGGGGGCAAGTCTCCTTAGAAAATTGGCATCTTTAATGGATGGATGTAGTTTTTTAGTAGAAGGCCAAATCTTCAAGTTGCAGTCTTTAATGCCAAGTCAAGTTGAATTCACCTTGGTTGCTACGCCTTCAGCTGAAGTATTTAAAGTCTACCGAGTCTTTAAGTCCGTCGGTTTTCAAGCTCGTCGGTCTTCAAGTTGAAATGTTTAAGCCCTCTAAGTCTGTTATGCCTTCAATTTGAAGTCTTCAAGTTCGTAAACTTTTTAAGCTGAAGTATTCAAGCCCTCCAAGTCTTCAAGTTGAACCAAGTCTTCTAATTTTCAAGTTAATGTTTAAAAGAGTACCACTCTTCAAGCAGAAGCGTCAAAGTCCGCCAAATCTTCAACTCCGTCAACCATCAAATTTGTTGGTATTTGAGTTGAAATTTGCAAATCCACCAAGTCTTCAAGTTTGAGACTTTCTAATTTTCCAATCTTAAGATGGATGTTTAAGTCCCTTTGCACCTTAAATTGGCCTCTTCGCAGATATGTTTCTTAAAAGGAATTGTGCTTTTCCAATTTTAAGGTTGATATTTAAGTCCCTTTATACCTTAAATTGGTCTCATCACTGATTAGATCCATATATATGTTGTTGAGGATTTGTCCTTCTATAGTTTGCCATGGACTTGTCCTTCTATATGTTGTTGCGGTTTGATCCTTCAATATGTTGTTGAGAATTCTATATGTTGCCGTGAATTTTCCCGTTTATATGATGATGTGGATCTGTAGACATATGTCGATATGGATTTGGCCTTCTATATGTTGTTGAGGATTTGATCATATATATGCAGCAATGAAATTTATCCTTCTATGGTACATCACTGGATTGCCCATCAACTTGACACTCGATGACTTTTCTCTTCTTGGCCTACAAAAAGAAAAAAAAATAACAAAGGAAAAAGCACAAGAAAAGAAGAAGAAATTACCTCCGCGTTAATGCTTTCGAGTTCACAAAAGCAGACTCAAGTGACTTGCAAATACTGTGAATTGATGCTCAACAAATACGATCACATGAGTTTATATAGGTTTAAAAAATATGGCATGGAAGATTTATTCCCGATGTGGGATCAACTGCTAAGGCGGCTGCAACGAGAATTTGTTCCCAACACGAAAAGGGAATCAGTAATTGTAGTTGACTCCTAAAAGCTTAATAGTCATGACAACATTTCCTTATTGCAGACAAACAGGATCGTTTTGCCACAAGTAAATACTTCCAACCAAATCCATTATGCATTACAAGGCCACACAAATATAGTGGGACAACACGTAAAATGCAAGTGCAGTCATTGTTGTTTGGTCTTATTCTTGTTCAAAATATCTATCAAATTGCAAAATTTATGAACTAATTGATTGGTTGGATTCTTTCCCCTGGAACATCGTTTAACTCGAGGCTAATGTCTAATGCTTCACTTTTACTTCAAGATTTTATCGCTTCAAGTTAAAGGTTATGTTCGATAAATTTTGAAGTAGCGGGTATTTTTAGGCATATAAATTTTATTAAAAATAAATCTATAAAATAATTTGGACTATATTTTAAATTCAAGATATTAGTTCAAATAAATATTATGGGCTAATTTAATTGAATTAATTATTTAAGTCTAATAAAATTGACTGGGCTAACCCATTTAATTAGGTTGCGAATGATGATCCCACTTCATTAGGCCCAATATGCCATCTTTCTAGAGGCCTAGTTTGGTGCCATATGTCAAATGACGTGGGACGCCAATTCAAACGGAAGAGCCAATAGGATCATGCCACGTATCAAAATGACAAGGCATGCCAGGTCAGATTAAAAGGCCAATGAAATCGCGCCACATGTGCAAGTGACATGTTCTGGCTAATCAAATGCGGCCATGTCACGCTTCAATTTAATTGGTCGAAAAGAGTTTGTTCTTATCATAACTCCTCCCTTCCACAACTATAAATAGGGGTTTTCATAACTCAGAAAATGGACCAGAAATTATAACAAGAAGCAAGAAAGAGCTCGTGGATCAAATGCTGTAAATTCCTCCACAAGTTTCAAGCTTTAAGCAATCAAGTTCAAGTTTGAGAAATCAAGTTCAAGCTCAAGAACGAAGAACAAATGAAGTTCAAGCTCAAAAATGAAGAACAAATTAAGATTCAAGGAGTACGAGTTCAAATCAAAGTTCGTGCTAGTTGAATTCAAGATCATCGTTCGTGGCAACAAATATAGATTCAAGTTCAAGCTCGAAGGCCTTTGAATTTATTTACTATTGGAAAGAAGAATCAGAAGATTCGTAGAGATTGTAACACTCAAATATTTAAAATTAAATACTATGATTGTTGCAATATTTTTCAATCTTGATTTTATTTTCTCAACGCAAATTTATTATCTACAGTGCATATGGAAAGTATTGTACTAAATTGGAATTTACAATAGAGAGAGATGGAATCCAAAGTTATGTGTGTGGAAAAAGGAAATTTGTCCTACAAGGCCATTTAGCTAGCATCAATTTTATTGTCCAGTGTCACCCTTGTCGTGCCCCCTTTTTCCCTTTTTTCGTTGGAAAATCGAGTTTATGACATTTTTGGGTATAGGACAACTCATTCCTTTTGGGAACGGGGTTTGCATTTTGAAGAGTCGTCACCTAATGATTTAAGGTGCATTAGGACACCTATAGGGTTCATTTCTAAGTTTGTTTGATAACGAGAGATAGGGTAAGGGCTTGAAATTATCCTAAGGGGAAGGTGTTAGGCACCCCTCAGGATCCACTAGTGTGGTTTTCGGCCAGATAGTTTTGTGAATTTGTACAGTTAGAAAATAGATAAGTATAGGCTCAAATAGTAAGGGATTTAATTTTAAACACATAAGAGTTTGAAAACAATCATTAAAAGGTGAATTTTAAAAAGAAGTTACAGTTTTACAAATACTTGAGAATATAAAAAAAGGAGGGGGGAATCTTAGGTTTGTTCAATGTGATGGTAAGTCTCTCCAGCCAGCTTCCTTCTTTCTTCGATCGTCGGAATGGTCTGACGACTGTATATGGGGTTGCTACAGTCGTCGTGAATGATCACTTCCTGGTGATTCCCTTTGAATTTTACTGCTTGGTGCAGCATTGATGCTACAGCCCCAGTAGCATGAATCCATGGCCGTCCCAACATTAAGTTGTAAGATGTTGGCACAACTATCACCTGGAAATCGACATCGAACCATGTTGGTCCCATCTGCAGGCATAGAATAATCTCCCCAATGGTGGACCTCTGGGAACCATCGAAGGCTTTCACATTGATAGCTCCGTCTTTTATCTCATGTAGTCCTTTACCCAACTTCTTGAATGTTACCATCGGACAAATGTTGAGACTGGAACCTCCATCGATTAGTATTCAGGTGATGAAATAGTCCTCGCATTGCATGGTGATGTGCAGTGCCTTATTGTTCCCCAACCCTTCAGGTGGCAGCTCATCCTCATGAAAGGTGATCTTATGGCTCTCCAGTACTTGTCCTATCATGTTAGTCATTTCCCCCCCAGTGATGTTTCTTGGTACGTATGCTTCACTCAGCACCTTTAACAGAGCATTCTTGTGTGCCTCAGAATTTTGTAGCAAAGAAAGAATGGAGATTTGCGCTGGTGTTTTGTTCAACTGGTCGATGACCGAGTATTCCTTGGCCTGTATCTTTCTCCTGAGGTCATCTGGACCTGTCTCAATGATGGGTGGCCAATTGGAGGCCTACTTGCTTGACTTAGCTAGATGTTTAGGGGTATAGACTCTACCAGTTCTCGTCATGCCCTGTGCTGCAATAGTCTCTTCGAACCTGACCTTGCCTTTCCTCCTCGCCTCAGTTGTATAGTCCCAGGGTACAGCCTTTGTATGGAATGGTGTCATAGTCGACATTGCCACTGGGATCGGCGTGGCTACCCTTACTCCGAATAGAGTGTGTGCTTTGGGTGGCAAAATTGCAACCTCAAATGGTGTGGGTACATTTGTTGGAGACACGAATTCAACCTCAATTGGTGCGGGTGTTTTTGCAGATGCCGTTGCTTCAAACTCAAGTGGCACAGACATATTCACCTCAGCATCCTCAGATGGTTGAATCTGGACTATGATCGGATTAAGGGTAACTATTAGCTTCTTCGGGTCATCACCTTCTGCGATTAACTCGATCGATCCCTCGGGATCTCAATCATCTTCTATTTCGATCATGTGGATACCTCCACCCTTATGGTCTGGTAGAGGGTTGTTGCAGACATTTGGAGTGGGTTCCTTTGCCACAATAATCTTGTTATCAATTAAAGACTGGATCTTGTCTTTCAAGGAACGGCATTCATCGATGGTGTGCTCTTTCATGCTGGAGTGGTATGCACAGGATTTGTTTGGGTTAACCCACTGAGAAGGGTTCTCAGGGGTTGCAGCAGGGATGGGGGTGACATAACCAGCGACTTTGAGTCTCTCATACAACTGGTCAATGGGTTCAGCAATGGTTGTATATTGTTTTGAAGGTCTGCAATCAAAATGTGGCCAAGGTCTAGGGAAGTTTTTGCGTGTAGGAGGTGATTGATAGTGGGATGGCTGAGAATTATAGGTTTGGTAGACATGTGCGGGTTGGGAGTATCTGGGTGAAGTAGGTTGATATGTAGGAGGTGGAGGTGACTAATAAGTTGGTGGTGGAGCTTGGTATGAGGGTGAGGGTGCTTGGTAGTTCAGAGTTGGCTGATATGTGAGTGGAGGTGTTGGGTAAGTTTGATATTTGATGGGAGATTTGGTCCTCTGTGCAACCATTACGGCCCCTACGTCCCTTTTCTTGGACACACCACCGGACTGTAAAGCCTTATTGGTAGCTTGCAAGACCTCGAAGTTTGTAACCATACCGCATTTGATACCTTCTTCAATTCTTTCACCCAATTTGATAATGTCGGAGAATTTGTGGTTCTCAATCATCATCAACCGCTCATAATATTGTGGGTCTTGGGCCTGGACAAAGAACTTGTTCATTTGTTCCTCTTCTAAGGCAGGTCTGACCTTAGCAGCTTCGGACCTCCAGCGAGTAGCATACTCGTGAAACATTTCTGTAGGCTTCTTCTTTAGATTCTAAATATAGAACATGTCAGGCGCATTCTCTGTATTAAACCTGAACATGTCCATAAATTCGGACGCCATGCCTACCCAGCTTGACCACTTCTTTGGATCTTGGCTGACGTACCAAGACAATGCATCTCCTTTCAAACTCCTCATGAACAGCTTCATGAAGATTCTCTTGTATTTCCCTACTCCAACCAGTTTGTCGTAGTATGTCCTTCAGATGGACCCTTGGATCACCCATACCATCAAATATTTCGAACTTAGGAGGTTTGTACCCCTCGGGCAGTTCGACATTGGGCTGTATGCAAAGATCCTCATAGTTCAGCCCATCAATTCCCTTGCTTTCTTCAACGCCTTGAATCCGGCTGGTCAGTTTCTTGAGCTCCTCTGCTAGGTTCCTAATAAGTAGGTCCTTTTCATCGGACTCAGGTGTGCTTGGGATAGGTTAGGTGGAGTGTGGCATGGTCTTTACATAGATGGGGGTGTTATGGTGGCCTGGTATGTGGGTGTGGAAATGGTCATTTGTGGAGTTTTGAGGTTCTGGGATGAGTAGTGGAGTATTATTTGGGATATGGCATGTGTTGCATTAAGTTTTTGGTGGAATAGTGTGATGGTGAGGAACAGGATGATTCTATTGCTTTAGGATATTTTGAGGAGGTGTAGGGTTTTAAGTATTGGGGAAACTGATATCTGGGGTGCTGAGGGAAAATGACAGGCTTGCCAGATTCCGAACCTGATCGAGCTCTTCTTGGAATTTCAGCAGTTTCTGTTCAAGTTGGGATACATTCTCCTTAGGGACCTGAGCACCATGGCCATTAGTGGCCTCTACACGTTTAGTTGGATTCTCCTTTCTGACATTGTTCAAATCTTCCATCTTGCCTTTGTTCTTGTTTTTGACAGGACTAAGAGGAGGAGTGGGTGGAGGGTTCCTGGATCTCGTGGAATAGGATGATGTTACCAGAGTGCACGAACTAACCTTTGGGGAGGGGAATAATAAAAACAAAAACAAAAGGTAATCAAGTTAATGAGGATCATAAGAAGTATTGCAATATTTAAACACATAGTGCGGGAATGTAAATTGTGTCCTAATTTGGGGGGACCTCTTTGTGCCTGAGGTAGGCCTAGCGACAAATTGCTTTGGAGAACTTAGAATGGTAAATGCCTCATTTTATTGATAGAAAATAAGACGAATCCAAATTGACACTAAATAAATAGGAAATAAAAAGTCACTAATGGCCATTGGCCTTATTACATTCATAAAAGCGAAAAGACGAACTCCTATCTATTCGGTTCCAGAAGGACCTTCCCCAGACTCGGCATCCTTGGCTCCGTCGAACAAATTTCCTAACTTGCAGAGTCCCAGCAACAGGTATGCTCTAGCTAGATGGTCGTCTTCGGTCCCTTCAGCATTTTGACAATCTTCGACCCTCTTGAGAAATTTTCTCTCCAATTCCTCTATGCCTCGCTCCAAGTATCCCAGCCGCTTGTTGGCACTGACAGCCATGTCCTTCCATTCCTCAATCAGCTTCTGGCTGGACTCTTTTATTTCGCAATATTCGCTTTCGTACTTACGGATCCTTTTGCGCAGCTGGTTGTACTTGACATACGCCTCAGCCTTTTCATCTTTAATCCTGTGACCTCGGGCAAACCCTAGCTGGCCCAGACCATCATGATTGTCTTCCAACCAACCTGAGTAGAAAGGAGCACAACCAGCATGATACATGTCTGGTTCAATGATCTCTCCCCATTATGATCTTGCAGTGCCACATATGTTGAGCTTGGCACTTGTAGGGACTATCATCATTTTGGAAGTCAGCTCGGAAATGACTCATCTTGTCGACCCTGGGTATAACTTTCTTCCTATCAGCTTGCCTCATAACTCGGAGAGGGACGTAAGGGTATGTTCCTCTCAGACCAATCAGTATTAGGAAAGGTTCATCTCTGGATCGGTCGATGAATTCCTCGGTCGGAAACTACTCGAACATCTATTGAACCTGTTCTTCAGTCAGATTATTAAATAGTTCAACCCATTCTTTGGCATTCTTAGGCTGAGCGAACATATCGGGGATGTAATTCATTCGCTTTGGATGATAGAAAGCGATGTGATCATCCCAGTCCCTTCGTTGAATATCTTGTTGGTATTCTCCCTTGTGGAGATGTTCCATGAGCCAGAGTTGGAGTAATAAATTACAGCCTTCGAAGTGTTTTGCTCCTCGTTGACACTTCTCCAAGGCTCGATATATATCTGCAATGATCATGGGCACGATGCTGAATAGCTGCCCACCAATCCCCTCTATTAGGGTCTTAGTTACCATATCCATCTTGGTATGGATTCTCCCTTTCTTCATCGGAAACACGATCAGCCCCAGGAAACAAAACATGAAGACGAAAACCCTTCAATGGATGTGCCCCAAGGATGTGATGGCAAACTCGTCAGGGTAGGTACGGTAGGATTTGTTGTAACCGTACCTTTCATACAAATAGTTAAAAGGGATGTATGACTCCTTCAGGCATGTCAATTCTGTGTTCTTCTTCAGACCCATCATTTTGAGGAAACCCCTGCCTTTGCGGTTCTCAAGCATTAGCAAGTTCGGATTTTTCCACACTAGATCAGCCAGTCCTCCTATCTCCTCTAGCAAGGGCGTCATTTCAATGTCCCCAAAGCGGAACACGGCCCTTTCACAATCCCAGAACAGTGTGGCAGCTTCTATGATCATGTTGTTGGGTTGGATCTCCAGGAGGGATGGTAGATTTCCCAGATATTTTCGGACAAGAGTTTGGTCACTGGAGGGTAAATCTCTCCACTAGCTTAGCAATCTTGGGTGGACGTTGGTGACCATGCCGAATATGGGGACTTCGTGCCTCATATTTCTGCAAGACAGATAAGGTTAGGCCCTTACTCCCACCAGACTTGACTATTTAATACCAACAATTAGCATGAAGCATTTAGTTCTCCAAATAAATGCACAGAACGTGGTGATGTCCGTTTGGGTTTGGGGAAACCCAGTGGACTTTGGACAAGGCTATCTTAAAGGATCATTATGTGGACAACATAACTGACCCGGCTAGGTTTGACCATTATTCCTGCACAATTTGAACAAAGTAAGGTTTCTATGGGGTTTTAGACTGGTACCCTTGAGCGGACAACTCAAGGGGGGAAGGCATAGAACTGTCGACTGCACCGCTGATCGACAAGTTTTACCGCAAATATTCCTTTCCGAATTTAGGGGTAATGATATAGGAAGAGAGCAACCACTCATTATAAGCGTTTCTATAGTATTTGTTTGGCACGAGTGGAGTATGATGTTGAGCATGATTATGCAATAATTAAAAAAACATGTTGACATGTATTTGCACGTTAAGAAAGCAAAAAATACAGTAGTTATATAATTTAAAGCAACAATAAAGGAAGGAAACAAAGAAGATGAGTCAGTTTCGCTTTTGAAAAAGAAATTGAATGCTTAAAGGAATTTAAACAAATAATTGCACATAAAGGAGGGGTACAAATTCACAAGAACAATCTGAAATGGTAAAAGCCTAAAAAAACTCCCAGCGGAGTCGCCATGTTGTCGCGCCCCCTTTTTCCCTCTTTTTTGTCGGAAAATCGAGTTTATGACATTTTTGGGTATAGGACAACTCATTCCTTTTGAGAACGGGGTTTTCATTTTGAAGAGTCGTCACCTAATGATTTAAGGTGCATTAGGACACCTATAGGGTTCATTCCTAAGTTTGTTTGATAACGAGAGATAGGGTAAGGGCTTGAAATTATCCTAAGGGGAAGGTGTTAGGCACCCCTCAGGATCCACTAGTGTGGTTTCCGGCCAGATAGTTTTGTGAATTTTTACAGTTAGCAAATAGATAAGTATAGGCTCAAATAGTAAGGAATTTAATTTTAAACACATAAGAGTTTGAAAACAATCATTAAAAGGTGAATTTTAAAAAGGAGTTACAGTTTTACAAATACTTGAGAATATAAAATAAGGAGGGGGGGAATCCTAGGTTTGTTCATAATATGGATCACATCAATACATTATGAAACTCCTTAGAATAGGGGATACACGTGGTATTAGCGCACCAGTCATCATATCTATGTCTACCCTTCCTATCCCATTAAGGTATTAAAGCGCGAATTGGACTCGACCTCTATTGCATGCTATTACCCATCTTATTCCTATCAGTCGTGGAGGAATTTAGGACTACTATTCCTATAAGAGGGAGGATTTAGGCTGACTCTTAGGTTTTAAAGGTAAAAGGCTAAGGCGACAGACAAAAACATGTAGGACTACATATAAAGGGGAAACACATAAATAATTAAGAGGCTCATATATACCTCCACAGACAATGCATAAAAATAGTATGACTTAAACACAGTTAGGGTCAGAATTTAAAGTACTAAGGCAGGGTGTTTTAGTTGTTGAAGCAGACCAATTTATTACAAAAATCAGATAAGAAGTCCGAATCATGCATGCCTGCTGGTTGTAGTAGTGTTAATTAAACACAGGCGAGTTTAGTTTTATCATTATTACCTAAGGCTTGCCTCGGCGCAGTAGTGAGAACGATATCTATTACTGATTAGGGGTGTAATAAAACAATAAACAATTTGAAACGAGAGATTTGGATCCTATATGCATGCTTTCTAACCGTATTAATTCAAAAGAGCGGGTTATTTAAACTAGTTCAAAACAGTACGAGTCAAATTGGTTTTTTAACTAAACTGGTTTTAGATCCTATAGACATGATCTCTATTATAGCCAATTTTAATTCCTACAGACATGGTATCTAAGTATTAAAGGCTGATTTTGGTCCTATAGGCATGGTATCTAATTGAACATGAAGTGAAGCAGGAAGGATTCATTTGATCACATCGAAATTCCTATAGGCATGATTTCTATGAAAAATTGATTTTTGATCTTATAGGCATGACATCTAATTTCAAAGCTGATTTTAACCTTGTAGGCATGATGTCTGATTATAGCCATTTAGATCCTATAGGCATGGTGTCTAAGTGTGGAAGCAAAACATGCAGAATTTATTAAACAAATCCTATAGGCATGTTATCTACCCTTCTAATAGCTAAAGCGTGCATAATCACCCCATCCTTTTACACTAGCCAACCCCAATATTTGTTACAAATTATTACAGACCAAAAATGACTGAATTACATCAGAAAAGTGCAAAAGTAAGAAGTTACAACCATAGGAAGCCTGATTCTTGACTTCCTCTCTAAGTTATGGAATAAACTACCTCAAATGTCAATGTTGTTTCAAAGTCTTTCTCAGACTTGGGTGTGTCAAAGTTCCCTAAGGGCCTCAAGGGACCCGGCAGTGCCTACACCCAGGTTTGCATAACCAAACAGAGATGAGTGCAGTGTGGAAGGGCCAGCCCTTATGTGTCCAAGTTCAGAGGGAGCTCAAGGGCCCCAAGGCAAGGCTCACACAAGAGGGGCAGAACCCAGGTTCTAAGAATATAGTGGAAGTGCAGAACACATAGTTTATTTTTTAAAAAAAGAGTTTGTTTAAAACTGGACTAGTAAGTCTATTTTTTTTTAAGGTAATCAGTAGCAAAAGTGTTTAAAATCAGTTGGGGTAATGATCAAAATACAGAATTAATAGTCATAAAAAGGGTCAAAAGGGTTTGGAGAATACATTGCTTGTAAGCACATGACCCAGCAGGGGTCTGGTTTGGTCATGCACAGCAATAGGTGATGCTAGCATGGTCATAAACCAACCAAAGGAACACCAACACATAGAGGGGATATAGGATTTGGGATTCATACACATAGGAGAACATTAATTCAAAAGAGGAAGGGAACATATTTCAGCATGTTATTAATGTAACTTGACTGCAGAAACATAAGCAGAAGTAGACAAGAATGAAAGAAGTTGGAACAATTAAAGAAACATGTTGTTTTTTATGCTTGAAAATTAACTAGGACATACCAGTAGAGAAGCAAAGTGCAGAAAGGAAAAGTAAGAAAAATTCCACAGTCTAGCCTTGGCTTTCAGCCAGCTATACAAAAGCAGTAGCACAAGTAGTAGTAGAGAAAAGAGAGAAAGTTTTGAGTGTAAGTGTGTGTTCTTGAACTCAAATTGTTCGTCTTTGAAAGAAGAAGGGGTGGGTATTTATAGTTTTGAAAATGAGTGAAGAAGAGGTAAAGTCTTAAACACAAACATGGAAATAATCACAATCAGAATCAATTAACACAAGTGATTCCCTTTAATTAAGGAATAACTATTTAACGGGTAGTAACAGGTTTAATTAAGGGAAGAAATCAGTTTGGGGATAGATTGATTATTGCCATATAAGGGGGCAGTAAAAGTATGAATAAATAACCAAGTCTAAGTACAAAATAGGCTTATTTTGGGAAAGGATTCAGCAAGGTAAAACATCACAGTAAAGGAAAGGAATCAATTAATTTTAAACAAATGAGTAAAAATTAGGGCTCATAAGAAAACCTTTTACAAATAGTCAGAAGATTGAGGAAATCAAGATCAATCAAGAAAAGAACATGATTCTGCACTTCACTAGATAAATAGCAAGGGATGAATAAGCATGCAGAGTTAAACATGTTGACAAAAAGAAGCAACACAAACATACAGTAGCAGTGGGGGTAAGCTAGGGTTCAGTAGCAAGACAATATTCGAAGCACAATAGTCAAGTAGGTCAAGTAGTTACATAGAATCAACACTGAAGAAGAACATAGTAACAGGTAAAGAGAGTCAGAAATAAGTAAAGGTCTCACAGTAACAAGTGAGGTAAAACTCCTAAGAAATTAGGGCTTCAACAGTAGTCGAGTTTAAGAGGTGATGAGAACTCAAATCAGATAAGTCAAACAAGGAAAAGAGAGTCATAAACAAAGAACTTAAAATAAGCACACATTTAAGCAAACAATTTCAGAACTCGGATAAGACCAAAAGTGTCACGACCCTAAATCCGGACCCAGTTGTGATGGTGCCTCTCGTGAAGACAAGGCCAGCCAACTAGTCCCAATTCAATTTTTAAACAGTTAAACATTAATAAACAGTCTAAGCATGAGTAAATAAACTAAAGACTAAGCAAAGGATTTTATAATGTGTGGAATATATCCCAAACACAGCCCGATACTGGGGTGTCAAAAGTCACGAGCATCTACTAAGGTCTAAATACAACTGAAAAGTCATAAATGTACAAAATACAGACTAATGAAATAAAGTGGGAGAAAAACAGTACTGCGAACGCTGTCGTGCCCCTTTTTTTCTCGCGAAATCCAGTTTATGACATTTGGAAGGACAACTCGTTCCTTTTGGGAACTAGGTTTGAATTTTGAAGAGTCACCACCTAATGATTTAAGGTGCATTAGGACACCAAAAGAGTTTGATTTGAATAACCAGAGATAGGGTAAGGTCTTGAAATTATTCTAAGGGGAAGGTGTTAGGCACCCCTCAGAATCCACTAGTGTGGTTCCCGGCCAGACAATTATTGCAAATTTGGTACAATTAACATGTAGACAAATAAGGCTCAAATAAGAGGGGATTTCACATAATGGTTTGAAAGTAAACAAAGTTTGAAAGAACAAATAGAAAAGCTAATTTTTTAAAAGAAAGAATTGAAATGCTAAAGAATAAAGAGAGGGGGTCCTAGGTTTATTAAAAATATGGATCACCCCACACAATGTCCGGTAATCACTCCTCAATGAGAGGCTACACGTGACATTATCGTGTGGTCATCATATCCATATCTACCTTTCCTACCCCGTTAAGGTATTAAAGCGCGGATTGGGCTTATTTGGAGTTTCAAACGTAAAAATTCTAAAGCGACATACAAAACACATATGCATGTTTGGGGGAAACATATAAACAAACAGAGGCTCATGTATACCTCCTCAAAACAAATAAAATAGCATGTCTTGCACGTACTGTTTAGGTCTGATTTAAAAGCATTAAAGACGAGGGAGATGAGATTGTTAAGGTAGTTTTAGTTTATTGCATAACTTAGATAAGAAGTCTGAATTGGGCCTGTCTGTTGGTTGTAATAATTAATAGAAACAGATTCAGTTTTAATTATTGCTCTAAGGATTGCATAAGTGTTTAGACGGGGTCCTATAGGTATGATATCTACTAAATTCAGAAGGTAATGAGACAGTAAAACTTGGAATGAATTATTTGAAATCCTATATGCATGTGTTAAACTGGCTAAGTGAGGGACTCAGATTATTAAAAGAGATGTAGAATGCACAAAATTAAATAAATTGGTTGCAGATTCTACAGGTGATAGCATCTACCATTACTGATTTTATAGCTAACACTGAGTGAAGCGAATCAGATTCATTTAGAAACTCATATAGGCATGCTTTCTATGCATTGCTGATTTTAAAGCCTTATAGACGTAGTGTCGAAATGCAGAAAAACCTTGTAGACATGGTATCTATATGTAGAAGCCTTATAGACATAGTATCTATATGTAGTTGAGTATGCAGAAATTAAAAAATTCCTAAAGGCATGGTTTCTATATGTAGTTGAGTATGCAGAAATTAAAACATTCCTATAGGCATGGTTTCTATATGTAGCTGAATATGCAGAATTAGAACAGTCTTATAGGTTTGGTTTCTATATGTGGTTGAATATGCAGAATTAGAACAATCCTATAGGCATGATTTCTACCCTTTGCATGCATAGTCACCCACCCTTTTTCACTAGCCAACCCCAAGTGTTTATTACAACTTATTACAAACCAGAATAAATTACATCAGAAAGAAAAAAAACAAAGAAAGTACAACCGGAGGAGGCCTGATTCTTGACTTCCTCTCTGAGTTACAAGATAAACCAACTCAAAGACCATTGATCCAAAGCCTTTCTCCAGTTTGAGTGTATCAGAGTTCCCTAAGAGCCTCAATGGGACTCCGGGCAGTGCTCACACCCAAATTGTATTACCAAAATAGGGACAAGTGTAGTGTGGAAGGGCCAGCCCTCAAGTGTTGAAGTTCAGAGGGAGCTCAGAGGGTCCCAAGGCAAGGCTCACAAGAGGGGGGCAGAACTTAAATCTAAGAGAGAGTGCAAGTGAAGAAACAGAGTTCTGAGGGAATAAAAGAGAGGGAAAGAGGTGTTGGGAAACAGACATAAACAAGTTGATAATTTCATACAAAAGGGATTCAGGGGTTGGGAACTTGCAGAGAGCCTATGTACTTAGGTATTAGTTAATTCTGGGCATGCACAGCAATAAGAAGTGTTGTTATGCTTACAAAATCAACCAGAATACAGAACACATAATGATAACACAGAGGTTATGATGTCAGGGGAATCAAGTGTGAGTCATAGACAACAATGCTTAATACTGTCATGCCTCAAACAAGCCATCAGTATCAAATATATTAGTGTAGGGGTTTAGGACACATAATAGATTCAAAACAGGTAGAAGTAGATTACAACATGCTATAATAAGTACTGAATTGATCACAAGCAGTAGACAGACAAGAAAGCAAAAGTATTAAGTAAACATATTGTTGTTGATGCTGAAATCTTAATCAGAACATAGCAGTTTAGAGAAGCAAAATATAGTAAAAGCAGGTAGCAGGAGTTTGAAGACAGGCCACAGTAAAAGTAGTAAAGCAAGAGAATGTTTTTGAATGTAGGTGATATCAGAACTAAGTGTGGTCATGTGTATGTTAATGAAAGATCAGGGTATTTATAGTGTGAAAACAGGCAGAAAAATAAGGCAAGAAAATAATTATGGAACTGTGTACCAATTAAAATCAATCAGTAAAAGAGCTTCCTTTAATTAAGGAGTTAAAATTAAACGGTAACATGTAAATACTAAATAAGGAAAGCAATCACATAAGGCTGAATATGACCAAAAAGGAAGTAACTTCAGCACGGTATAAGTACAAAATAAGTAATAGAGACTAGGTTCATCAGATTCTAATCAAGGAAAGGTCTGTAAGAATCAAATACCAATGTAATCAAGGTAAGGGAATTAATCAAATTGAGTAGAAAAGGAAGGGATCGAAAGTTCAAAGGAAAGTGTTCAAATTGGTCCAAGAAACAGGGAAATCAGTAAAATAAGGAAAGAATCAATCAGAATTACACAAGGATGTTTGAAATCAGTCCACAATTGAAGGTCATTTTAGAGGGAAATTCAGCATATAAAGAGTGCATAAACATTAGGCATGCAAGTATGAATCTATGATAAAGAGAAGTGTCACGCAATCACAAAATCAGTAAGTAGTGGAATACCGAAACATGGTAGTCACATAGGCCAATTTCAGTAATTTAGTAATAGAGAAAAGAGAGAGTATCAAATAGCATGCAAATGGGGTCAAGTAAAAGACCTTATAGAGTTTAGCAAGAAGTCAGAATCATATAAATAAACAAAAGATTTTGAAATTCTGTATGACGAACAGATTTAGAGTATGACGAACGAGTAAATCACATAGCAAATAGTCTCAGGACTCGAATGAACCCCAAATTTTAGGGTTTTCACCATCACTCAAGTATAGAGATGAAAACAAGTAAATCAGGCAAAAATATCAACAAAATAAAATCAAAAAACTCAAGAAGGAACTAAGACTTTTAATCCTACACACTCCAGTAGAAGAACAACATAAAGAAACATAGTAGAACATGCTAAAGATCAGAGAAAGCTTCTAAATAACTTAACCAAACCCTAAATCGGAAAAGATAAAGGTTCTGAAGGTAAGTTTTGAAAGAAACTTTGAGAAAATGTTTAGAAGTTTAGAGTAAACGCAGATCTACAATGGATCTAAAAGAATCGGAAGAACCTCGAAGGTTAGGGTTTTAGAAGAACCCAGATGGTGAGAAAGGCTTGGAAAGTCATTGATCTAAGCAAGAGAAGTCAATATCAGGCTCGAATAGCCATGGCTGGTCGGAGCAAGGTCGGAGACAGCCATAGAACTGAAATTAACCCAGGTCTGGACCAAAACTTCTTCAAGGTCTGGCCTTGAAAACATGATAATCAGGCAGATAGAAGTCATAGGAGGTAAATACAGGCCTTTAATGGCTTTGGAAGTCATTGATTCAGGCGATTTTAGGGTGGTGGTTGAAGGTGGCGGCTAGGGTTTAAGAGGGAGTTTGAGAGAGAATTTGGAGAGAAGGGGGGTTTGAAGGCGGTTGCAGATGAGAAATGACTAGGGTTTAGGGGTAATGGGGAATTAAAAAGGAAAGGTTAAATGGTTGTCGTTGATCATTTTGATCAACAACCTAGATTGAATGGGGATCCGGGCGGGTTGTTTAAAAAGGGTTGTGGGTCTGGTAGACTAGCATTTGGATCAGGGTAATTGGGCCTCAAGTTGGGTTTAATTGGGGTGCCAAATCCGGCCAAAATTGAAATGAAAATGGGCTAACATTTAAATAGCCACTTTCCCTTATTTACTTTATAAAAATAGTAAAAATAATTTCTGGTAATAAATTAAAAGTACTAAAATGATTAAAAAAGCATAACTATTAAATTAAAATATTGGCCCTAATTTTTTATGGACATAAACGTAATTAAATCTAAATGGGGCTAATATTGCAATTATATGCAATTTAGCTTTAAAAATACTAAATAAATTTGTAAAAATATACAGGAAAAAATTGGGTATCAACAGCTGCCCCTTTTTATCCGAGAAGGATGAAAGAGTTGTCGGGTAAAGATATGATGGCCAATTTTGACTGAACGAAATGGTTCGAGGAGACTTAGGTCATGCTCTGGTTTCTGAGCTGCCTACATATCCCTGGTCCTACAGGAATAAGGTCATATGTAGTTCAGGATCCGTCGGCGGAGTATGCCGATGGAGACTTTCAAGAACGGACGCAATATTTAGGACGGGGCGAATGGTTGAAGTCTGATAGGGCTGCGGGAACTGGAGCAGAATTGCTCCTGCCGAGATAGTCGTTACTCGCCAATTCACCTGCAAATAAGTAATGCAAGCGTATATTGTGCGTAAATTTAAACATGATGCGAATTCCCGTTGGACCATGAATGTTTGTCTTTGGACAATTAGGATGACATCCTTAGACCATGATGTCCTGGGCCATGAAGCATGTAATAAAGGATTCGCATGCCATGAAAATGATGCTCTCGGGCTATGAGAATGATGCATCCGAACTATGATGCCTTTGAATAATGATATGCAAAAGATTAAAAAAGGGGGTCCTCAGGCCATGGCATGGTGTTCTCGGGCTATGAAAATGGTGCCTCCGAACAATGATGCCCTTGGACAGTTTGGCGATCTTTCAGTCCATGAGATGCAGAGTTTGGCGATCTTTTAGCCTATGCAATGCATAAGGTGGCGATCTTTCAGCCATGCAAATGTAAAAGTGGCGATCTTTCAACCATGCAAATGTAGAGGTGGCATTCTTTCAGCTATGCAAATGTAAATAAGGCAGCGATCTTTCAACCATGCAAATGTGGTATGGAGGTAGAGCTTAACCTCGGAAGGTAGAATGGTAGCCTTATGTGATGCAAGAATGCTGATGGAGGTAGAGCTTAACCTCGGAAGGCAGAATGGTAGCGCTATGCAATGCAGGAATGCAGATGGAGGTAGAGCTTAACCTCGGAAGGCAGAATGGTAGCCTTATGCAATGCAGGAATGCAGATGGAGGTAGAGCTTAACCTCGGAAGGCAGAATGGTAGCCTTATGCAATGCAAAAATGCAGACGGAGATAGAGCTTAGTCTCGGAAGGCAGAATGGTAGCCTTATGCAATGCAGAAATGCAGACGGAGACAGAGCTTAGTTTCGAAAGGCAGAATGGTAGCCTTATGCAATGCAGAAATGCAGATGGAGATAGATCTTAGTCTCAGAAGGTAGAATGGTAGCCTTATGCAATGCAGAAATGCAGATAGAGATAGAGCTTAGTCTCGGAAGGCAAAATGGTAGCCTTATGCAATGCAGCAGATGGAGACAGAGCTTAGTATCGGAAGGCAGAATGGTAGCCTTATGCAAAAAGTACAAATAGGAAATGGTAATAAAGCTTTCCTAGCTGATAACAAATTGCGATATTGAGATTGTTGGGGACATTATGACATACGGAAGACCACTATTGTGTGTGGATAGCAGCTGTGAGTAAATGCAACGGTTCTGAGAGTTGTATTCCTGAACAATATAAGGGTATAGTATCTTTGATGATTTTGCAACCCAAGTGCCTGCATCCAAAGAAAAATCGTGAGTTTTGTAGAGGGGGAAGGTTAGTTCGTATCCCCGTTGGCTTTGCTTAACCGACTCGGTTTTGATCCGGCGATACTGTATATATCACTGGGGTAGCATTGCTAAACAAGGCAATTTTAGTAATAAACATTCATGATTTAGTAAAAGCATTTCATAAGTACATAATTAAGAATAGTTTTCTTTAGATGAACCGACGACTGTGACGTGGTTCAGGACATTGCAACCTTTCTTGCTACGGAATTTTGAGGGTCCTCCTCAAAATTCTACCCCAGTTTACTAGATTGCTACTTCTGGATACTGCCAGCAATAATTGGCTGAAATCAACTTCAGAATTTTGAGGGTCCTCCACAAAATTCTGCCCCAGTTTCCAATCGCAGGGGGAAATGAAAATTTGTATTGAATTGTGACCGAACCCATAGGGCTGCCTATGTATCCCCTCTTAAACGGGAATCGGGTCAGGCGTAGTTCAATTTACATCATATAGGAAAGCATAAGATTACACATAGTAACGCTTGACTGCATCTAAATTGATCGGTTTTGGCCAGACTTCTCCGTCCATTTCTGCAAGTATGAGGGCTCCTCCTGTCAGGACCTGGTGAACCATGTATGGACCCTGCCAATTGGGAGAGAACTTCCCTTTGGCTTTATCTTGATGCAGGAAAATTTTCTTTAACACCAGCTGCCCCGGTGTGAACTATCTCGGCTTGACTCTTTTGCTGAAGGCTCTAGACATCCTGTTCTGATAAAGCTGGTCGTGGCAAACTACATTCATTCTCTTTCCATCTATAAGAGCTAGTTGTTCGTAATGACTCTTCACCCATTCTGCATCGTCGAGCTCTACTTCCTGTATGATTTTTAATGAAGGAATTTCCACCTCGGCGGGAATGACGACTTTTGTACCATAAACCAGCATATATGGGGTTGCCCCGGTTGATATGCGTACTGTGGTGCGATACCCCAATAGGGCAAATGATAGCTTCTCGTGCCACTGCTTATGCTTTTATATCATTTTCCTTAGTATCTTCTTAATATTCTTGTTGGCAGCCTCTACACCTCCATTCATCTGCGGCCTATAGGCTGTGGAATTCTTGTGTTTGATTTTGAAGGTTTCACACATAGCTTTCATCAAGTCACTGTTGAGGTTGGAGCCATTATTAGTGATGATTGACTCTGGAATTCCGAATCGACAAACAATGCGGTCGCGGACAAAGTTTGCCACAACTTTTTTAGTCACTACTCTGTAAGATACTACTTCGACCCATTTGGTGAAATAGTTGATGGCTACTAGGATGAACATATGTCCGTTGGAAGCAGCAGGCTCGATTGGTCCAATAACATCCATTCCCCAAGCGGCAAACGGCCATGGCAAGCTTGTTGCATTAAGCTTATTCGGAGGTACCTTTATCATGTCTGCATGTATCTAGCAGCGGTGGCATTTCCGGACATACTGGATGCAGTCCGTCTCCATAGTCATCAAAAAGTAACCAGCTCGGAGTATCTTCTTTGTTAAGACAAAGCTATTCATATATGGACCGCAGGTCCCAACGTGAATTTCCTCTAGTAGCCTGGATGCTTCCTTTGCGTTGACACGCCTTAGTAATCCCAAATCGGGAGTCCTCCTATATAGGATTCCTCCGCAATGAAAGAAATTATTGGACAACCACCAAAGTGTTCGTTTCTGAGTAGGATTTGCAAGTTCTGGGTATTCGCCTTTTACCAAATATTCCTTGATATTATGAGACCAAGGCTTTCCTTCTGCTTCTTCTTCAACATGGGCACAATAAGCTGGCTAATCATGGATCTTTACTGGAATGGGATCAATGAAGTTCTTGTCTGGATGTTGTATCATGGATGATAGGGTAGCCAATGCATTGGAGAACTCATTCTGGACTCTGGGAACATGTTGGAATTCCGTCTTTCTGAACCTCTTTCTCAATTCCTGTACATGATGCAATACGGGAGTATCTTGGAGTTCTTGGTTGCCCACTCTTCTCGGACCTGATGTATAAGCAAGTCTAAATCTCCAATCACTAGCAATTCTTGAATGTTCATGATGATGGCCATCTTGAGCCCTAAGATGCAAGCTTCATATTCGGCCATGTTGTTGGTGCACGGGAATCTAAGTTTGGCAGACACCGGGTAATGTTGATCGGTTTTCGATACTAGGACTGCTCCTATGCCAACTCCTTTGAAATTTGTTGCTCCATCGAAAAACATTCTCCAACCATCATAGAATTCTGCAATGTCTTCTCCTATGAACGATACCTCTTTGTCAAGAAAATATGTTTTCAGGGGTGCGTACTCTCCATCCACGGGATTTTCAGCAAGGTGATCTGCTAGTGCATGTCCCTTGATTTCCTTCTAAGTCACGTAAACAATGTCAAATTCACTCAATAGGATTTGCCATTTGGCTAGCTTGCCAGTGGGCATGGGCTTCTGAAAGATGTACTTCAAAGAATCTATCCTTGATATGAGATATGTATTGTAAGCACAGAAGTAGTGCCTCAGCTTATGAGCTACCCAAGTCAAAGCACAACAGGTGCGCTCTAAAAGAGAATATCGGGCCTTGTACGGGGTGAACTTCTTGCTGAGATAATAGATGGCATGCTCCCTCCTCTCCGTCTCATCATGCTGCCCCAAAACACAACCGAAAGCTCCATCCAATACTGCAATGTAGAGTAATAGAGGTTTTCCTAGCTCGGGAGAGACCAAAACCGGTGGTGTTGACAGGTACTTTTTTCTTCTGTCAAAAGCTTTTTGGCAGTCATCAGTCCATTTGGTAGTGGCGTCTTTCTTTAACATCTTAAATATTGGCTCATAGATAATTGTAGACTGTGCTATGAACCGGCTAATGTAATTGAGTCTCCCCAAGAAACTCATCATGTCCTTCTTGTTCTTTGGCGGTGGCAATTCTTGAATAGCTTTGACCTTTGATGGATCTAGTTCTATTCCTCAATGACTCACAATAAACCCAAGTAGTTTTCCGACAGGAACCCTAAATGCAGATTTTGCGGGATTCAGTTTCAGGTTATACCTTCGTAGTCTATTGAAAAACTTCCTCAAATCTTCCATGTGATCAGTGGCTTTCTAGGACTTGATAATAACATCATCTATGTACACCTCTATCTCCTTGTGTATCATATCATGGAAAATGGTAGTCATGGCCCTCATGTAGGTGGCCCCCGCATTCTTTAACCCAAACAGCATCATCTTGTAATAGTACATTCCCCACAACGTAATGAAATCCATTTTCTCAGCATCTTCTTCATCCATCCAGATCTGATGATACCCAACGAAACAATCTACAAATGATTGCAACTCATGCTTGGTGCAATTGTCAATCAGGATGTGTATGTTTGTCAAGGGGAAGTCATCTTTTAGATTGGCCCTAGTTGAGATCCCGGTAGTCGACATAGACTCTGACCTTCCTATCCTTCTTTGGTACTTCCACGATGTTAGCTAACCATGTCGGGTATTCTACTACCCTGAGAACCTTAGCTTTGACCTGCTTAGTGACCTCTTCCTTGATTTTCAGACTCATTTCAGGCTTGAATTTCCTGAGCTTTTGCTTTACCGGCAGACATATTGGATCAGTTGGTAGTTTGTGAGCCACAATAGACGTACTTAGACCAGTCATGTCATCATATGACCAGGTGAATATATCCTCATATTCCCTTAGAAATTCTATGTATTCCTTCTTTTCTGATGGCGATAAGTGGACGTTGATTCGTGTTTCTTTGAGTTTTCTGCATCTCCCAGGTTAACAATCGCAGTCTCGTCCAGGTTGGACTTAGGCTTGTTCTCAAAGTTCTCAACCTCCTTAACAATCTCTTCTATTATGTCATATTCCTCTGAATCTATGTTTGTTTGTTGTGTTGTCTCGTTGCATGTCACAGTCATTGGTTCATCAAGATAAGTAATGTTGTGTGAGTAAAGTAATGAGAGAAAAAATAATAATGAGTGTTGATTTGTAAGAAAAGTCAAATACTTTGATAAATTGCATAATCGTTTTGAACATTGGAAATCTTATTGCAGGAATTGAAAACATGCGAGAAATAAAAATCTTTTAGTAAATAAGACGGTGCTTGTTTTAGCCTTGCTACCCTGATGCTCGTCGGGCTCTAGTTGTCCTGATGGTCTAGTTATTGAGGCGTGCCCCTCTGCTTACAGCTTGTATGGAAGGGCCTTCCTCCCCCTCCTCCTCGAGAACAACACAACGGTCCATGTCATTGTCTTCTAAGAACAAGTTCTTCATCGCTGCTAGTACTTCTTCTTCATCTGTCCCATAAATAATATTGGTCGGTTGGAAAGTCTACTCCAGATGTGGTATTGGCTGCTCTAGTGGATAGTAAGGATCACGCCATGGTGGCGACCAGCTATTGAATTCCTCCCAGGTGTATCCATATCCTAAACCGAAGGTAGTACCATATTTCTTGAGTTTTATGGGTTTAGAGATTCCTTGGAGGTTCTTGCCAAGCCCCTTGCCAGGTTCATACCCACTCCAATTTAGTATACTATCGATCTTGTTATCCCACCATTTGTCTTTGTCAACAGCATTCACCCGTTCAATGTGATGGTAAGTCTCTCTACCTAGCTTATTTATCCCTTCAATTGATGGAATGGTCTGGCGACTGTATATGGGGTTGCTACTGTCGCCGTGAATGATCACCTCTCGGTGATTCCATTCAAACTTTACCGCCTGATGCAGTGTCGATGCTACGGCCCCAGCAGCATGAATCCATGGCCGTCCTAATAGCAGATTGTAAGATGATGGTACGTCTATCACTTGGAAATCAACATCGAACCAAGTTGGTCCCATTTGTAAGCACAGACTAATTTCCCCAATGGTGGACCTTTGGGAACCGTCGAAAGCTTTCACGTTGATAGCTCTGTCCTTTATCACATGCAGTCCCTTACCCAACTTCTTGAGTATTACCAGTGGACAAATATTGAGACTAGAACCCCCATCGATCAGGATCCTGGTGATAAAGTAGTCCTCGCATTACATAGTGATGTGCAATGCTTTATTGTGTCCCAACCCTTCAGGCGGTAGCTCATCTTCATGAAAAGTAATTTCGTGACTTTCCAATACATGTCCGACCATGTTGTCCATTTCCCTGCCAGTAATATTGCTTGACACATATGCTTCACTTAGCACCCTCAACAGAGCATTCTTGTGTGCCTCAGAATTTTATAGCAAAGCAAGTATGGAGATTTGCGCCGGTGTTTTGTTCAACTGGTCAATGATCGAGTATTCCTTGGCCTGTATCTTTCTCCAAAGATTGTCTGGACCCGTCTCAATGATGGGCAACCGATTAGAGGCTTGCTTGCTTGACTCAGCTAGGTGTTCCGAGGTATAGACCCTACCAGTTCTTGTCATACCCTATGCGGCAACAGTTTCCTCAAACCTAACCTTGTCTTTCCTCCTTGCCTCACCTGTATAGTCCCATGGTATAGCCTTTGTGTGGAATAGTGTAACGATCGACATCGCCACTGGGATCAGCGCTGCTATCTTTACTCTGAATGGAGCATGGGCCTTGGGTGGAAAAATTGCAACTTCGAATTGCGTAGGTGCGTTCGTTGGAGACACGAATTCGACCTCAATTGGCGCTGGTGTCTTTGCAGATGACGTGGTTTCAAACTCAAGTGGAACGGACATATTTATCTCAGTGTTCCCCGAGGGCTGAATTTGGACCACGATCGGTTTAAGAGTAATTATTGGCTTCTTTGGGTCATCACCTTCTGCGATCAACCCGATATACCCCTTGGGATCCCAATAATCCTCAATCATGTAAACGCCTCCACCCTTATGGTCTGACAGAGGGTTATTGCAGACATTCGGAGCGGGTTCCTTTGCCATAATAATTTGTTGTCAATCAGAGCGTGGATCTTGTCTTTCAGAGAATGACATTCGTCGATGGTGTGTCCCTTCATGCCGGAATGGTATGCACAGGATTTGTTTGGATTAACCCACTGAGAAGGGTTCTCAGGGGTTATATCAGGGATAAAGGTGACATAACCAGCAGCTTTGAGTCTCTCATACAACTGGTCAATGGGTTCGGCAATGGCTGTATACTGTTTAGGAGGTCTGCGGTCAAATTTTGGTTGAGGTCTAGGAAAGTTTTGGCGTGTAGGAGGTGATTGATGGTGGGATGGTTGAGCATTGTAGGCTTGGTAAACATGTGCGATTTCAGAATATCTGGGTGAAGTAGGTTGATATATGGGTGGTGGAGATGATTGATAAGTGGGTGGTGGAGTTTGGTAAGAGGGTGAGGGTGCTTGGTAGTTTGGAGTAGGCAGATATGTGAGTGGAGGCATTGGATAGGTTTGGTATTTGATGGGAGATTTGGTTCTCTGTGCCACCATTACGGCTCCTACGTCCCTTTTCTTGGACATACCACCGGACTGTAAGGCCTTATTTGTAGCTTGCAAGGCCTCGAGGTTCGTAACCATACCACTTGTGATGCCTTCTTCAATCCTTTTACCCATCTTGATAATGTCAGAAAATTTGTGGCTCTTAATCATCATCGGTCTTTCATAATACTGCGAGTCCTGAGCCCAGACAAAGAATTTGTTCATTTGTTCCTCTTCTAAGGCAGGTCTGACCTTAGCAGCTTTGGACCTCCAGCGAGTAGCATACTCGCGAAACATTTCTGTAGGTTTCTTCTTTAGATTCTGAATGTAGAACACATCCGGCGCATTCTCCGTGTTGAACCTGAACCTATCCATAAAATCGGACTCCATGCCTACCCAACTTGACCACTTCTTCGGATCTTGGCTAATGTACCAAGATAGAGCATCTCCTTTCAGACTCCTCATGAAAAGCTTTATGCGGATTCTCTCGACTTTCCCTATTCCAACCAGCTTGTCATAGTATGTTCTCAAATGGACCCTCGTATCCCATGTACTATCAAACATCTCGAACTTAGGAGGTTTGTACCCCTCGGGCAGTTCGACATCGGGTTGTATGCAAAGATCTTCGTAGTTTAGCCCTTCAATTCCCTTGCTTCCTTCAATGCCTTGAATCTGGCAAGTCAATTTCTTAAGTTCTTCGGCCAGATTCATGATGAGTGAGTCTTTATCATCAGACTCAGGTGTACTTGAGATGGGTTGGGTGGAGTGTGGCATGGTCTCCACATAGATGGGGGTGTTGTGATGGGTGTGGAAGTGGTCATTTGTAGAGTTTTAGGGTTCCGGGATGAGCAGTGGGGTATTGTTGGAAGTATGGCAGGTGTTGTAGTGGTGGTGAGGAGCAGGAGGGTTTTGCGGCTTTGGGATATTTTGTGGAGGTGTGGGGTTCTGAGCATTTGGGAAATTGACATCGGGAGTGGTGAGGGAAAATGACAGGTTTGCCAGATTCCAAACCTGATCAAGTTCTTCTTGGAATTTTAGCAGCTTCTGTTCAAGTTGGGATGGATTTTCCTTAGGATCCAGAGTACCATGACCATGAGTGACATCTACCCGTTCAGTTGAGTTCTCCTTTCTGGCATTGTTCAAATCTTCCATTTTTCCTTTATTCTTGTTTTTGACAGGACTAAGAGGAGGAGCGGGTGGAGGGCCCCCGGATCTCGTGAGATAAGATGATGTTGCCAGAATGCACGAACTAACCTTTGGGGAGGGGAATGGATAAACAAAAAGTAAAAACAAAAAGGTAACAAGTTAGTGAGGATTATAAGAAAATGTTGCGATGTTTAAACACATAGTGCAAGAATGTAAAATCGTGTCCTAATTTGGGGGACCTCTTTGTGCCCGAGATAGACCTAGTGACAAATTGATTTGGAGAACTTAAAATGCTAAATGCCTCATCTAATTGATAAAAGTATACGGATCCCAAATCGACACTAGACAAATAGGAAATGAAAATCATTAATGACCATTGGCCTTATTACATTTTATAAAGCGAAAAGAAAAACTCCTATCTATTTGGTCCTAGAAGGACCTTCCTCGGGTTGAATGCTCTCGTTGATCAAATCCTCCAGCTCGGCATAGTTTCACCAGTAAAAATGCTTTTGCCAGGTCTCCTTCATTTTCCTCAGCGTTCTGGCAGTCGGCGACTCTCTTCCTCACTTTTCCTTCCAATTCCAACAGACTATATTCTAGATATTCCAACTTTTTGCTAGCTTTGGCGACCCTCTCTTTCCACTCATTGATTTGGTCATTTGATGGAAGACTCCTCCACCAGTATAGCAAAAGTGAGGGTGTGCTAACCATACCGAAGCTGGAGACCTCGTTCTTCATTTCCTGCAAAACAAAAGGGATAAGACCATACCCCCACCGGACTCGACTATTTAATATCAACAATTAGCATGAAAACATTTAGTTCTCCAAATTAATGCACAGAACGTGGTATTGTCCATTTGGATTTTGGGGAAACCCAGTGGACTTTGGACAAGGCTATCTTAAAGAGTCATTATGCGGACAACATAACTGACTCAGCTAGGTTTGACCATGATGCATGCATATTTTAAACAGAGTAAGGTTTCTATGGGGTTTTAGACCAGTACCCTTGAGCAGACAACTCAAGGTGGAAAGGCACGGAACCGTGGACTACACCATTCATCGACTATTTTTACCGCAAATCCGCCTTTTCTGGATTTAGGGGTGATAATATCGGAAGAGCGCAACCACTCATTATAAGCGTTGTTATAGGATTTGTTTGGCACGAGTGGAATATGATGTTGAGCATGATTATGCAACAATTAAAGGCATATTGTCACGTATTTGCACGTTTAAGAAAGAAGTAAATACAACAATTTCATAATTTAAAGCGATAATGAAGGAAAGCAGTAAGGGAAAGAAACAAAAAGACAAGTCAGTTTTGCAATCGATAAGAAAATTGAATTCTTAAAAGAAATAAACAAATAATTGCGCATAAAGAAGCATAAATTCACAATAATAGTCTGAAATGGTAAAAGCCAAAAAATCCCCAATTGAGCCGCCACGCTGTCGCGCCCCCTTTTTCTCGCAAAACCGTGTTTATGACATTTGGAAGGACAACTCGTTCCTTTTGGGAAATAGGTTTGAATTTTGAAGAGTCGCCACCTAATGATTTAAGGTGCATTAGGACACCAAAAGAGTTTGATTTGAATAACCAGAGATCGGGTAAGGGCTTGAAATTATTCTAAGGGGAAGGTGTTGGGCACCCCTCAGAATCTACTAGTGTGGTTCCCGGCCAGACAATTATTGTAAATTTGGTGCAATTAATATGTAGACAAATAAGGCTCAAATAAGAGGGGATTTCACATAATGGTTTGAAAGTAAACAAAGTTTGAAAGAACAAATAGAAAAGATGATTTTTTAAAAGAAAGAATTGAAATGCTAAAGAATAAAGAGGGGGGGTCCTAGGTTTATTAAAAATATGGATCACCCCACACAATGTCCGGTAATCACTCCTCAATGAGGGGCTACACGTGACATTATCGCATGGTTACCATATCCATATCTACCCTTCTCACCCCGTTAAAGTATTAAAGTGCGGATTGGTCTCGATTAGTTATTGCATGTTATTACCCATCCCATTCCTATCAATCCCGGAGGCACTTAGGACTACTAATTCTGAAAGGGAGGGATGTTGGGCTTATTTGGAGTTTCAAAGGTAAAAATTCTAAAGCGACATACAAAACACATATGCATGTTTGGGGGAAACATATAAACAAACAGAGGCTCATGTATACCTCCTCAAAACACATAAAATAGCATGTCTTGCATGTACTGTTTAGGTCTGATTTAAAAGCATTAAAGACGAGGGAGATGATATTGTTGAGGCAGTTTTAGTTTATTGCATAACTCAGATAAGAAGTCTGAATTGGGTCTGCCTGTTGGTTGTAATAATTAACAGAAACAGATTCAGTTTCAATTATTGCTCTAAGGATTGCATAAGTGTTTATACGGGGTCCTATAGGTATGATATCTACTGAATTCAGAAGGTAATGAGACAGTAAAACTTGGAACGAAATTTTTGAAATCCTATATGCATACTTGTTAAACTGGCTAAGTTAGGGACTCAGATTATTAAAAGAGATGCAGAATGCACAAAATTAAATAAATTGGTTGCAGATTCTGTAGGTTATAGCATCTACCATTACTGATTATAGCTAACACTGAGTGAAGCGAATCAAATTCATTTAGAAACTCTTATAGGCATGTTTTCTATGCATTGCTGATTTTAAAGCCTTATAGACGTAGTGTCGAAATGCAGAAAAACCTTGTAGACATGGTATCTATATGTAGAAGCCTTATAGACATGGTATCTATATGTATTTGAGTATGCAGAAATTAAAACATTCCTATAGGCATGGTTTCTATATGTAGTTGAATATGCAGAATTAGAACAGTCCTATAGGCGTGATTTCTATATGTAGTTGAATATGCAGAATTAGAACAATTCTATAGGCATGATTTCTACCCTTTGCATGCATAGTCACCCACCTTTTTTCACTAGCCAGCCCCAAGTGTTTATTACAACTTATTACAAACCAGAATAAATTACATCAGAAAGAAAAAAAAATACAAAGAAAGTACAACCAGAGGAGGCCTGATTCTTGACTTCCTCTCTGAGTTATAAGATAAACAACCTCAAAAACCATTGATCCAAAGCCTTTCTCCAATTTGAGTGTGTCAAAGTTCAATAAGAGCCTCAATGGGACTTCGGACAGTGCTCACACCCAAATTGTATTACCAGAATTGGGACAAGTGCAGTGTGGAAGGGTCAGCCCTCAAGTGTCGAAGTTCAGAGGGAGCTCAGAGGGTCCCAAGGCAAGGCTCACAAGATGGGGGCAGAACTTAAATCTAAGAGAGAGTGCAAGTGAAGAAACGGAGTTCTGAGGGAATAAAGGAGAGGGAAAGAGGTGCTGGGAAACAGACATAAACAAGTTGATAATTTCATATTGTCATGCCTCAAACAAGCCATCAGGATCAAACATATTGGGGTAGGGATTTAGGACACATAATAGATTCAAAACAGATAGAAGGAGATTACAACATGCTAAAATAAGTACTGAATTGATCACAAGCAGTAGGCTGACAAGAAGGCAAAAGTATTAAGTAAACATATTGTTGTTGATGCTGAAATCTTAATCAGAACATACCAGTTTAGAGAAGCAAAATATAGTAAAAGCACATAGCAAGACTTTGAAGGCAGGCCACAATACAAGTAGTAAAGCAAGAGAATTTGTTTGAATGTAGGTGATTTCAGAACTAAGTGTGTTCATGTGTATGTTAATGAAAGAGCAGGGTATTTATAGTGTGAAAACAGGAAAAAAAAGTAAGGCAAGAAAATAATTATGGAACTGTGTATCAATTAAAATCAATCAGTAAAAAAGCTTCCTTTAATTAAGGAGTTAAAATTAAACGGTAACATGTAAATACTAAATAAGGAAAGCAATCACATAAGGCTGAATATGACAATTAAGGAAGTAACTTAAGCACGGTATAAGTACACAATAGGTAATAGAGACTAGGTTCATCAAATTCTAATCAAGAAAAGGTCTGTAAGAATCAAATGCCAATGTGATCAAGGTAAGGGAATTAATCAAATTGAGTAGAAAAGGAAGGGATCGAAAGTTCAAAGGAAAGTGTTCAAATTGGTCCAAGAAACAGGGAAATCAGTAAAACAAGGAAAGAATCAATAAGAATTACACAAGGATGTTTGAAATCAGTCCACAATTGAAGGTCATTTCAAAGGGAAATTCAGCATATAAAGAGTGCATAAACATTAGGCATGCAAGGCTGAATCTATTACAAAGAGAAGTGTCACGCAATCACAAAATCAGTAAGTAGTGGACTACTGAAACATGGTAGTCACATAGGCCAATTTCAGTAATCTAGTAATAGAGATAAGAGAGAGTATCAAATAGCATGCAAAAGGGGTCAAGTAAAAGACCTTATAGAGTTTAGCAGGAAGTCAGAATCATATAAAGAAACAAAAGATTTTGAAATTCAGTCGAGCAACAGGTGAAGCAACTTCAGAAACTTGAATAGGTCCAAAGGAATTAGGGTTTTGAAACCCATCGAATTTAGAGTATGACGAACGAGTAAATCACATAGCAAATAGTCTCAAGACTCGAATGAACCCCAAATTTTAGGGTTTTCACCATCACTCGAGTATAGAGATGAAAAAAAGTAAATCGGGCAAAAATATCAACAAAATAAAATCAGAAAACTCAAGAAGGAACTAAGACTTTTAATCATGCACACTCCAGTAGAAGAACAATATTAAAAAAATACAGTAGAACATGCTAAAGATCAGAGAAAGCTTCTAAATAACTTAACCAAACCCTAAATTGGAAAAGATAAAGGTTCTGAAGGTAAGTTTTGAAAGAAACTTTGAGAAAATGTTTAGAAGTTTAGAGTAAACACAGATCTACAACGGATCTAAAAGAATCGGAAGAACCTCGAAGGTTAGGGTTTTAGAAGAACCCAGATGGTGAGAAAGTCTTGGAAAGTCATTGAACTAAGCAAGAGAAGTCAAGATCAGGCTCGAATAGCCATGGCTGGCCAGAGCAAGGTCGGAGATAGCCATAGAACTGAAATCAACCCAGGTCTGGACCAAAACTTCTTCAAGGTTTGGCCTTGAAAACATGATAATCAGGCAGGTAGAAGTCATAGGAGGTAGATACATGCCTTTAATGGCTTTGGAAGCCATTGATTCAAGCGATTTTAGGGTGGTGGTTGAAGGTGGCGGCTAGGGTTTGAGAGGGAGTTTGAGAAAGAATTAGGAGAGAAGGGGGGTTCAAAGGCGGCTACAGATGAGAAATGACTAGGGTTTGGGGGTAATGGGGAATTAAAAAGGAAAGGTTAAATGGTGGTCGTTGATCATTTTGATCAACGGCCTGGATTGGATGGGGATCCGGGCGGATTGTTTAAAAAGGGTCGTGGGTCTGGTAGATTAGGATTTGGATCAGGGTAATTGGGCCTCAGGTTGGGTTTAATTGGGGTGCCAAATCCGGCAAAAATTGAAATGAAAATGGGCTAACATTTAAATAGCCACTTTTCCCTTATTTACTTTATAAAAATAGTAAAAATAATTTCTGGAAATAAATTATAAGTACTAAAATGATTAAAATACATAATTATTAAATTAAAATATTGGACCTAATTTTTATAGATATAAACGTAATTAAATCTAAATGGGGCTAATATTGCAATTATATGCAATTTAGCTTTAAAAAATACTAAATAAATTTGTAAAAATATGCAAATATTATCTTAGCTATATTTTAGTATAAATATGCGAATCGAATAAATGAATCACTAAAAATGATAATTTTAGGAATAATTATTTGGTTTTTCTTGGTAAAAATAGGCAATAAATCGATTTAAAAATATCTAAAAATTAAGGAAAAATAATAAAACGTTTGAATATGCTTACATATGCATATACATGCTATTTTGAAGGTATTTTGCATATGAAAAATATACAGGGAAAATTGGGTATCAACAAACGCCGACAGCTACCCTTCTAAACTCTGATGACTCTGCCTCCGGTCATCCAATACCCATTACCGGGTTCAGAAATACCTGAATCTGCACACAAGGTGCACGGAGTAAAGTGAGTACTCCAACTCAGTGAGTAATAATCATAACTAAAGTTTGAATGATAAGAAATCACGAAAAGTGCATCAACATGCTCTATAGAAGCAGTACAAAACCAGTAAAAAAGCAATGAAGCTGAAAAATCTCTTAAAAACATCTTAGCTCAGTTTAACTTCTTTGAAAATGACTTTTCAACAGTTACGCAAATGAATGCCAAACAATTAGTGCAGATAAGCACAGAAAATTCGTCCCTCGGGCACAAATACATAATTAAACAGGTAAATGACAGGCAAATAAGAAAGATAAGCACATAAGGTTCGCCCTTCGGGCACAGTGTCAACAATCCGCCCTTCGGGCAATATCTCAAAACAATACCAACCCCTCATGGCATCATAAACACGCTCATATCAATATCAACAAGCCAGCTCGTGGCGTACATATCTCAGGCCCTCGACCTCATAATCAAATCAGTGTATCACCGTTGTGGCGTGCAGCCCGACCTAGAAGATATCCTCACAACGCAGGCCCTTGACCTTACTCAGTCAAAAATCAGATAAGCCTCTCGGGCAACAGTAAAACGGTGTTTCTCAGCCAAAAACATCATTTAAATATCATTTGAGTATTAAAACTCAGTGAACATGGCTGAGTTTTGAAAAACAGTGGAAAATAACATGACTGAGCTCAAGTATAAAGTCAAAACAGTGAGACAATATCAACAAAAATCCCCGAAGGGTTCAAATAGTTGGCACGAAGCCCGAATATGGCATTCGGCCCAAATAATTATGATAGCAAATAGATTTCAGTCAAATATACGGTAAAATCATCAATCTAGACGGACCAGGTCACAATCCCCAATAGTGCATGACCCCACACTCGTCATCAAGCGTGTGTCTCACCTCAATATAGCACTATGATGTGTAATCCGGGGTTTCAAACCCTCAGAACATCATTTACAATCATTACACACCTCGATCCGGTCCAAACTCTAGCCCGCGATGCCTTGCCCGCACAAATCGACCTTCGGATGCTCCAAATCTAGCCATAATCAGTACATAATCATTAAAATATGCAAAGGGAACGAATCCCACTAGAAAATATCCAATTTTACATCAAAATCCTGAAATTGCTCAAACCCGGGCCCCCGAGCCCACGTCTCGGAATCCGATAAAATTACTATCAATGGAATCCTCATCCTTACACGAGTCTATACATATCAAGAACGTCAAAATAAGACCTCAAATGGCCCCTCAAATCCCCACTCAAAGGTCTCTTAATTTCAAGCCCTAATTACCCATTTTTGCTACTGATTTTTCCATGGATTTTAAGCTTACAATGATAGAATTCATCATAGAAACAAGTTTAGGGACCAAAAAATCTTACCTCCATGAAATCCTCTTGAATTCCCTCTTCAATTAGCTCTCACAAACTTCAAAATCGCCCAACAATGGAGGTACTTAGCCTCAAAATCGTGGAATAGCCCTTTTAAATCATTCGGCCCAAGCATAAAAATCCTTCTTCGCGGACGCGGTCAAAGCCTCGCGTTCGCGAAGTACAAAATTACTTTGACCAAATTTCCTTCACCGCGAATGCGTCCTACCATTCGTGAACGTGAAGACTTGGCTCCCTAACCCAACGCGAAAGCGACTCCCTTTCCGCGAACGCGAAGAACAAATAAATCCTCAAACCCAGCTGCTCACTTCCCCTACGCGAACGCGGAGCCTCCCTCGCGAACGCGATGTACGACAAACCCAGCCATTTGCGAACGTGGAGCCTCCCTCGCAAACGTGAAGGCTAAAATGTTCACCTCACCAGCTAACCCTTCGCGAATGCGAGGTCCTACTCGCGAACGCGAAGGCCAAATGCTTGCAGCACTGAACAGAAATTTTTCTGCAACTTTGCAAAACATGAAATGGTCTGATTGACCACCCAAAACTCACCCAAGGCCCTCGGGACCTCAACCAAACTTGCCAACATATTCCATAACCTCATTCAAACTTGTTCCAACCTTAGGAATGCTCAAAACAACATCAAAACACCAAATTCGCATCGGATTCAAGCCTAAGAATTCCAAAACCTTCTAAATTACGCTTTCGATCAAAAACCCAACCAAACCACGTCCGAATGACCTGAAATTTTGTACACATATCCCAAATGACACAACGAAACTACTGCAACTTCCGTAAATCCATTCCGACCCCTATATCAAAATCTCACCTATCAACCAAAAAACGCCAAAACCTCAATTTCGCCAATTCAAGCCTAAACCTTCCACGGACTTCCAAAATCCATTCCGATCACGCTCCTAAGTCCCAAATCATCCAACGAAGCTAACCAAATCATAAAAATTCCGATCCGAGATCATATACAAACAAGTCAAATCTTGGTCAAACCTTTCAAATTTCAAGTTTCAACTGAGGACTGTTTCTTCCAAATTCATTCTTATTACCCTAAAAACCAAAACCAACGATTTACAGAAGTCATAATACATCGCACGGGGCAGGTCACTCTCGAGAACTGACGAGCAAAGTGCAAAAGCTCAAAACGATCGGTGGGTTCATTACATCCTCCCTCACTTAAACATACGTTCATCCTCGAACGAGTCAAGAAACATACCTGAAGCCTCGAATCGGTGAGGATATCTGCTCCACATCTCCCGCTCGGTCTCCTAGGTAGCCTCCTCCACGGGCCGACCTCTCCACTGCACTTTCACTGAAGTTATATCCTTTGACCTCAACTTCTGGACCTGACGACCCAAAATAGCTACTAGCTCCACATCATAAGTCAGATCATCATCCAACTGAATCGTGCTGAAATCCAGAACATGAGACGGATCCCCAATATACTTCCGGAGCATAGAAACATGAAATACTGGATGCACACTCGATAAGCTGGGTGGCAAAACAAGCTTATAAGCCACCTCCCCAATCCTCCGAAGCACCTCAAAAGGCCCAATGAACCGAGGACTCAATTTCCCTTTCTTCCCAATTCTCATAACACCCTTCATGGGTGAAACCTTCAATATAACCTTCTCACCAACCATGTAGGACACATCTCGAACCTTCTTATCAACATATCTTTTTTGCCTCAACTGCGTTGTACGAAGCCTCTCCTGAATCACCTTCACCTTTTCTAAAGCATCCTGCACCAAATCAGTCCCCAATAGCCTAGCCTCACCTGGCTCGAACCAACCAACTGGAGATCTACACCGCTTCCCATACAAAGCCTCATATGGAGCCATCTGAATACTCGACCGGTAGGTGTTGTTATAAGCAAACTCTACAAGTGGTAGAAATTGATCCCATGACCCTTCGAAATCAATGACACAAGCACACAACATGTCCTCCAATATTTGAATAGTGCGTTCGGACTGCTCGTCTGTCTGAGCGTGAAAAGTTGTGCTCAACTCAACCTGAGTACCCAACTCTCGCTGCACACACCTCCAAAACTACGAAGTAAACTGAGTGCCCCTATCTGAAATGATGAAAACTGGGACACCATGCAAACGAACAATCTCTCGGATATAGATCTCTGCCAACCGCTCTAAGGAATAGGTAGTACACACAGGAATGAAGTGCGCAGACTTGGTCAGCCGATCCACAATCACCCAAATAGCATCGAACTTTCTCAAAGTCTGTGGAAGTCCAACAACAAAGTCCAAAGTGATCATCTCCCACTTCCACACGGGAATATCCATCCGCTGAAGCAAGCCACCCAGTCTCTGATGCTCATATTTGACCTGCTGACAATTGAGACACCGAGCTACAAATCCCACAATTTCTTTCTTCATTCTTCTCCACCAATAATGCTGCCTCAAATCCTGATACATCTCCGCGGCACTCGGATGAATGGAATACCGCGAGCTATAGGCCTCCTCCAGAATCAACTCCCGAAGCTCATTCACATTAGGCACACAAATCCGGCCCTGCATCCTCAACACCCCATCATCACCAATGGTCACATCTCTAGCATCATCATGTTGAACTCTGTCCCTAAAGACTAGCAAATGCAGATCATCATACTGGCACTCCCGGATGCAATCATATAAGGAAGACCGAGAAACCACACAAGCCAATACCCGACTGGCCTCCGAAATATTTAACCTCACGAACCGATTGGCCAAGGCCTGAACATCAACTGCTAGAGGTCTCTCCCCAACTGGAATATATGCCAAACTCCCCATACTCACTGCCTTCCAGCTCAAAGCATCGGCCACCACATTGGCCTTTCCCGGATGGTACAATATAGTGATATCATAATCCTTAAGCAACTCCAACCATCTCCGCTGCCTCAAATTAAGATCTTTTTGCTTGAATAAATGCTGAAGACTGCGATGATAAGTGAACACCTCACAAGACACGCCATACAAGTAATGCCTCCAAATTATCAACGCGTGAACTATGGCAGCCAACTCCAGATCATGAATGGGGTAGTTCTTCTCATGGGGCTTCAACTGACGAGAAGCATAAGCAATAACTCTACCCTCCTGTATCAATACACAACCAATCCTAACTCTCGAATCATCACAATACACGGTATATAAACCTGAAGCTGATGGCAAAACAAACTCTAGAGCTGTGGTCAAGGCTGTCTTGAGCTTCTGGAAGCTCTCCTCACACTCGTCCGACCATACAAATGAAGCACCCTTCTGAGTCAACTTGGTCAAGGGCGATGTGATAGATGAGAATCCCTGAACAAACCGGCGATAATAACCCTACAAACCAAGAAAGCTGCAAATCTCTGTGGTTGGGGACGGTCTGGGCCAACTCTGAACTGCCTCTATCTTCTTCGGATCAACCTGAATACCCTCGCTGGACACCACGTTCCCTAAGAAAGCCACTGAACTGAGCCAAAACTCACACTTGGAGAACTTTGCATAAAGCTTCTCCACTCTCAATCTCTGCAACACAACTCTCAAATGTTCCGCGTGCTCCTCCTGACTACGTGAATACACCAGAATATCGTCAATAAAGACTATGACAAACGAATCGAGATAAGGCCGGAACACGTTGTTCATCAAATGCATGAACGTTGTCGGGGCATTGGTCAGCCCAAAAGACATCACCAAGAACTTATAATGACCATATCGGATCCTGAAAGCTGTCTTAAGCATATCCGAGTCCCTGATCTTCAACTGGTGATAACCTGAACGAAGATCAATCTTGGAGAACACCCTCGCTCCCTGAAGCTGGTCGAATAAATCATCAATGCGAGGCAAAGGATACTTGTTCTTAATTGTTACCTTATTCAATTGCCTATAATCAATGCACATTCTCATCGTGTCATCCTTCTTCTTCACAAACAGAATCGGCGTACCCCAAGGTGACACACTAGGGCGAATGAACCCTTTATCAAGGAGTTCCTGAAGCTGTTCTTTTAATTCCTTCAACTCCGCTGGTGCCATACGATACGGCAGAATAGAAATGGGCTGAGTGCCCAGCACCAAATCAATACTAAAATCAATATCCCTATCCGAGGGCATGCCCGGCAGGTCTGCAGAAAACACATCGGGAAAATCCCTCACAATTGGGACACAATCAATACTAGGAGCCTCAGCTCCGACATCCCTCACAAATGCTAGATATGAAAGACAACCCTTACCAACCATACGTTGGGATTTCAAGAATGAGATCACTCTACTGGGAACATAATCAGTCACACCTCGCCACTCAATCTGTGGCACACCCGGCATAGCCAATGTGATTGTCTTAGCATGACAGTCCAGAATAGCATGACACGGAGATAACCAATCCATGCCCAAAATGACATCAAAATCCACCATGCTCAATAGTAATAGATCCACTCGAGTATCCAGACCACCAATTGTCACCACACACGACCGGTACATACGGTCTACAACAACAGTATCGCCCACCGTGGTAGATACATGAACAAGTAAAGCAAGAAACTCACGGGGCGCACCCAAATAACAAGCAAAGTATGATAACACATAAGAAAAGGTGAACCGAGATAAAATAATATAGAGGCATCTTTGTGGCAGACTGAAACAATGCCTGTAATAACAGCATCTGAAGCAATAGCATTGGGTCTGCCCGGAAGTGCATAGAAATGGGCCTGACCACCACCTGATAGACCTCCCCCTCTAGGGTGACCCCTAGCTAATTGGGCGGGTGGTGGTGAATTAACTGGCACTGGAGCCGATGACTAATTCACCCACACGCCTTAAACTGGAACCAACATAGCACATTACCGCGCAATCAACTAATTAATAGTGGACTCCCCCACTTGGCTCGAAGCCATAGACCAAAACATACACCGTAATTCATAACACATATACTTTATTGCTTCCATAATACCAAAGTGAGATTAAACTCAATCCGTCATAAGCTCGTGAAACACAGACCATCTGGTACTTTATATCTTCTGCAAATCTTGCATTCACTCTCGTAGTAGTCAAGCCTACTCTCTTGAGAAACCCAAATTCAAATTATAAAACATATATTTCCCTGGTAATAGAGATCTTCCAATAAATGACACAAGGGATTAGGAGATAACCCCACATGTTTTGCCTCAAACTAACATTTCTATATACCTTCCACCGTCATAAACATTACGCAGTCACTTAAACTTCCTGAGTCTGAACTCAGACTGCAACATAAAATTTACTCCACTCCCAACTAAGAAACATGGGAAAATTCTTCACACACCCATAACTCGGGGCTATACCTCAAATCAAGATAAAAATCGAGCACATAATAGTCCTCCTATCCTCCAGTAGACCCTTCTCGTCGCTTCCAAATCACATGAATACATCTCGCAGTCACATCACACTCATCATGTAACTATCCAGTCATCACCTCCCTTAATAGGGACACAACAGAATATATGGATCCAGAAACACACGTTCACGAAATTAATAGCTCAAGGCTCAAACTATAGGCAAAAATCCAGCCTCGAGTCCTCCAAACTGGCCCAACATCAACGCACAGAGATCACATCTCGCCCCTCGATCAGGGAATCATAAGCCATTGATGCATATCCGATACCGAGCGCTCATGCGCGCATACGAACGCGTGTAAGGGATTCAAAGAGTTACTTTTCAAGCTGAATCAAGGACGCACGATAAGAATTCAAAAATGTGAAATTTTTCCTAAAGGTTCTACAACCTCTCGAGGATAAATACAGGTGTCTCCGTACCGATCTAGGAGACTCTACTAAACTTGCTCATGACTCGTGAGACCTATGTAACCTAGGCTCTGATACCAACTTGTCACGACCCTAAACCCAGACCCGGTCATGATGGCGCCTCTCGTGAAGACAAGGCCAGCCAACTAGTCCCAATTCAATTTTTAAACAGTTAAACATTAATAAACAGTCTAAGCATGAGTAAATAAACCAAAGACTAAGCAAAAGATTTTATAATATGCGGAATGCAGCCCAGACACAACCCGATACCGGGGTGTCACAAGTCACGAGCATCTACTAGGGTCTAAATACAACTAAAAAGTCTGAAATGTACAAAATATAGACTAATGAAATAAAGTGAGAGAAAAGCAGTGCTGCGAACGCCGGCAGCTACCCTGCTAAACTCCGATGACTCTGCCTCCGGTCAGCCAATATTCGTTACCGGGTTTAGAAATACTTGAATCTGCACACAAGGTGCAGGGAGTAAAGTGAGTACTCCAACTTAGTGAGTAATAATCATAACTAAAGTCTGAATGGTAAGAAATCACGAAAAGTGCATCAACATGTTGTATAGAAGCAGTACAAAACCAGTAAAAAAGCAATGAAGCTGAAAAATCTCTTAAAAATATCTTAGCTCAGTTTAACTTCTTTGAAAATGATTTTTCAACGGTTACGCAAATGAATGCCAAACAATTAGTGCAGATAAGCACAGAAAATCCGCCCCTCGGGCACATATACACAATTAAACAGGTAAATAACAGGAAAATAAGAAAGATAAGCACATAAGGTTCGCCCCTCGAGCACAGTGTCAACAATCCGCCCCTCGGGCAATATCTCAGAATAACACCAGCCCCTCGGGCAATCACATAGAACAATACCAGCCCATCGGGCTATATCTCACATCACAATGGGTACCCGCGCACACTGGGGGTATGCAAACTCCTAGAGGGGCCCCTTACGGCCCAAGCGCAATATCAAGCCACCTCGTGGCATCATAAACACGCTCTCAGCCTCATATCAATATCAACAAGCCACCTCATGGTGTACATATCTCAGGACCTCAGCCTCATAATCAAATCAGTGTATCACCGTTGTGGCATGCAGCCCGACCCAGAAGATATCCTCACAACACATGCCCTCGGCCTTACTCAGTCAAAAATCACATAAACCTCTCGGGCAATAGTAAAACAGTGTTTCTCAGCCCAAAACATCATTTAAATATCATTTGAGTATTAAAACTGAGTGAACATGGTTGAGTTTTGAAAAACAGTGGAAAATAACATGACTGAGTTCAAGTATAAAGTCAAAATAGTGAGGCAATATCAACAAAAATCCCCGAAGGGTTCAAATAGTTGGCACGAAGCCCAAATATGGCATTCAGCCCAAATAATGATGATAGCAAATAGATTTCAGTTAAATATAAGGTAAAATCATCAATCGGGATGGACCAGGTCACAATCCCTAATAGTGCACGACTCCACGCCCGTCATCAAGTGTGTGCCTCACCTCAATATAGCACTACGATGTGCAATCCGGGGTTTCAAACCCTCAGAACATCACACAATCATTACTCACCTCGATCCGGTCCAAACTCTAGCCCGGGATGCCTTGCCCGCACGAATCAACCTACGGATGCTCCAAATCTAGACACAATCAGTACATAATCATTAAAATATGCAAAGGGAACGAAGCCCACTCGAAAATATCCAATTTTACATCAAAATCCCGAAATTGCTCAAACTCGGCCCCCCGGGCCCACGTCTCAGAATCCGATAAAATTAACATCAATGGAATCCTCATGCTTACACGAGTCTATACATATCAAGAACATCAAAATCGGACCTCAAATGGCCCCTCAAATCCCCACTCAAAGGTCTCTTAATCTCAAGCCTTAATTACCATTTTTGCTACTGATTTTTCCATGGATTTCAAGCTTACAATGATAGAATTCATCATAGAAACAAGTTTAGGGATCAAAAAATCTTACTTCTATGAAATCCTCTTGAATTCCCTCTTCAATTAGCTCTCCCAAGCTTCAAAATCTCCCAACAATGGAGGTACTTAGCCTCAAAATCGCGGAATAGCCCTTTTAAATCATTCGGCCCAGGCATAAAAATCCTTCTTCGTGAACGCGGTCAAAGCCTCGCGTTCGCGAAGTACAAAATTACTTTGACCAAATTTTCTTCACCGCGAACGCGTCCTACCATTCGCGAACGTGAAGACTTGGCTCCCTAACCCAACGTGAACGCGACTCCCTTTCCGCGAACGCGAAGAACAAATAAATCCTCAAACCTAGCTGCTTACTTCCCCTACGCGAACCTGGAGCCTCCCTCGCGAACGCAATCACGACGAACCCAGCCCTTCGCGAACGCGGAGCCTCCCTCGCGAACGCGAAGGCTAAAATCTCCACCTCACCAGCTAACCCTTCGCGAACGCGAGGGACTACTCGTGAACGCGAAAGCCAAATGCTTGCAGCACTGAACAGAAATTTTTCTGCAACTTTGCAAAACATGAAATGGTCCGATTGATCACCCGAAACTCACCCGAGACCCTCGGGACCTCAACCAAACATGCCAACATATCTCATAACCTCATTCAAACTTGTTCCAACCTTCGAATGCTCAAAACAACATCAAAACACCAAATTCGCATTGCATTCAAGCCTAAGAATTCTAAAACCTTCTAAATTACGCTTTCGATCAAAAATCCAACCAAACCACGTCTGAATGACCTGAAATTTTGCACACACATCCCAAATGACACAACGGAGCTACTGCAACTTCCGAAAATCCATTCCGACCCTTATATCAAAATCTCACCTATCAACCGAAAACGTCAAAACCTCAATTTCGCCAATTCAAGCCTAAACCTTCCACGGACTTCCAAAATGCATTCCGATCATGCTCCTAAGTCCCAAATCACCCAACGGAGCTAGCCAAATCATAAAAATTCCGATCCGAGATAATATACAAATAAGTCAATCTTGGTCAAACCTTTCAAATTTCAAGCTTCAATTGAGGACTGTTTATTCCAAATTCATTCTGATTACCCTAAAAACCAAAGCCAACGATTTACATAAGTCATAATACATCGCACGGGGCAGGTCACACTCGAGAACTGACGAGCAAAGTGCAAAAGCTCAAAACGACCGATCGGGTCGTTACAAAAAGGGAACTAGGGTTTTTAACATGCTGAAATAGATAGAAGAACAACATGAGCAAACCGTTTTAAACATAGCAAAATCATAGACAACATTAAAATCGGAGAAGATCTCTTTTGAAAAAACTTAAAGGAAAACCCTAATCGTCGAAAAATGAAGAGTCGTTTTGAAAGAAAAGTTGAAGAACCTTCGAGAAAGCACTTACGAAGTTCGTAGTAAATATAGATCTAAGATAGATCTGAAGAAAATTGCAAGATCTAAAAGATTAGGGTTTCAAAAAACCCATAAAAGATGCGGAAGACCTTGAGAGTTACCGATCTAACCAGGAAAGTCAAGGATCTGCCTTGAAAGGCCATGAATGGCCGGAGAGAGGTCATGGATGGCCAGAGAAAGGCCATGAACAGAGGTCGAGCAAGGAATGGACCAGATTCCTTCGAGGTCTGGCCATGAAACCATAGAAACAAACACTCAAGAGCCATAAAAGGCCGATATACATCTCAAATGGCCATGAGAGGCCATGGATTAGGCAGGGGTTGAGGTGGATTAGGATGGAATTAGATGGCGGCGGCTAGGGTTCATGTGAGGTTGTAGAGAGAATTGAGAGGGAAGTGATTCAAAGGCGGCGGGTGGTGGGAAATGAGTTAGGTTTAGGGGTCGTTCAGGGTTTACAATGGTAAGGGTGAACGGTAGTCGTTGATCTAAATGATCAACGGCCTAGATTTAAAAGGGTAGGTGGGGAATCCGGGTTGGGCCGGTTAAACTGGGTTAGGGGTCGGGTTAAAATAAAATTGGGTCGGGGAAATTGGGTCTGATTTGGGGTCTGATTTAGGCTACAATTTAAATGCAATTGGGCTATTATTTAAATAGCCAATTTTCCCCTTTAAAATTTATAAAAAATAGTAAATAAATTCTGGAAATAACTTGAAAGCATTAAAATTATTTGTAATATATAATTAACAATTTTAAAAATGCAAGGCTTAATTTTATGAATATATAACACAATTAAACTTTAAAAAGGGTTAAAATTGCAATTATATGCAGTTAGCTTTATAAAATACTAAATAAGATTGTAAAAATATGTAAAATTACCTTAGCTATATTTTGGCAAAAAATAATGAAAATCCAATAGATGAATTACCAAAAAATAATAATCTTGGAAGTAATTATTGAGATTTTATGGATAAAAAGAGAAATAGATTGATTTAAAAACTTTTAAAAATTATGGAAAAATAATAAAACACTTGGATATGCTTACATATGCATATATATATCATTTTGAAGTTATTTTGCATATTAAAAATATATAGGAAAAATTGGATATCAACAACCCTATTAATGTGGCTGATATGTTTTCTTTCCAATTTTTGTTTGGTTAACAGAGTAGTTTTTACTTTGTGCTTACTTGGTTTGTAATATTTTGAACTTTTCACTTCTTATGTTTTTAATATTTTGCTTATGAGTTGTATTGTCTTGGATTTCATGTTCTTTGCTTTTCAAAGATAGGTCTAAGGCTAAAAAATACGCGATTTGTTCTTATTATCCCTTCCTCGGTATTTTTTTTTCTCTTTTTTTTATAATTAAAATTTTAATTTTTATGCTTATTAGCATGTTAATTTTATTTTTCAGATATTTAAGTTGTAAAATGTCATTGCCTAATTGGGAAACAAATATTTAAAGTTAAGTGTAGAATTTAATTTGAATTCTTTTATTTTTTATATAAAAAGCTTTTTCTTTTTAATTGGTAAACAAATATTTAAAACTAAGTGTAGAATCTAATGTTAATGCCTTTATTATATATATATATATATTGTATTTTTCTTATTTTCTTTACGGTAAATATACAAATTTATACTTATATTACTGTCGCTGTTTTACTTTTCCCCCCTTAATCTGTTACATTAAAGTATTTTTGGTTGAAATTATTAATCATCTGTTAATGATAAAGGTAATCATTATGAATTGCCTCATAAAATATGGGAGTAATAATAAATGTATAAAAAATGCAATAATGTGCCTATATGTGTTGCTGAAGTCACATGAATGATTAGAAAGTTTAACACTTTCTTACCCATGAACTTTTCGATTTACAAGATCGATTCTTTCGTCTAAAGTCACAATTATCTCACCATTTTGGTTTTAATGGTTGTCTTGTATTTGGTAGCTTTTACTTTAATATTTTCTCGCAAAAAGAAAAAGGTGTAAAAATATTTCTATCTGACAGTAAAAATATATGAATGAATAAAGGAATAGTATGTGACAGAACAAGACAACGTTAGAAAATGGTTCATCTTTTTTATGAATAATTAACCAAAATAGCCGTCCACCAAATCTTTTAAAGTAATAATAGTTGGTAGATGTATAATATATATATATATATATATATATATATATATATATATATAACTATATATAATTAATGTATATTTATATATATCGGCTAGAAAAAGTAAACAGTGAATTTGACTGACTATTTGAGTAACACTCCTTTTTTATTGCAATTTTAGAAAAAATAAAAAGATGTGTTAATGAATTAGTATCATAATTTAAAAAATATTAAAAATAAGAGATAAATGTTGGTAATATAAAAGATAAAATAAGCATTTAAAAACACCCCGTTGAGATATTAGAGAGATAATGTCTATTATTCAACGTTGGGAGGAGAGTTTGAATTTTTAAGCAAAGTTCGGGGGTGTAAATGATTCCCACTTATTTCCCTTTTCCTCACTCATAAATGCTACTATTACTTGTAATAATATGACACTATTTGTGAACAAGACTTAACTAAGAATACAAAAGTCTATGATTATGAATAATATTTACTTCTAATTATAATCATTATACGATGCCCTGGTTATTTTTCCATGTATATATTTAATTTCTTTGCTTAAATATTTGATTTCTAACTTCTATAATATTTTTATCGACTTACTTACATTGAGTATGGTTGATAGTATTGTATGACGTACATTATATACTTTTTTATTTATATAATATTATAGATTTATTTACTAAATTTATTTATCTATATCTATACTATATTAAAAGCACAAAAACCCTTAGCGAAATGTCGTTCGCATTTTTTACCCTCTAAAAATAGAGTTTATATTGGACAAAATTGTAATTTAAGTTAATTTCCTACTATTTAGAATTTTAAATTTAATTCTCATTAATATACTTGGCCTAAAATTTAGGACCTTCCTTAAATTGAAATTTCTCTTCGTTAGGCAATATAATAAAACCTTTAAATATTAGATGTCAAACCCAAAATAACTAATGATTCGTTATTAGATGCGTATTTTCTTTTATTATTTATGTTAAGAAATCTAGGAATGTTTTCTTTTTTACCTTTTTTATTTTAAGAAATTTTAGAATACTTTATTTTATTAAGAAAACAATTGACTAAACATAGAATTAAAAGTAAATTACATTCCTCTAATTCCATGTCATCGAAGTTACACTTTATTTAAAACAAGTGACTAAAGTGTTTACAATTGACTAAACAGTTATGAACTCTCAAAACATAAAGATTCAAAACATATGAAAATCAAATTCTTATTGGAAAAAATATAATTATTGTCAAATATTTAAAAATTAGAATAAGCTAATGTTTAGAATTTAAATTAATAAAAACTAACTTATTTCTTTTAACGTTGAGAACAAATAATTAATTTATTGAATTAACTAATTAGCAAATCCAATTCAATTATTTTACAAATTTATCATATAAGAAAAGTTATTTGATAAATTGACAAAACACTTAATTTATTTTTAGGCGAAATGGTTTCCTGGCCACTTAAACTTGTCGGATTTTTTAAAGCCGATACATAAACTTTCTATTTTTCCATTTGAACACTCGAACTCATTTTTTTTCATAACTAATAAACGCATCTGACAAAAGACCATGTGCGCGTGTATTACACATACACATACGTGTCCATCTAGTCAGCAAATGACCAATGGATGTCTTACACGTCAAGGGAGCAAAAACCCTAACCCTGGTCCCCTCTTTAATGCAAGCCTTTTGAATGAGCCTGATTTGGTAAAGAGAGCCAATGCTGCTACGATTATACACACCAACAGCCGAGAATTTGAGATGGAGCTAGAGATCCTCTGCAGTGTTCGCCACAGCAGTATAGTTAATTTGTTAGGTTATTGTGCAGAAATGGGGGAGCAGATTCTTGTTTACAAAATCATGCCTCACGGAACGCTTTACGACCACTTCCACGACGGTCTTTCTTGTCTGAGATGGAACCTTAGGCTGAAGATTGTAATGCAGGCTGCAAAGGGGCTCGAGTACCTTCACAAGGAAGTTTCTCCTCCTATTGTGCACCGTGATGTGAAGAGTTCGAACATTCTGTTGGACGCTGATTGGGGAGCTCGTATTGTAGATTTTGGATTGCTTACACCTAATAAGAAGGATATTAACGGAGATGTGACAACTGATGTCTATAACTTTGGGATCGTGTTGCTAGAGATTCTTAGTGGAAGAAAAGCTTATGACCGGGATTGCACACCTTCAAGTATTATTATCTGTTAATCTTGTTCTGATCGAGTTTCGTTTGGTCCAAGTGATGCAAAACTTAGCTTCAACTCTACAATGATAAAATATACAACTTTCCACCATTTTCACGGTCTGAAAAAATGAAAAAAAAAAATTGAAAATGGAGCTTCAGATTTTAAAAATGGAGAGGGGGTATTTTAGAAGGAACAAATAAGAACACAACCCATTTTGTACTGTTGGGCGTTGGAAAGGGGGGTTTTCACGCTCCTGTGGGTCGTGTTCCTCACGTGGGCTGTTGATTAGGACCAACTGACGCTACATGGGCATGGTCAATGGTCAAATATGTTTATTAGTTATGGAAAAAATAAGTTCGAGTGTTCCAATGGGAAAGTTATAAGTTTATGTATCGTCTTTTAAAACCCCGTCAAGTTTAAGTGGCCAGGAAACCATTTCGCCTTATTTTTATAAGAAGAGTATCGATGGTGAAAAAAATCATAAAATATAGCAAAATCAATTATAGTATAAAATTAAGATTCAAATCGATAAAAGTACAAATTAGCAATAAGATAAAATTTTAGAAGACAACCAGATTATAAATAAATTGTCATTTGTTTCTTTCTTGCATTCAGTCCAACAAATAAAAGTGTCTCGCTAAATATTTATACTAAGTTTTTTCTTGTAAAATATTAGTTCAGTATTAGTCATTCTTTAAACTTAACATTGTCATTATCAAATTTTAAGAAGATATAATGCCAACTTTTTTTATTTATTTTTAATTTGTGTTATTTGTCAAATCTTTAAAAAAATTGTGATAAAAAATATTTTTATATTTTATTTTCAGTATTAGGTCACATAAAAACAATAATTTTTATAAGTTTCGCCATAAATCTGGTTAAATCACAATAAGACTTTAAATAAAATTCCTTCATTTGTTAAGCTAACTAATGGGAATAATATTTATTATTTTAAAAAAGATTCTTAAATTTTATTTTATAAAATAAATTATCTAATAATATGTATGTAATTTTTAAAATTTGTGTATTTATTGATATAGGTACACGTGCAAAGCGTGTACCCTGAGACTAGTATTATTATAAAAGCACGAATGTTAAAATGCTAAATGTAGAAGATGAAAATATCCCTGAAATATTGACCGACAATTATACCCTTTAAAGATTAAAGTATTCTTTTAAGGCGAAATACATAAACGACCCATTTAAGTTGTCCCCAACGATCAATTAAATACTTCAACTGAGCCCATTTCCAGTTAGACACTTCAAGTGACTATAAAGTATATCAAGTAAATATCTGATTCAGTCAAGCCACATCGCGTGTAATACACACTCGAAGACTATTTTAAGAACCAATTAATATTTGACACATGGCTAACAATAAGAGTTAAAATTATACCATATTTAATTTAAAAAGAAAAGAGAACCTCCCACCTCATTTCTGTTCTTCTTCCAAGCCCTCCCCACCACCCGTAACCCTGTTGTTCTTCTCCAATACATCTACCCCATTTTCCCCTCTTCACCTTTGTCTTGAGCTTGTCACTGCGATGACTATTTATTCAAGAATTTATTTTGTAATTCAAACAAAACAACAATAACCCATTTCTTTTTGTTCAGCTTTTTATTTTTTTATTTTTGATTTAGTTACTTTTTAGCTATTGAAATACATAACTCATATGAGACAAAAAGAAATTGCGAAAATTTTTACAAAGAATGAAATCTCTATATTTTCTGTTGAGAAAGAGTGCAAGTCAAAATATTTTTAATTTTCAGCTTCAGTTTCTATTTCTTTAAAGATTTTTGACTTTGAAATAGGTCTAATGATTAAGGTTGCAGTGAATAGAGTTTAGTGGTGTTTTTGGGTGTGTTTACATATATGAAATGGTGCATTAATGGTGGATAAGGAGAGGATCCGTCGGCAATGGAAGGAGGGAAAGAGAAAAGTGTTCTAGGCCACAAAAAGACACTCACGCGCTAAAGGTTTTGGTAGAACACACGCATCTGCCAGGTCAACTAAGGTATTCAAAAGTCATAGTTCTATTGATTAGAAACGTCTAATTGAAAATAGGATTAGTAGTTGTTTGTTAGGGACAACTTAAAGATGCCATTTATATATTTCGCCTTCTTTTAAATATTCAACTTCATATTGGACAAAATTGTATTATTTGTGATTCTGATTATTGCTCATGAGTTTGAAACCAACTCAGATTTTACCTCTATATCTCTAAGGGGTCGTTTGGTAGGGTGCATAAGAATAATGCTGAATAGAGTGTATTAGTAATGTTGGTATTAGTTATGCTTGCATTAATTATGCTGGTATTAGTTATGGTGACATATTTCTTATCCATTGTTTGGTTTGATGTATTAAATCATTATGCAATTTCTAAAAGAATTATTTGTTTACAAATATGCCCTCAAAACCAATCCACCACTTTAACTTTCTAAATGGAACATATGTTGAGAAATATTTTTATATGGAAAAAAGTTTTAAAAAAATTATTTAATTTGTCTACCTATATTGTAAAATAGAACTAAATATTTATATATAAAAAAGGAAATATGCTAAGTATTTATTTATTTACTAGAGCTATAATTTTATTTCTCACTATTTGGATTATTTTAAACTTCCATCAATATAATAACTAGCATAATTTAATCAAGCATAAATGTTGAAGGACAATTTTGTCTTTAACTAAGCTAATGCATGCATTAAAACTCATTGCATTGCTAATACCATTATTTTCTATGCATTAGTTATGCATAGGATAATACCAAATAGGATGTATAACTAATGCTTGCATAACTAATGCATAGGTTCAAAATATCTACCAAACAAGGTATTATTAATACACAAAGTTAATGCATGCATTATTTTATCTAATGCATCCTACCAAACGACCCCTAAATAGCTTCCCCTTTATTAGGATAAAGTCTATTCTGACTCTTGTTTAAGTATCAAATCACTTCGCATGGTCAAACGCGGCTTGAAAGTGGTATATTATATGCCAATGATTCATCACTCATAAGGCTGAATCGGGCGTATCTGGTCTAGTCGTTCGAGGAGTCTTCCATAGCAAAAGTTACACGGAAATAAAATATTTTTACAAGTTTGAATCCTTTTGGTATACAAACCAAACATATCTGCTTCCATCCACGTGTGCAAATTTTAGTTGAACTACGTTCTCCTTTTATGCCTTAGGTACTTCAAAATATGCTCACTCAACTTCATGTATAAAGATTTAAGTATACGCCTTCTTTAATTTGGCAGACAAGGTTTTTTTTATCTGAATGGAAGAGGTTGGTTAAGGTGACTATATATTTTTTTTATCAGTGTGTCATGTTGTAAAATAGTTTCTTGCTATTAACTTATCTTTAATAATTCAATTTGAGAGTACTCTTCAATTTGACAGTGAATCAACTTGAAGCTACTTTATTGCATCCGTGACACTTCAAGTGTTGCGGAGCTTTAGATTTACACGAGCAAGTATATTCGTGGACGAAGCATAGAAAGAATCACGTGCTTTCTAACTAGAGATAAAATTAATCAGAATAGAGATTGGATTAATCCTAATCGAAGTTGAATTTAGAGATTGGATTGATGCTGATGGGAGTTAAATGATTTTCTTCTCAATACTTGTATTTAGATATAAAATTTTATTATAATTGACAAAAATTAGTGTGCAATACAACAGAATGCAAAAAGTAATGTCATAGGAAACATGAACGACTAAATGACTCTTTATTTTTATTTTGTTCATTATTAATGTATCTTAATCTAAAGAAATATGATTTCTATATACTTAAAAACTTAAGGCTTATCTAAATAAAGTAAATTATTGAATCACAAAAATAATATAAGTTTCGTTCCGTTATTTAAGTAATTTTACAATTTTAATCACAATAACTATGTAATCCTTTGATTGTGTCAAAATATTTTTAACGAGTTGGTTTGGATATCTGTGCAATTGAAAGTCTGTTACTTGTTGTACGCTTTTCGTAATATTTGACACAATCAACTAAATGAGCATTATTTGACGATTGTTATAAAATAAAGATTATAAAGTAAAGACAAGTATAGAGAGAAACTGATATATTATTCGAATTCAAACTGATGTACATAATGAACTGAAATCTCTTCTATTTATAGAAGAAAGGAAGTTGCTGTGTAAGCTGCTACTGCAAGTTGCTGTGTAAGCTGCTACTGCAAGCTGCTGTGTAAGCTGCTACTATACCAGATATGGATAATCTTCTACTGAGAGCAATGTTTATCCATAACGGAGTACTGAATGGATAAGCTTATTATACCCGGTATGGATAATCTTCTACCTAGGGTAATGTTTATCCATAACCGGGTACCGAAGTGATAAGCTTCTTCAGGAAGCTTATTTCCAATAGAGTACTAAATAGATAAACATATTTACGGTGGAGTCCCATATGGATAAGCTTCTTCAGGAAGATTATTTACAACAGAGTACTTAATGAACATCCATAATATAATATATTTATAACACTCCCCCTTGGATGTTCATTAAAAGATAATGTGTCTCATTAAAACCTTACTAGGAAAAACCACATGGGAAAAAAAATCCTAGTGAAGGAAAAAGAGTACACATATTTAGTAATACACATTGCTAGGTGCCTCACTAAAAACCTTACAAGGAAAACCCCATGGGAAAAAACCTTAGTAAGGGAAAAAGAGTGCATCGCATATTTTACTCCCCCTGATGAAAACCTTGTTTTCAAATATTTGAGTCTCCGCATTCCAATCTTGTATACCATCTTCTCAAAAGTTGAAGTTGGCAAAGATTTAGTGAATAAATTTGCTGGATTATCACTTGAACGGATTTGTTGCACATCAATGTCACCACTTTTCTGAAGATCGTGTGTGTAGAATAATTTTGGTGAAATGTGCTTCATTCTATCTCCTTTTATAAATCCTCCCTTTAATAGTGCTATGCATGAAACATTATCTCCGTATAATATTGTGGGTCTTTTATCACATTCCAACCCACATGTTTCTCGAATGAATCACTGATCTCAATCATATTCACTCCCTGCTTGCCGGTTTGAGATCGAGCTTTATGGGTATCGGATAAATAACCTGCATCTGCATTACCAATACGATCTGCACCACTTTTGTTAGCATTAGCAAGATAAATAAGTGCACCATCTACACCGAGATAGAGTATTTCAGGACCAAGGAGCTCCTCATCCTCTTCTAGAGGTTGGAACGGATCCTTATTCACTTCAAGTGATTGAATATTCATTGGTGTACTTAATGGGTACACTTTGTCCATGTAAAAGTATTTTTAAGACCCTCTTGGAGCTCTTCCGGAGTTCCAATAAGATTTATGTCACCAACATAAACAGCAAGTGTAACAAATTTTGATGACATTTTCTTTATAAAAATACATGGACAAATAACATAATTTATGTAACTTTCTTTCAGCAAATATTTACTGAGGCGATTATACCACACGCGCACAGATTGCTTTAAACCGTACAAAGATCTTTATAATTTGATCGAGTACATTTCTCAAGACTTTGAATTATATGCTTCGGGCATTTTCAATCCTTCAAGGATCTTCATATAGATTTAGCCAAATAAGTCATATAGGTTAAGACTTGTATCTAAATGGTATGACATCTTCAAGTGTCTGGACTGCTAGTCCGATCCTCACAATCTTTTACAATATTGTGCACTATATTGTATTAAATATATCGTCGACGATCATTTTGTGTCAGTTCCGAAGCGACATAACTTGTGGAGATCTCATCACTTTCTTTATTTTCAGGTACCTGAACTTTTTCGGGAGTTTCATGAAATGTTATGTCGTGGGCTCTTCTAGAGCTTATTTCCTCCTCATTTTGATCATTAGCTCCTACTATTTTTCAAGGATTGTTACCTTTGGAACCGATTGGTCTACCACGCTTCATGCGTACAGTAAACTCTATCCTTCAGGGACTTTAATTTTAATAGGAGCATTTGCAGCTGAAATATGATATTTAATTTTGGATCAGCAAATGCTTCTGGCATTCGACTTGAATTATCTTCTAAGTGAGGATCATGATAATTCGATTCATATAGCATATTTTTCAACTGTTTATTCCATCCCCCAAATGTTAGAAAAACTAACATATATCCCCAATCATCTTTGGGAAACATATCTTTGTGTATTATGGTAGAGAAATTAATCATATACCACACAACAAAAGATAGTAAAAATATTTGGTTTCTGATCCTAAACCAATTGTGAAGGGAGGACTTATCATATATTGTTGATCTGATGCATACAAGTGCTGCTATATGCAATTTAGAAAATCTTAGACCAACACATGAAGCTTTGTTCTCATAAGCAATGGTTTAGCCATTAATAGGAGGTATTCAATGCTAAACCAGCTTGGATATAAACCAGCATTATCAAGATGAACTGTCTTGATTTCATAATCTGAAAATTATGCTCTTAATCGAGAAAAGCAATTCCAAATGCCAAACTGCAGGTTGACAATAATTACACATGTAACCATCTCATATATGCACCTATAAGTGGTTCACATGATAGGTGAACGGGCCCATATTCACCTTTTATATATTTCAGAATCAGGGGTCTTAGTCCCAACTTTAGCTGGTATAATCAATTCATTATGAGAACAAGCAACACATGAGAATTCCTGAAGAATCTTCTAGTTCTTTAGTATATGCTTATCTGAATTCTCAAATAGCTCATTTAAAAATGGCAAATGAAAACTTCAAGTTTATCATGTCATGTGCTATCTCTTAGTAAACTTCTGGTTTACTATGGCATAAACTTTTGCTTTAGTAAACTTCTGGTTTACTGTGATACATGATATAGTACAAATTAAAGAATAAGGCGGGTAACTTCTCACATACATATTATTTTACCCCCTATGATTGTGGAAACATGAAGATTATCAATCTTCCAATCATTTGTAGTCTCAATATGATAGCCATTTGTATTAGTAAACTTCAGGTTTACTACAACATATGTTTTGACCATAATCATATAATATGAATGACATATTTGTATATAAGCTCTTCGAGAGCCTTCATTTATTATCCACAATCTAATATTTATCTGGCACTACTGGTGTCATGTATTCTTTAGGCAAACATTTAGCTCTTCAGGAGTTGTTGATACATTTTGTACTATCAAATATTGCTCAGACACTGCTGGTGTCATGAGAGAAAATCACAATCAAATAAACAATGTAAAACAATTGTTTAAGCACACGAAAACTCCTCTTCATAATATTTTTCCACTTCAGGAGGCAATTTCAATTGTGTTACTTCTTCAGGAGCAAATTTAAAATACGAAATATTGAGTATATATTCTCTCAATTATATTAACTCTTCTGGAGGTGAATTGTAATGTATTCACATCAAGAGCGCGTTCATATTTACCCGACTTATTAGTATTGTCACATTCACTTCAGGGAATGGATTAATATTATCAAAAGTTCTCATCCTTCAGGAAATCGAACATAATTATCTGAATGCGCATTAATCACATCAAATTGTGATGCCTCAACCTCTTTTAAAATATTTACTACTTCAGGAGCAAATCGAGGCGTGCATTTAATATAGAGAATATTTATGTAGCTTATCTTCAATTGTAACCATAGAAAGCCTAAATTATCACTTCTGGTGATCATAGACATATACCACTTCTGGTGGTTAACAAAATATAATTACAATGAGATATATGAAATATAACTACTTCTGGTGGTTGTATATTTCTTGCAAACTCTGCTAGAGTTTAAGTTGATCTAATAATATTATCCATATTCTTTAAAATGACATAAATAAGATATATTATAGTAAACATCATTATCAAATCATAATTTTTCTTTATGTACAACAATTACATAACCATACTATCTATTACAAATAACAAAAATTAAAATATTTACATTTCTACAGATTCACCACCGATTACATGACTTGTTTCTCCTTCTGGGAGTGCAAGGTAATCAGTTACATCCAAATGCATGAAGTCTAAATTATCTTCAGAAATAAAATTTGCTTCAGCATTTTTCTCTGTCTTCTTCAGGGAGGCTTGATAAAGCTCAACCAGGTGCTTTGGCGTACAACAGGTACGTGACCAGTGCCCTTTTCCTCCACATCTATAGCATGCATTTTCTGCATTTGGCGCTTGCACCGCTTCATGCTTTTGTTCCTTCCTTTACCACTGCTGGTGGTGAGGAGGCTTTTTTGGTGCATTATTATTACTATGATTGGGGTTTCTTCCCCGACCACGGCCATGACCATGACTGGGGCCACAACCTCTTCCACGTTTAGCTTGGTGGAAGTTCGTCTCATTCACTTCAGGGAATGGACAAGAACCAATAGGTCGACTTTCATGATTTTTCATTAATAACCCATTATGTTGCTCTGCAATAAGAAGATGTGAGATAAGTTCAGAATACTTTTTAAATCCCATCTCTCGATATTGCTGCTGCAGGAGCATATTTGAGGCATGAAAAGTGGTGAAAGTTTTCTCCAACATATCATGATCAGTAATATTATCACCACATAATTTCAATTGGGAAATAATTCTGAACATAGCAGAATTATACTCACTGGTAGATTTAAAATCTTGTAGCCTTAGATGAGTCCAATCATATCGTGCATGTGGAAGAACGACCATCTTCAGATGGTCATATCTATCTTTCAAATTATTCCACAGTATGACTGGATCTTTAACAATAAGATATTCCATTTTCAGGTCCTCATCAAGGTGATGGTGTAGGAATATCATTGCTTTGGCACGGTCTTGGTTTGATGCCTGATTTTTGTCTTTGATGGTGTTTGTCAGACCCATCGCATCAAGATGAATTTCAGCATCAAGCACCCAAGACATGTAGCTTTTGCCCGATATATCCAAGGCTACAAATTCAAGTTTAGAAAGATTTGATATTATTTAGGAAAAGAATGTTCTTACCTCTAATACTTTCAAATTATTTGCTCGAGATGTCAGAGTCTCGTGCTGATAACGTGTTATAAAATAAAGATTATAAAGTAAAGACAAGTATAGAGAGAAACTGATATATTATTCGAATTCAAACTGATATACATAATGAACTGAAATCTCTTCTATTTATAGAAGAAAGGAAGTTGTTGTGTAAGCTGCTACGCAAGCTGCTGTATAAGCTGCTACTACAAGCTGTTGTGTAAGTTGCTACGCAAGTTGCTGTGTAAGCTGCTACTGCAAGTTGCTGTGTAAGCTGCTACTATACCAGATATGGATAATCTTCTACTGAGAGCAATGTTTATCCATAACGGAGTACTGAATGGATAAGCTTATTATACCGGGTATGGATAATCTTCTACCTAGGGTAATGTTTATCCATAACCGGGTACCGAAATGATAAGCTTCTTCAAGAAGCTTATTTCCAATAGAGTACTAAATAGATAAACATATTTACGGTGGAGTCCCATATGGATAAGCTTCTTCAGGAAGATTATTTACAACGGAGTACTAAATGAACATCCATAATATAATATATTTATAACAACGATAAAAATTTTATTTTCTTTTTTACAAATTATATAATACTTGACTTGAGATATTCGTGCAACGCACGAGTATAAAGACTAGTACTATATGAAAAGCAAGAGCCCATTAATTAAAAAGTTAAAATACCTTTTTACCCTTATTATTTTAATAACATATTAAATTTTTAAAAAAAAACTACAATGAGACACCTACAATACATAAAGACGCCTACAAAAAGAAAACAACGAGGAAAAGAACCTGTTATTATTATGCCTGTATTTGTAAATACAGCAGTAACATACGTAAATATAAATGATATAACTGAAACAAAAATTAATTCGAGCCCACTGAATTCACAGTGTTTCCTTAAGGAATTTAATCCCCTCCTAGTACCCAAGGTTATGGATTATTTCCTCCCAGGATAGAACGAATTACACACTGATGTAGCGGTACTTCAAACCCCAGTGTTTCAGCGAATACAAAGTTCGGCAGCAAATCATACTTACGGATGCTTTGTTTGTAGTTTAAAACAATGCAGAACAAGGGAGGAAAACTCAGAAGTCGAATGGAAATTCTGAGAGGAAGGAATGCAAATTATAGCCAACGTTGAGTTTTTGGTGAAGAGAAGATCAATAGCTCTCAATTCTGTTTCGGTGTGTTTTCAACAAGCTACTTGCACCATCTATTTATAGTGCAGTTAGCTGCTAAACACGGACCCACTACCACTCATTTAGTGGAGCACTTGGCCATGGTGGACGGAGCACCAGGCTGCTAACTAATGGAGCAATCACTTGCTATTATGGAGCAAGCATTTGGCAATGGTGGGAGACGCACAAATCCACAGATTGGAACATATCCGTTACAAACACGAATATTATTACGTTAATATTTACTATTAACAAATAAATTTGGTCCAAAAAATTAATCAATCAATCTATCATTTGACCAAATCCAAATCCAAATCCAAATCCAAATCCAAATCCGAAGCCGAAGCCGAAGCCGAAGTCGTAGTCGTAGCCGAAGCCGAGCCGAGCGAGCGAGCGATGACGACGGCGCGAGGCTTGCCTTCTTCCTAACTCTTTAAGAGCTACATGAAGTGCATTTGTATATAAACCCACCAAACTCCTTTTCCTCTACCAATGAGGGATAATGTCTCATTAAAAGGAGAGGGAAACTTAAAATTTTACTCAAAATTTTCATTTCCCTCCATTTCCCATTCACCCTCTTTTTAATACCTTTCTATATTAAAAAGAAACTCAACAATCCCCCACATGAATGGGGAATGGCTATATCATGGAAGTATGCATGAAAAACTTGTGTGATTTGTAAGCAAGGATTAATTGCATCTGGATAAGTAGGTTTCCCTTTGAACTTTCCGTAGTTAACTTATGTCGGATATACTCGGTCAATCGGTAGATTTGATATCTTTGAACCGTCGAACTTTAGTGTATACCTAGACAACCATAAGTCACACAATCAATCCCTTAACCGTCTTTGGTTCTCATTGTTGTGTTCGTTTCAGCCATGAACACTGCCTGGTTTCATAAGTGCGTAGAGAATTGGCCTTGCAAAATTCTCCTTGAAGCGGCTAACACTTCACACTTACATAGGTGATTCCTAAACGTGTCATCCCGTAGATACACTATTTGATATACCCTGTATCAAATTTAGAAATCATTAAAAAGCCTTAATGCTTTATCCTTGGTACTGAACATTGTCTCATCACGAGAATGGACTAAAAATTTTTGTTGACAATGTTTAATCGTCATTAATGACTTTGTTTGATCTCCTTGAACATAGATCTTGGGATCTCCAGTCTTCTAGGTAGAGTAACCGCCACAATGACTTGTTCTCAGCCATAGTCCCATTCCTCTCGATGATTTCTCAACTACCTCTCTAGTTAGGCCTTTTGTAAGTGGATCCGACACATTATCACTTGACCTTACATAGTCAATCGTGATAATTCCTCTAGAGAGTAGTTGCCTAACGGTTTTATGTCTTCGTCGTATATAACGAGATTTACCGTTATACATAAAACTCCTAGCCCTTCCAATTGTTGCTTGGCTATCACAATGTATGCATATTGGTGCCAACGGTTTAGGCCAAAATGGAATGTCTTCCAAGAAATTCCGGAGCCATTCAGCTTCTTCGCTGGCTTTATCTAAGGCTATGAACTCAGCCTCCATTGAACCGGTGATCCAATTTGCATCACAATATCCTTCAATCACCGCAGGATATTTACTGTAGTGCAAATCAAAGTTTTGGGTATGTTCTAAGTATCCCAAAACTCGTTTCATTGCCATCCAGTGAGATTGGCCTGGATTGCTCGTGTATCGACTTAGTTTACTTATAGCACAAGCTATATCTGGTCGTGTACAATTCATGATGTACATTAAGCATCCCAACACACGAGCATAATCCAATTGTGATATGCTTTGGCCTTTGTTCTTTGCTAGTGCAAGATTCACGTCAATTGGAGTCTTTGCAACTTTAAAGCCCAAGTGCTTGAATTTTTCAAGTACTGTCTTAATATAATGAGATTGTGACAATGCCAGGCCTTGAGGAGTCTTTTGGATCTTAATCCCCAGAATTAAATCTGCAATTCCCAAGTCCTTCATATCAAACTTGCTAGTTAGCATACGCTTAGTAGCATTTATGTTGGCAATGTTATTACTCATTATCAGCATATCATCCACATATAGGCAAACAATGACTATGTGATTTGGAACATTTTTAATGTACACACATTTATCACATTCATTTATCTTAAAACCATTTGACAACATTGTTTGGTCAAATTTCGCATGCCATTGTTTGGGTGCTTGTTTTAGTCCGTAAAGGGACTTAACAAGTCTACATACCTTATTTTCTTTACCTGGAACCACAAACCCTTCAGGTTGTTCCATGTAAATTTCTTCCTCCAACTCTCCATTTAAGAAGGCCGTTTTAACATCCATTTGATGAATTTCAAGACCATACACTGCAGCTAATGCTACTAACATCCGTATGGACGTAATCCTTGTAACTGGGGAGTATGTATCAAAGTAGTCAAGACCTTCTCGTTGTCTATACCCTTTGACAACAAGTCTTGCCTTAAATTTATCAATAGTGCCATCATCTTTCATTTTTCTCTTAAAAATCCATTTAGAACCCAAAGGTTTATTTCCAGGAGGAAGATCAACCAATTCCCATGTATGGTTGTTCAATATGGATTCTATTTCACTATTGACTGCCTCTTTCCAGAACAATGATTCCGAAGAAGACATAGCTTCTTTAAATGTTCGAGGCTCATTTTCCAATAAGAAAGTCACAAAATATGGTCCAAACGAAGTAGACGTTCTTTGACGTTTACTACGTCTTAGATCCTCCTGATAAAATGTACTTTCTTTTGTTTCTTCCCGAGGTCGTTTAGATCCTTCACCAAACAACTCACATTCCTTTTTATATGGATATATATTTTCAAAGAACTCAGCATTATCTGATTCTATAACCGTATTATTATGAATGTCAGGATTTTCTGATTTATGAACCAGAAATCGATATCCTTTACTATTGGTCGCATATCCTATGAAAACACAATCAACTGTTTTCGGTCCTATTTTTACCCTTTTAGGTTTAGGAACTTGTACTTTTGCCAAACACTCCCACACTTTAAAATAATTCAAGTTGGGCTTCCTTCCTTTTCATTTTTCATATGGAATGGATTGTGTTTTACTATGGGGTACTCGATTTAGTATTCGGCTAGCCGTAAGAACAGCTTCCCCCACAAGTTCTGTGGCAATCCAGAACTTATCAACAATGCGTTCATCATCTCCTTTAATGAACGATTCTTTCTTTCCGCAATCCCATTGGATTGGGGCGTGTAAGGGGCTGTTGTTTGATGAATAATTCCATATTCTAAACATATTTGTTCAAAAGGAGATTCATATTCACCACCCCTATCACTTCTTATCATTTTGATTTTCTTGTTAAGTTGCGTTTCAACTTCATTTTTGTATTGCTTGAATGCGTCTATTGCTTCATCTTTACTATTAAGTAAGTAAACATAGCAATATCGAGTACTATCGTCAATAAAAGTTATGAAATACTTCTTTCCACCGCGAGATGGTATTGACTTCATATCACAAATGTCTGTGTGAATTAAGTCTAAAGGATTTGAATTCCTTTCTACCGACTTATAAGGATGTTTAACATACTTAGATTCCACACATATTTGATATTTTGATTTTTCGCATTCAAACTTAGGCAATATTTCCAAGTTAATCATTTTCCGCAAGGTTTTATAATTGACATGACCCAAACGTACATGCCATAAATCATGTGACTCAAGTAAGTAAGAAGAAGCTGAAGTCTTATTATTATTGTCAACAACTATTACATTGAGCTTGAAAAGGCCCTCGGTGAGGTAACCTTTTCCTACAAACATTTCATTCTTACTTATTACAACCTTGTCGGATACAAAAACGCACTTGAAACCGTGCTTTACAAGAAGTCCAGTAGAGACTAAATTCTTCCTAATTTCGGGAACATGAAGGACGTTGTTCAAAGTCATGACCTTGCCAGAAGACATCTTGAGAAATATCTTCCTATATCCTTCAATTTTTGTTGTAGCAGCATTTCCCATAGAAAGTATCTCTTCGGGTCCAGCAGAAGCATAGGTAGAAAATGCTTCCCTCATAGCACAAACATGGCGAGTGGCTCCAGAATCAATCCACCACTCCTTAGGATTTCCTACCAGGTTGCATTCAGAAAGCATGGCACACAAGTCATCAACATCATCATGCTTTTCTACCATGTTTGCTTGACCCCTTTTCTTGTCTTTCTTCCGAGCACGACACTCCGTAGATTTGTGTCCGGTTTTTCCATAGTTGTAGCAGTTTCCACTGAACCGCTTCTTGCTTGGGTTGTATTTCGGACCAGAAGCCTTCTTTCTCTTTTTGTTATCTTCAACAATATTTGCTCCCACTATTGTTGAATTTCCATGGCCTCTCCTTTCAGCAGCTTTATTGTCCTCTTCGATTCTCAATCGAACAATGAGATCTTCAAGGGACATTTCCTTTCGTTTGTGTTTCAAATAATTTTTGAAGTCCTTCCACAATGGAGGCAACTTCTCAATTATTGCTGCTACTTGGAATGCTTCATTGATGACAAGACCTTCATCAAGTAGATCATGAATAATTACTTGTAATTCCTGGACTTGGGTAATAACAGACTTGCTATCTACCATTTTGTAGTCCAAAAATTTTGCAGCGACGAATTTCTTCATCCCGGCATCTTCAGTTTTGTATTTCTTTTCAAGCACATTCCACAATTCTTTTGATGTCTCCATGCCACTGTATACATTATACAGATTATCATCTAGTCCGCTAAGAATATAATTCTTGCACAAAAAATCAGAATGCTTCCACGCCTTAATCATGAGAAAGCTTTCATTCTCTGGAGTTTCATCTGGCAGATCAGGAACATCTTCCTTGATGAACTTCTGTAGACATAACGTAATCAGGTAGAAGAACATCTTCTGCTGCCAGCGCTTGAAATCAATCCCGGAAATTTTTTCGGGTTTTTCTGTCGGTGCTAAATCTGGTGTTTGGCTTGTCGATGCGTTGGCAGTCACCATCGGAACAGCTTGATTTCCGTTGTCATTCGCCATTTTTTTTGGGAAAAAAATGACACAAACAAACGTTTAAAACTGGAGTAAAAAATCACGTAGATTTTAATCTCCAACAAAATGCCATGAAGGCTTTAAAACTGGAGTAAAAATCACGTAGATTTTAATCTCCAACAAACCGCCACGAAGGCTTTACTCTCCAAACGGGAGTACGCAAAAACCACAAAGGTTATAGTTTCCAGAATAATAAAAGTAACACAAATATAGAAATTAAAATTATTAAATTCCTTAAGCTTGTTATTATTATGCCTGTATTTGTAAATAATGATTAGAACGTTAGCTTATAAACGTAAATATAAATAAAACAAAAATTAATTCGAGCCCACTGAATTCACAGTGTTTCCTTAAGGAATTTAATCCCCTCCTAGTACCCAAGGTTATGGATTATTTCCTCCCAGGATAGAACGATTACACACTGGTGTAGCGGTACTTTAAACCCAGTGTTTCAGTGAATACAAAGTTCTGCAGCAAATCACACTTACGGATGCTTTGTTTGTAGTTTAAAACAATGCAGAACAAGGGAGGAAAATTCAGAAGTCGAATGGAAATTCTGAGATGAAGGAATGCAAATTATAGCCAACGTTGAGTTTTCGGTGAAGAGAAGATCAATAGCTCTCAATTATGTTTCGGTGTGTTTTCAACAAGCTGCTTGCACCATCTATTTATAGTGCAGTTAGCTGCTAAACACGGACCCGCTGCCACTCATTTAGTGGAGCCCTTGGCCGTGGTGGACGGAGCACCAGGCTGCTAACTAATGGAGCAATCACTTGCTATTATGGAGCAAGCATTTGGCAATGGTGGGAGACGCATAAATCCACGGATTGGAACATATCCATTACAAACACGGATATTATTACGTTAATATTTACTATTAACAAATAAATTTGGTCCAAAAAATTAATCAATCAATCGATCATTTGACCAAATCCAAATCCGAAGCCGAAGCCGTTGCCGAAACCGAGCCGAGCGAGCGAGCGACGATGACGGCGCGAGGCTTGCCTTCTTCCTAACTCTTTAAGAGCTACATGAAGTGCATTTGTATATAAACCCACCAAACTCCTTTTCCTCTACCAATGAGGGACAATGTCTCATTAAAAGGAGATGGAAACTTAAAATTTTACTCAAAATTTTCATTTCCCTCCATTTCCCATTCACCCTCTTTTTAATACCTTTCTATATTAAAAAGAAACTCAACAATCCCCCACATGAATGGGGAATGGCTATATCACGGAAGTATGCATCAAAAACTTGTGTGATTTGCAAGCAAGGATTAATTGCATCTGGATAAGTAGGTTTCCCTTTGAACTTTCCGTAGTGAATTTATGTCGGATATACTCGGTCAATCGGTAGATTTGATATCTTTGAACCGTCGAACTTTAGTGTATACCTAGACAACTATAAGTCACACAATCAATCCCTTAACCGTCTTTGGTTCTCATTGTTGTGTTCGTTTCAGCCATGAACACTGCATGGTTTCATAAGTGCGTAGAGAATTGGCCTTGCAAAATTCTCCTTGAAGCGGCTAACACTTCACACTTACATAGATGATTCCTAAACGTGTCATCCCGTAGATACACTATTTGATTGTGACGACCCGAAGGGTCATCACTGTAGTTCTTCCTTGTTCCGCGCTTCCGAGGCCTTGAAAACCTAGCTTTTAGTTGCCTAGATTTGCCTGCACAGTTCGGGCGCGTAGCCGGAAAGTTTTTATGCTAGAATATGTGAATTTTGTGAAACATTTGATGAATTTTGATATTAATATGCATAATATTGACTTCGGTCAACATTTTGGCTAAACGGACCCGGACCTATGATTCGACGGTCCCGGAGGGTCCGTAGAAAAATATGGGACTTGGGCGTGTGCCCGGAAGTAAATTCCGAGGTCCCAAGCACTAGGAATGAATTTTTGTGTGAAATTGTTTTCTGAAATTAATTAAGGAAAATGAAGAAGAAAATTGATCAGAAAAACTATGGTATCGGGCTCGTATTTTGGTTCCGACGCCCGATACGAGTCTTAAATATGTTTTAGCGCTATCTGTAAAGTTTGGCTAAAAACGGACGTCATATGACGTGTTTCGGACTTAAAATGGGAAATTTGAGTTTTATGAAAGTTGAAAGAAAATCATGTGTATTGAGGTTTGATTCTATGTATATGATGTTATTTTGGCGATTTGATCGCACAAATGAGACTGTAAGATATTTTTAAGATTATATATATGTTTGGTTTGGAGCCCCGAGGGCTCGGGTGAGTTTTGAGTGGGGCCCAGGAGGTCTAGGCTTAAAAAAATGCAGGTTCAGGTGTTGCAGGCCCAGCGCGACCGCGGCCGTTTTCGCGCGGTCCGCGCTGGCAGCCACGCGGCCGTGGTGCTTTTTTGTGCGATCCGCGTGGTGGGGGTTCAGAGGGTCGGTAGCCAGGTCGACCAGTGCGGCCGCGCACCAAATCAGTGTGGTCCGCGCTGGGTGGGTTCAGAGAGCCCACTTATTCCCTCCCTCGGCGCGGTCGCAGTACATTTCCGCGCGGTCCGCGTTGGCAGTCACGCGGCCGCGGTGCATTTCTGCGCGGTCCGCGCTAGACCCCAGCAAAAATATATATATTCGGGATTTTCAGTCATTTTTCCACTTTTCAAAAACCCAAAACCTATGAGGCGATTTTCCAAACAACTTTTCTTCTCCAAAACGATTGGTAAGTGATTTCTAACTTAATTTCTTTATTCCTTGACATCTTTTAACATGATTTCAAATTCAAATCAAAGATTTTCATGGGGGAAATTGGGTGTTTTGGGTAGAACCTAGGTTTTCTACAAATTGAGAAGTTGGACCTCAATTTGAGGTCCGATTTCAAAACAAATCATATATTTGGATTCATGGGAGAATGGGTAACCGGGTTTTGGTCCGAACCTCGAGTTTCGACCACGTGGGTCCGGGGGTATTTTTGACCAATTTGGGAAAAACCTTGTAAAATTTATTTTCATGCATGGGGAGTGATTCATTTAGTAATTTTTAATGTGATTAAATAACTTATGACTAGATTCGAGCGGATTGGTGGTGGAATCAAGAGGTAAAGCTATACTAGAAGCGTGAGTTGAGTTTGGAGCATTCGAGATAAGTGTTTGTTCTAACTTTGGCTTGAGGGAATAGGATTAGGATGTTTTTTGCTACTTGCTAATGTGGAGTACGGTGTATAGGCATGGTGACGGTTATATATGCACTGGAGTCTAGCATGACCGTGAGTCTTAATTGCTTTTAATTCGAATAACGTGACACAATCTCCTTAGTTATTTGATGAGTTTCATATAATGTGAACGGTTGAGGTAAAATTGTGATTGGTGTACTTTTGGAGCGTTAGCTCGAACATGAATATGTTAGTTGAGGAAGAAGAGATTTAAAAAGAGAATGTGTTGTGATTACTCCCTTGCCGGGATGTGTAGACCGATATATATACTTTCCCTTGTCGGGATATTTTGGGCTGTTAGTTGTACCCTTGCCGGGTTAGAGTGACATGTTGTTGATTTCCCCTAATGGGACTCTCCTTACAAAATCAAATGTTTCGAATGATATTATGGGATCGTGTGGCACGCCGTCCACTTATATATGATATTATGGGATCGTGTGGCACGTCGTCCACTTATATATGATATTATGGGATCGTGTGGCACGCCGTCCACTTATATATGATATTATGGGATCGTGTGGCACGCCGTCCACTTATATATGATATTATGGGATCGTGTGGCATGTCGTCCACCTATATATGATATTATGGGATCGTGTGGCACGTCGTCCACTTATATATGATATTATGGGATCGTGTGGCATGCCGTCCACTTTTATATGATATCATGGGATCGTGTGGCACGCCGTCCACGTATGATTTTACGAAATGGGAACGAGTGGTACGCCTACCACGTGGTAAATGAAAATTGGGATCGTGTGGCACGCTGTCCACTTATATATGATATTATGGGATCGTGTGGCACACCGTTCACTATATATATATATATATATATATATACATATATATCATGGGAACTAGAGTTTCTTCTGTTTATTTCCGATATTTTATTTTTATCTGTTACTCCCCGATAGCATGGCCCCTCCTAGCTTTACTTTGTATTATCTTGTTATTGTTTTCTTGCACTTGTATATATATCTGTACAGGTTAATTGTGGTAGGTCCTGTCTAGCCTCGTCTTGTGCACAGATCAGGGAGAAGCTTACAGGCCACAGCAATAGGACTTCTAGGAGCTATCTTCAGTCCAGGGACTCTCGATGTAGTCTAGCTGGCGTTCGCACGTCGAAGTCCCTTTCCATGTTTTTCGTTTGTTCATCTTGTATCAGGCAAACATGATGTATTTCCTTTCAGACATTGTTTGTAGTATTCTGTAGTAGTCCGTGAGTTAGTGACACCAGACCTTGGGTAGTGATGTGTATTAACTCCCGCACTTTTGGTTTTCAGTTGCTTTAGATTTAAAGTCTTCCGCTTAAATTTTGTCTCATTTATTATATTGGTTGAAAGAAAGCAGGAAAGGTGTTTTAAATATTTGGCTTGCCTAGCTCCGATAGTAGGCGCCATCACGACACCCGATGGTGGGAAATCCGGGTCGTGACAAGTTGGTATCAGAGCACTAGGTTACTTAGGTCTCACAACTCCACGGACAGCTCGGTAGAGTCTGAGGGATCGGTACGGAGACGTCTGTACTTATCCTGCAGAGGCTACTGAGTTAGGAAAACTTCACCTTGTTCATTCTTGTCGTGCGATTTTGTTTCTCAAGTACTGATTGTCTTTCCACTCTGTTCTTTCGCAGATGGCGAGGATACTTGCTTCCTTTTCTACCGCGCAACAGCCCAAGCCCCCAGCATCAGCTCCTATCAGGGGCAGGGGGCGAGGCCTAGGCCGTGCCAGAGGCCGAGGCCGGGGCAGAGCTCAGCCCCGAGCGGCAGTCCTAGAGGTGGAGCCTCATGTTGACTACGACGAAGGGGTTCCAGCTCCAGCAGCTCCGGTGGGCCCAGCTCAGGTCCTAGAGGGTTTCATAGCCACTCCAGTGCTTCAGGACGCTTTGGTCCTGACTGGTAGGCTTTATGGAGGGCATTTCTAGAGCGGGTTTGCTTCCCGTAGCTCCAGCCACATCTCAGGCTGGGGGAGGAGTTCAGACTCCCGATACTCGTACTCCAGAGCCGGTAGCTCCTCAAGCTCAGGTTCCAGCAGTTCAGCCACCCGTGGCAGTTCAGCCAGATGTGGCAGCCCAGCTAGGTATTGTGGCTCAGTCCAGCGATGGTGCGGCTATGTCCGCGGATGCTTTGTGGAGGCTTGATCATTTCACCAAGCTCTTCACAACCACATATGTGGCACCCCCTCAGAGGATGCTCAGGATTTCATATTCAACTGTCATGAGGTTCTACGGACTATGGGCATTGTAGAGACCAATGGGGTCGACTTCACCACTTTTTGCCTGGCAGGATCCACTAAGACTTGGTGGAGGGATTTCTGCTTAGCCAGGCTAGCAGGGTCGCCATCATTGACATGGGATCAGTTTTCAGAGTTATTTCTGGGGAAGTTTCTTCCAGTTACTCAGCGAGATGCTCTTCGCAGGCAGTTTGAGTGTCTCCAGCAGGGTCTTATGACGGTCACCCAGTATGAGACCCGGTTTATTGATCTTGCTCGTCATGCCATTGTGATACTCCTCACCTATAGAGAGAGGGTGCGGAGGTTTATTGATGGGTTGGCCCAGCCGATCCGTGTTCAGATGGCCATGAGTGCCGGTAGTGAGATTTCATTTCAGGAGGCGGCAGATGGTGCCCGCCGGATAGAGATGGCACTTGCTCAGGGAGGTGGTCATGGGTCTGATAAGAGGCCCCGTCATTCTGGTAGATTCAGTGGTACCTCGTCTGGAGGTAGGGATTCTTATGGTAGAGGCCATCCTTCGAGGCCCTTTCAGTCAGCTCTCCAGGCTTCTCATGGTACACCAGGTGGTCGTGGTTCTCAGCCGCAGTATTCTGACCAGCAGCTCTTCAGTTCACCATCAGCACCTATCAGTGCACCACCACTTCATTATTCTCAGCAGCCGAGGGCTTGTTATACTTGCGGCGATGTGAGTCACATTGCTAGATATTGCCCTCGAGCTTCCAGCAGCTCGCAGCAACAGGGTCCTCGCCCGATGATCCAGGCACCAGTTGCCCCACAGCCTGCCCAGCCAGCTAGAGGCGGGGGTAGAGGACATAGAGGTGGAGGTAGAGGTCTTAGAGGTGGAGCTCAGACCGCTAGAGGTAGGGGTCAGCCAGCAGTAGATCGTCCCAGGGATATGATTCAGGGAGGTGGGGCCCAGCCCCGTTGTTATGCCTTGCCATCCAGGCCAGAGGCTGAGTCATCAGATGCTGTGATTATAGGTGCTATTCTAGTCTGTGATAGGGATGCTTTTGTGCTATTTGATCCCGGATCTATGTATTCATATGTGTCGTCCTATTTTGTACCCTATTTAGTTATGCCTAGTGAGGCCTTGAGTATTCCTGTATATGTGTCTACGCCAGTGGGGGATTCTATAGTGGTGGACCGGGTTCATCATTCATGTGTTGTGGTTTTCAGGGGTCTTGAGACCCGTGTTGACTTGTTGCTCTTAGATATGGTGGATTTCGACGTCATATTAGGGATGGATTGGTTGTCCCCGTATCATGCGATCTTGGATTGTCATGCCAAGACCGTGACCTTAGCCTTACCGGATTTGCCCCGTTTAGAATGGAGAGGGACTCCTGGTTATTCTTCCCGCAGCGTTATTTCTTATGTGAAGGCTCGACGCATGGTCGAGAAGGGGTGTCTAGCTTATCTGGCTTATGTTCGCGACTCCAGCGCTGAGGTCCCGTCTATTGATTCTGTTCCTATTGTTCAGGAGTTTCCCGAGGTCTTCCCTTCAGACTTGCCGGGCATGCCGCCCGACAGGGATATTGATTTTTGTATTGATCTGGCTCCGGGCACTCAGCCCATTTCCATTCTGCCATATCGTATGGTGTCGCCAGAATTGAAAGAGTTAAAGGGTCAGCTTTAGGATTTGCTTGAGAAGGGTTTCATTAGACCCAGTGTTTCGCCTTGGGGCGCACCGGTGCTATTTGTGAAGAAAAGGGATGGTTCGATGAGGATGTGCATTGATTACCGACAATTGAACAAGGTGACGATTAAGAACAAGTACCCAGTGCCGAGGATCGATGATTTATTCGACCAGCTTCAGGGTGCGAGGGTGTTTTCAAAGATAGATTTGAGGTCTGGCTACCACCAGTTGAGGATTAGGGTGTCTAATGTCCCTAAGACAGCATTTCGCACTCGGTATGAGCACTATGAGTTTTTGGTCATGTCATTTGGATTGACTAATGCCCCAGCAGCATTCATGGAGTTGATGAACCGAGTGTTCAGACCTTATTTGGACTGGTTCGTGATAGTCTTCATTGACGATATTCTTATATACTCCCGCAGTCAGGAGGAGCATGAGCAGCACCTCAGAGCGGTTCTTCAAACCCTGAAGGATAGTCAGTTGTATGCTAAGTTCTCGAAGTGCGAGTTTTGGTTGAGTTCGGTCGCATTCCTAGGTCATGTCGTATTAGCAGCAGGTATTCAGGTAGACCCAAAGAAGATAGAGGCAGTCAAGAACTAGCCTCGACCAGCTTCAGCTACGGAGATTCGGAGTTTCCTGGGGTTAGCAGGTTACTACCATCGGTTCGTGGAAGGGTTTTCATCCATTGCAGCCCCTATGACCAGATTGACCCACAAAGGTGCCCAGTTTAGATGGTCAGACGAGTGTGAGGCGAGCTTTCAGAGGCTCAAGGCAGCTCTGACCACAGCACCGATGTTGGTTTTGCACACATGTTCAGGGCCCTATACAGTCTATTGTGATGCATCTCGTATTGGACTTGGTGCAGTGTTGATGCAGGATGGCAAGGTCATTGCCTATGCTTCGAGGCAGTTGAAGGTTCATGAGAAGAACTATCCAGTGCATGATTTGGAGTTGGCAGCCATTGTTCACGCATTGAAGATTTGGAGGCACTATCTGTATGGTGTGGCGTGTGAGGTGTTCACGGATCATAAGAGTCTTCAGTATTTGTTCAAGCAAAAGGAGTTGAATTTGAGGCAGAGGAGGTGGTTGGAATTGTTGAAAGATTATGACATCACTATCTTATATCACCCGGGAAAGGCCAATGTGGTGGCCGATGCCTTGAGTAGGAAATCAGCCAGTATGGGCAGTCTGGCTTATATTCCGGTCGGTGAGAGACCGCTTGCTTTGGACGTTCAGGCTTTGGCCAATCAGTTTGTGAGGTTGGACATTTCTGAGCCTAGTCGAGTATTAGCTTGCACGGTCGCTCGTTCTTCGTTATTGGAGCGTATTCGTGATCGGCAATTCGATGATCCCCATTTGTGTGTCTTGAGAGACACGGTGCAGCGTGGAGGTGCCAAGAAAGTAACCTTAGATGATGATGGCATATTGAGATTGCAGGGGCGAGTTTGTGTGCCAATGTTGATGGGATTCGAGAGTTGATCTTAGCGGAGGCCCACAGTTCTCGGTATTCTATTTACCCGGGCGCCGCGAAGATGTATCAGGATCTGAGGCAGCACTATTGGTGGCATAAGATAAAGAAAGACATCGTTGCACATGTGGCTCGGTGTTTGAATTGTCAGCAGGTTAAGTACGAGCATCAAAGACCTGGTGGTCTATTTCAGAGGATTGCACTTCCCGAGTGGAAGTGGGAGAGGATTACGATGGATTTCGTTACTGGACTTCCGATGACTCGGAAGAAGTTTGATGCAGTTTGGGTCATTGTTGATAGGCTGACCAAGTCAGTACATTTTGTTCCTGTTGCAGCCACCTATTCGTCCGAAAGGTTAGCCGAGATTTATATCAGGGAGATTGTTCGCCTTCATGGGGTGCCTCTATCTATCATCTCGGATCGGGATACGCAGTTCACCTCGCATTTCTGGAGAGCGGTTCAGCGAGAGTTGGGCACCCAGGTTGAGTTGAGTACAACATTTCATCCCCAGACGGACGGTCAGTCCGAGAGGACTATTCAGATTCTTGAAGATATGCTCCGAGCCTGTGTTATTGATTTTGGAGGCTCGTGGGACCAGTTTTTGCCTTTAGCAGAGTTCGCCTACAACAACAGCTACCAGTCCAGCATCTAGATGGCTCCGTATGAGGCGTTGTATGGTAGGAGATATCGGTCTCCAGTTGGATGGTTTGAGCCGGGAGAGGCTCGATTATTGGGTACTGATTTGGTTCAGGAGGCCTTGGACAATGTCAGGATTATTCAGGATAGACTTCGTACAGCTCAGTCCAAACAAAAGAGTTATGCAGACCGCAAGGTCAGAGATGTTGCTTTCATGGTTGGGGAGCGGGTATTGCTCCGTGTATCGCCTATGAAGGGCGTGAGGAGATTTAGGAAGAAGGGCAAGCTCAGCCCTAGGTTCATCGGTCCATTTGAGATTCTTGATCGTGTGGGAGAGGTAGTTTATAGACTTGCCTTGCCACCTAGATTGTCAGTTGTGCATCCCGTGTTTTATGTATCTATGCTCCGGAAGTATCGCGGAGATCCATCGCACGTGTTAGATTTCAACACTGTCCAATTGGACAAGGATCTGTCATATGAGGAGGAGTCGGTGGCTATTCTAGACCGGCAGGTTCGACAGTTGAGGTCGAAGAGTTTTCATTCGATGCGTGTTTAGTGGAGAGGTCAGCCTCCTGAGGCATCGACCTGGGGGTCCGAGTCCGATATGCGGGGCCGTTATCCTCATTTATTTCCCGACTCAGGTACTTCTTTCTTTTGTTCGTTCGAGGACGAACGGTTGTTTTAGAGGTGGAGAATGTGACGACCCAAAGGGTCATCACCGTAGTTCTTCCTTGTTCCGCGCTTTCGAGGCCTTGAAAACCTCGCTTTTAGTTGCCTCGATTTACGTGCGTAGTTCGGATGCGTAGCCGGAAAGTTTTTATGTTAGAATATGTGAATTTTGTGAAAAATTTGATGAATTTTGATATTAATATGCATAATATTGACTTCGGTCAACATTTTGGGTAAACGGACACAGACCTGTGATTCGACGGTCCCGGAGGGTTCGTAGAAAAATATGGGACTTGGGCGTGTGCGGAAGTAAATTCCGAGGTCCCAAGCCCGAGAAATGAATTTTTGTGTGAAATTGTTTTTTGAAATTAATTAAGGAAAATGAAGAAGGAAAATGATCAGAAAAACTGTGGTATCGGGCTCGTATTTTGGTTACGACGCCGGTACGAGTCTTAAATATGTTTTAAGCACTATCTGTAAAGTTTGGCTAAAAACGGACGTCATATGACGTGTTTCGGACTTAAAATGGGGAATTTGAGTTTTATGAAAGTTGAAAGAAAATCATGTGTGTTGAGGTTTGATTCTATGTATATGATGTTATTTTGGCGATTTGATCGCACAAATAAGACCGTAAGATGTTTTTAAGATCATATATATGTTTGGTTTGGAGCCCCGAGGTCTCGGGTGAGTTTTAAGTGGGGCCCGGGAGGTCTTAGACTTAAAAAAATGTAGGTTCAGGTGTTGCAGGCCCAGCGCGGCCGCGGTCGTTTTCGCGCGGTCCGCACTGGCAGCCACGCGGCCGCGGTGCTTTTCTGTGCAATCCGCGTGGTGGGGGTTCAGAGGGTCGGTAGCCAGGTCGACCAGCGCGGCCGCGCACCAAATCAGTGCGGTCCGCACTGGGTGGGTTCAGAGAGCCCACTTCTTCCCTCCCTCGGCGCGGCCGCGGTACATTTCCGCGTGGTTCGCGCTGGCAGTCACGCGGTCGCGGTGCATTTCTGCGTGGTCCGCGCCAACCCCCAGCAAAAATATATATATCGGGATTTTCAGTCATTTTTCCACTTTTCAAAAACCCAAAACCTAAGAGGCGATTTTCCAAACAACCTTTCTTCTCGAAAACGATTGGTAAGTGATTTCTAACTTAATTTCTTTATTCCTTGACATCTTTTAACATGATTTCAAATTCAAATCAAAGATTTTCATGGGGGAAATTGGGTGTTTGGGTAGAACCTAGATTTTCTACAAATTGAGAAGTTGGACCTCAATTTGAGGTCCGATTTCAAAACAAATCATATATTTGGATTCGTGGGAGAATGGGTAACCGGATTTTGGTCCGAACCTCGAGTTTCGACCATGTGGGTCCGGGGGTGTTTTTGACCATTTTGGGAAAAACCTTGTAAAATTTATTTTCATGCATGGGGA